>NC_045446.1:34337766-34564577 GCF_002776525.5 Piliocolobus tephrosceles
GAGAAGGGAAAGGAAAAAGAAAAAAACCCGGGGGGGGGAGCTGGGCGGGGGGGGGGCCCCGCCCCCGCCCCCCCCGCCCCGGGGAAAAAGCGACTCCCCCCCAAAAAAAAAAAAAAAAAAAAAAAAAAAAAAAAGATAGTAGAAGATAAGTAAATGGGGAGGATCTGATTTAAGAAGTGAGAAACTTGGTTAATCTATATAATTTATGGAGATTGTGGAGTGTTATGGCAAGAATGAGATTTCCATGTAAATATGAAAATCTACCTAGATCTCAATTTCATTTTTCTTCAAATCTCTCACAGATATCACAGCTGAGGCCAATGATATTACCTTCATCCTCCTGCCCTGTCCTCCACAACTCTTGCAGGTTCATCACTACTCCAGAGTCTAGGGAAACTCACAAGTTAGGAGAATTTAGGAAGATCCAGATCTGAGACTCAATGCTAAAGCACCCTTCTAATATATGAGGATCACATTGCCTTTAGAGACTTAGATTGACTGGTATTTAAAAGTCAACTGTCACAAATTTATGTTTTTTAATGATTAAAGTTCTAAACACTTAGTATTTTAAGTTTGATACTGTTGTTCGTTTTACTAATGAATGGGTCTTAGAAAGAATTTTATTATGCCTGTAGTAGGGAGTCAATACTCCCTGTGACAGATAATTTCAAGAACATTTTAATGGAGGGCCTAAAACATGTATGGCATGACATTTAAGATAGAGGAAGGCAGAAATCAAAAGCGTTTTTGTTTGTTTGTTTGTTTGTTTTCCTTTTAATTAGTGTTGATAACCTCACTATCACAGCTCCCTAAAGTTAAGTTTGACTATATTTGTTATTCTTGAAGATAGCTTCAATTTGACCGGTCAGCCAAGTATTTTCCAACAACCTTCCACATATTCCATTTACACTGAAGCTAATATTGTCCCGACGTTTCAATATTATTGTGCTTACAGGAGCATGACTGAGCTTATTTGATAACACCTCTTCAAATTCAGTTAGTTAAATGGAAAAAATGTTAGTAAAAAACATTTGTTACTACAGTAAAAAAGTTTATTTGACTGGAATTTTTTCTTCTTTTTGGACTGATTGTTTTGGCATTGTAAATCTGCCTTCCAAATTCACCCAAAAACATGTTTCTGTGGAAACAGAGCCACAGATAGAAGCAGTGGTTATTGATTTTCTTTTGGGGCTACCACCTGGTTTATGCAAAACCGTAGAGAGCATGTGCCAATTTCCATGTGTATTTTATCTCCTCTTTTCTCTCCCTAGTGCTCCCATACCCATATGAGTTTTAAAATAATCAGTTATCTGTTATTTATCAAAAAGCCAGTAAACTGGCAGTGTCTTAGTCATCTCAGACTGCTATAACAATATATTATAAACTGAATAACTTATAAATAGCAGACCTTTATTTCTTACAGTTCTGAAGGCTGGAAGTTTGAAATCAGGGTGCCAGCAGGATCAGGTTTTGATGAGAGCCCATTTCTTCATTCATAGCCACCATATTTGTGCTGCATCCTCATATGGCAGTAGGAGGAAGGGATGTCTCTAGGTCTTTTTAATAAGGATATTAATCCTATTTATGGGGCCTCTGCCCTTATAATCTAATTACCTTTTAAAAGCCCCATCTCCAAATGCCTTCACATTGGGGGTTAGGTTTCACTAAAATAATTTTAGGGAGACAAAAACATCAAGTCTATAGCAAACTGATACAACAAGGGCAGGGAGTCTGGACTTTTCCTGTTATTTGAGACTTTTTGATTTGGTCTGCCTATAGACATTTTCTTCTGACTCTGGTTTTTAGGAAGCCCACTCAGCCTCAGGCTAATCCATCGGCTTAGTCAGCCCCCAATGCCACATTGAAGCTGTTCTTCCTCATGTTCCCCAGTGTTCTCTAGCCTCTCCACAATACTAAGTTCCTTGTCCTTTCATCTGGGCCTTCCACCCTGATATGGTTTGGCTGTGCTCCCACCCAAACCTCATCTTGAATTTTCATGTTTTGTGGGAGGGACTCAGTGGGAGGTAATTGAGTCATGGGGACAGGTTTTCCCATGCTGTTCTCGTGATAGTGAATAAGTCTCATGAGATCTGATGGTTTTTAAAAAGGGGAGTTTCTCTGCACAAGCCCTCTTCTCTTGTCTGCTGCCATGTGAGATGTGCCTTTCACCTTCCACCATGATTGTTAGGCCTCCCTAGCCACATGGAACTGTGAGTTCTCTATTAAGCCTTTTTACTTTGTAAATTTCCCAGTCTCTGGTATGTCTTTATCAGCAGTGTGAAAACGGACTAAAACAGTAAACTGGTACCAGGAGTGGGGTACTACTGAAAGGATACCTGAAGATGTGGAAGTGACTTTGGAAGTGGGTAACAGGCAGAGGTTGGAACAGTTTGGAGGGCTCAAAAGAAGACAGGAAAATGTGGGAAAGTTTGGAACTCCCTAAAAACTTATTGAATGACTTTGACAAAAATGCTAATAATGATATGGATATCTCCTAGGAATTAAGCCCAGTACCCAATATTTATCTTTTCTGCCCTTCTTCCTCCTTCTACCCTCCATACTCAGGTAGGCCCCAGTGTCTGTTGTTTCCTTCTTTGTGTTCATAAGTTCTCATCATTTAGCTCCCACTTATAAGTGAGAACGTGTGGTGTTTGGTTTTCTGTTCCTGCATTAGTTTGCTGAAGATAATGCCCACCTCCCATCTTTTGTAAACTTTTCTTCATCACGGGTAGAGAGTCAAGAAATTCAGCATAAATTATTTTCCTCCTTGATATTGTAAAGGTCATTAATTAGATCGCATTACTAGCATCAGTGGGAGACTGAGAACTGAAAAAGGTGTAGACTTAACCTGTGACAAAGCACTCTGAAGTCCAAGTAGAGGAAGATAATTAACATGATTGTTAAGGAATTTATAGGCCTGCTTTATTTGCTATTCTTCAATAGCAAAACCTTTGCTCTCACAGAACCATGTCCACATAAACTCTGATCTGATGAGATTTCCTTTCCATTCATTTCACTCATCCAAAGAAAAAGAAGATGGTAAGATTTAAAATACATATTTTTTTTTCAAACCATCCTCAGACAGTTGTCTTGGTAGTTTACATCAGCTAGGGTAGAAAAAAACAGAATTATGGATGTTAACACAACACAGAAAAATACCATTTAGTTTTCTTTGAATTTTATGTTGGTTTAATTTGTTAATATTCAATTAATTGTTTTATCTTCCATTTACTCTGCAATAAAAAGATTTATTTTGAAGAAACAAATTAAAAATTCCCCCCATCTTAATGAAGTGATAAAAATGTTTAGTTAAGAGTTATCAAAAATTTCTATTAAAATTACCAAACTAACCTGGCAAATAAAAAAATGAGTCATTGTGTTATAAAAATGTTTACTTTGTCAAATAGATTTTAGGAATAGAACAATTATCTCCTTTCTTTTGGCATTCATTTAGTTCTAACTGGTGATGATAATAGTATTGTTTATCACAGTTCACCAGCTTATGGTCTCAGAATTTTTCATCTTTACTGCATTTGATCTTTGCAACAGCTTTATGGTGAAGCTACTGTTTTAATGCCCAATGAACTGATAAGAAAAATAAGAATCAGGAATTGTATATTTTCCCAAAGTCATATACCTAGTGAAGAATAGTCAGGATTTGCTCCTAGGCAGTTAGAATATAGGAAGTGCACTGTGAAGTGTGCTGCCCTCTCTAACAACTGCTAATACTTTGTTCTTTATGAACAAACATTTTATATAGTTGACAATGTGACAATGTTGAATTTTGAGTCATTTGCTCCTGGAAAGAAGCGATGGTGAAGAAATCCTCCTACATAAGGATCACCCTGAGCTGGTGTATTTCAGGCTAAGGCCCACCTCTATCCTTTCTTATTACTCCCACAAACTCCTGGATGGCTCCCTTGCTTACCTGTCTCTAAAAAACCCCAGACCCCCTTCATTTTCTTTGAGATGTTCCTCACTAATGAATATTCTCTCTACTGCAGTAGTCTAAATAAAATCACTTCTTTGGTACACTTGTCTTTCACAGTTTAGTGCCATAACCAGGATATGATCAGCCCTTTTCTTGGGAATACCTGCTTACTCTACTTAGGTAAGACCTCTTAGAGCCCTTTGTGATCCACTCCTGACTGGTGATCTGGGACTCAGGACCCAGGGGTGATTCCGACTTCTGGTCCTGTGACGTGGGCTCTTGTCTACCAGTAGCATGGTAATGATTTGATTTTGTTTCTTTTTTGAATATTCACTTGATTTCTCATGCCCACTTATTTTGATTTTGTGGTCTGAGCATTTGCTGATCTCTTAAAGAAATGAATGATTTATAGAGATCTTGTCTTTGTTGGGTGAAAGATGTTAGAAACTCTAGTGTGTTAGTATTTTGTGTTTGTCTACATGTCTGTTTTGAGGACAAATCAGTCAAGAGCTTGTACCCACTGAGATGAGAATAGCTCTTTGACATGGACTAGTGAGTTTTGTATTTCTGTGTTTATGCTTAACCCATGACTGAATTTTAGAGTTGAGGCTATAAACTTTTTCTCTTTCTTTATACATTTATGTCTGTATTTCAGAAAGGCTTTTACCTCTCATTGTATGAGACTATAATATTTTCCTGCTTCTAGATAGTTTTACCAAATTTGATCATAAAAATCTCTTAAAGTTCTATTCTAATTGACTTAGAGGTAAATTATTGCTTAGAAATTGAATATTCCTAAAATTATCAGAAATTCTAAGACTTTCAGTGTGCTAAATTTTAAAAATGTCCTTCTAAAAACTAACTCAGAAAAGTTTTAAGGTTTCAAGCTTATATAATGTAGGCAAATCTTTACCAATGAGACATTAATATTTTTAGTTTAATAAAGCAGCCATGTTTTATTTAATTTATCAATGTTAACTATAATACTCACGTAGATTTTTATTTTACCTGATTATGTTTTCCCTAAAATTTACAGGTTTGCTGGTAACTATGCTAACATTTCTTCTATTTAGTGTTTAAGTCATAAAAAATATAAATTTGTATTTACCAAATTGAATAATTATTTGTATTTACCAATTGAATAAAACTTTATTTCATTAGCAGTTATACTTTTTAGTATGCTAGCTTGAAGATAACTTACAAAATCCTTAGGTAGCTTGAAACCTTGAATGGATAATAAATTGAGTTACTTATGGGCTATTTGTTAGATTTCTAGATTATTTCTAAGTAACATAAAATATCAAAACAATTACTTATCATAGTTTTAAGTTTGTTTACTTTTTATTTTTACTTTTATATGCTATAAAGAAGCTATATATTTTTGGGTTTGTTAATGATCATGTTCATTTTCACCACTTTGAAGAGTCGTACTGTAAGGATATATATGGCTATAAAAAGATATGAAAAACTTTTGGAAAAGGAATTTTATTTGTCATAGCCAAAGCTGGCTAAAGTTTGATTTATTTATAACATTTTAAAAAAGAATATTCTATCAAATATTGTACTGTTGCAAAACTAGCATTTAGTTTTCTCTATTAAAGTAGCATTTTTTAAATTACTGGTCTGCTCTTCATAAGAGTAAATAAATGGTTATTCCTTAGCTTCTGTGTAATCTACCTCAATAGCAAAGATTCTGTTTAGGTCTTAACAGACTAACCTATGGTTTATACTGACTTTATTATATCCTTGATTATTTAAGAAAACCATGGATTTTCACATAGACTATAAAAAGTAAGGAAGGCTGTGGACAATATCACCAAGAACATGCACATTTTAGCTGGTGAGCTTCAAGAGACTTAACCAATGGTATTGCATAACCGTAAGATTTCCCCCAGCAACCTCTTAGAATCTGCTGCACTGATTATTACTCTTAGGTTCAATAACTGACTCTTTAGTGACACCTATTATACTAGTATTTTCTCTTTTCCAGTTTAGGCATCATCACTCTTTTAAGATGCCTCACCTCAGACCTCTAAAACAACTGACCCACTCAACTAGTTTTATAGTAAAAATGCCAATAAGAACCATTGAGATTATTTCTTTAACCCTGCCTCACCCCACCTGGGATGCTTGTTATTGCTTCTGAGTTGTTGAATGTTGAGTGAAGAATGACTTTCATTTGTCTTGAACAAAATGTTGGACTTTATCTGAGCTCTGTGTTCCCAGAAAAGAGCCATAAGAAGAAAAGCCACAAAGGACCACCCTGTTCAGCCATATTTCAAGTTAATGCTCACCTCCATCCTTCCTCCTATCATCTGTCCTGTAACACCCATAGGATTCCAGGGTGAGCACCTTATGTATCTGCCTCCATAAAACACCAGGCTCCTTCCTTTTCTTTGAGACTGTCCTCATTAATGGATGCTCTTCATGTTGTAGTAGGCTAAATAAAATAATTTCCTCAATTCTCCATTGCATTTTGTCTTTCATATAACTTATTTCATCCAGTTCTCACAACAACCTTAGAAAGCAGGCATCATCATTATCATCTTGCAGATGAGAACATTACAGTTAGAAAACTTAATCAAGGTCATATAACTGGTAATTGATGGATTTTTTTCTGATTTTAAAGTCTGTGCTCTTAAACTGTAATTTATATATCAACATAAATGAGTCACATCATTATTTTTTCATACATCACATTCACCTTAGGAATGAAATATGCAATAACTTCCTTAGAGTTGGAGAGAAGAGTACATTACACTGTTCTTTTAGCTTAAAATCAGAGCCAAAGTTCGCCATTTGATGAGCACTATCTTGAGCAGAAAATTAATATGTAATTAAATATATTATTAGTACTGGGACTGTGTTGAGCTAAATTTGAAGCACATGGCTGGGCCACTAAGTACATATACATTAGTGGTGGCAGAAGACGATATAAACTGGAGCTCCCTTGAAAGATTGTACCAAATACTTTGCATGACTCCTGGATAGAAAAACCCTCCCAGATGATCGCATATCAAGCTAATTTTGTGCATATTGATCTTAAATCTTATTTAATATTATTTTAATTGTCTTGTAAAGTTTAGTATGTCACCCTGCTAAGAATCCTTAATACGCCTTACATTTTTCAGTAAGTATCTCACTGCAAATTCTGAAACTTCCTCACATACCAATTTCTGCAATAAAGAAGGCCATAGAGAACTTTTTAGCTCTAGTTTGTTCCTTTTGAAAATTTTTTTTCTCTCTGAATGAACCTGAACAAATAGAACAAGTAATCAAGATATTACTTTGAAGAGTGGCCCTTAACATTTGTGTCAATGCAAGATTCTAAAATAATTGCTGGAATGCTCTGCTTCTCAGAAATGACTCTCTTGGTACTTTTAACTAACACAGAAGAATATGCATACAAGAAATTATTCTAAGATAAAAGCAATGGTTTGATATTGTCTTAAAAATAACTTTAATTAGGATCCAGTCAATTTTATCACGCATTATTCAAATTATCTGCCTTTTAAGTGGAGGAAGATTTAGTACAGCTAATAAAATATCAAGAAATATCATAATGTCTTAAAGAAACCTGCTGTTGTTTAGAAAACTGCAGGAACAATTCCCATCTGCAAATGGTTATTTATTGCTTAGTTATTTTTAGATTTTATTTTTGGGTGCATCGTTCACAGTAGCCTCTCGGTGTATTTGCAGAGTTTAATAATTAGCTTTCCTAGTATAGCTTACACACAACATAGAAGGAAGACAACATAAACACAGGCTGCATTCACATACGTCAGCATATAAGTCACACACAAACAAACAGGTGAGTGAAGATACTTTTCATAGGGAGTTTATCACCCCATTGGATGATCTAACAATTCTTTAAAAGCCAATAAATTTAAGTATTTTACAGTAATCAACGAGTTACTTCTTTGTGCAGGGATTATGGTTGCTTTCTGGGCCATGCCTTGTGCCTATAAGCTTTTAATAAGGTTATAAAATGTTTGTGTTCTGAAAATGAAATTCTTAGCTCTGAATTACAGGAAAAAAAACTCACATAATTTCATTGTAACATTGTATACTAGTTTGCTGCAACTCAATTGTAAAATAGTTTACATAAACTCTTATATGGAATGTGTAAATTTTAAGCACACTAGATATGGCCCTGGGAGGGTCTGTTATAAATACAAGTACCAAGGGTTTCTGAAGCGTTTGAACCAACTGGGCTTGTTGCTGTCAGAATTAATGCACGGGACTTGTGTTGGCTTCTGTTTGGAAAATTTCATCCCACCCACAGACTCAGATGAGTGACTTTGATTTGGGACACAGGTGACTTGACCACTTAAGCTGGTAAACTGTGATTTGAGTGGCCTTGTTCAAACAGCTAAATCAATTAGATTCCTCCTTTCGGAAAGTTGAAAGTATGTGAAGGACTGTTGACCTGAAAGATCAAGTAACAACGACAAACTCAGCCATTAGACAAACTCATCCCCACATACATGGGGATATGGGAAAAGCAGAGACTCAGAATTGAAAGAGAGGGAGAGATGGGGATGTGGGGTGGGGGATGGGGAAAGGGAGTGAGAGAAGCCTGACTAATCATCTGTTTCTGTCTTTGAATCTTGGTTCCTCAGCTCTTTTCTGGACTCCTGTAAAATCTGACTCTTCACCACTAGTTTAATAAACTAGCTTGAATTGCTTTCCATTCCTTGCTACCAAAAGAACCTTTAATAGAACAGAAGCTATAACAGAACGCAGCCCATCTTGCCTTTCAGAGAACAGGCAGCACCAGACCAGTGAAAGGAATACTTAACTACATTTACAAATCAGGACACCTGGGGCTAGTAATCATCACTGCCTCTTAAGTAAATATGAGTGGTATTCAGATGCAGAACTGTGAACACTCCCCTCTAACCCTAGGACTGTCTCTCTCACCTCCTAGGGGTGCCCTCCTATCCTTTCCCCCCCCCACACTGAGAAGAGTGACTGAGCCTAGAATTAGGTGCTAAGTGAAGGAAGGAGAGAGAGATGTGTTTCTGAGATCCCAGCTTGGGATGTATTAGGTAGTGGTGTGGTAGAATTAAATTGTGCATTAGATGCTTTGTATTCAAATATATGGGCTCCTTTTGGGAAAGCTTTTACTCTTTACTAACTTTTGAATCACTCTGGCTAATGGTTTTTCTTTTTCTTTTTTTTTTTTTTGAAGAAAAACTTTAATGTGTAAGTTCATTATTTCCGTGTTTGTGCTAAAAACATCATTCACATTTTTATCATTATTATCATGAAAATCAGGATAATCTAAAAATTAGTTTTGTTGTTAGTCTCTTCATGGATTGCTTTTTAGTAATTCTAATTTTCCTTTTAACTCAGGATTTTTATTATTTATTTTATTTTACTTTAAGGGGGTTTATTTTTTATGTTTTATTTTGGCATCATTCATTTCAAGGGTCAGATCATTTCTTCCACAGCGCTTCATAGTCTTTCTTTCTTTCTTTTTTTTTTTTAAATTATACTTTAAGTTCTAGGGTACATGTGCATAACGTGTAGGTTTGTTACATATGTATACTTGTGCCATGTTGGTGTGCTGCACCCATCAACTCGTCAGCACCCATCAATTCATCATTTATATCAGGTATAACTCCCCAATGCAATCCCTCCCTCCCCCCTCCCCATGATAGGCCCCAGTGTGTGATGTTCCCCTTCCCGAGTCCAAGTGAACTCATTGTTCAGTTCCTACCTATGAGTGAGAACATGCGGTGTTTGGTTTTCTCTTCTTGTGATAGTTTGCTAAGAATGATGGTTTCCAGCTGCATCCATGTCCCTACAAAGGACGCAAACTCATCCTTTTTTATGGCTGCATAGTATTCCATGGTGTATATGTGCCACATTTTCTTAATCCAGTCTGTCACTGATGGACATTTGGGTTGATTCCAAGTCTTTGCTATTGTGAATAGTGCCGCAATAAACATACGTGTGCATGTGTCTTTGTAGTAGAATAATTTATAATCCTTTGGGTATATACCCAGTAGTGGGATGGCTCTTTTTTCTTTTTTTTCTGCCCCAGATCTTCACAGAGCAAGCTTTCTTGTCATATAATCCTCAGCTCAACTGTTACCTCAGTGAGGCTTTCCTTAGCTACCCAAATAGAATTGAAACTCCCTTCGCTGACACTCCATTATTCTGTATTATTTTCTGGGTAACATTTATTGTTGTCTGCAATTTCTTGTCTTCAAGAGTAAGGACCTTGTCTTCACTTATCACTACTGCTTAGTGCTTAGAGTAATGCCTGAGACAATGTAGATGCTCAGTAAAATTTTGTTGACTGAATGAAAAATGAATACTGTTAACATTCTGAATATTCAAGCTAATGTAATCTACAGCCATTTTACCAGAAAACCTGCCAAAAATTCCAAGTTGGTTGAGGAGTAAGTTTTAGATTATGAAGGCCTAATAAAATTTTAGTATCATGTTATCACACTGGTGGGTTGATTGCAAACCTTTCTATCAATTCCTTTAAAGACAACCTGTAAGAACCATTTATAGCCAACACATTCTTGAGTTTCTGATACCATTATGAAGTTTGCTAGTAAAAAGTCTATATATCTATTACGCAGTTCTGATGGAGTCTTAGCTCAGGCTGCAAAGACAAAATACAGAGTGATTAACCTTTATCTGAAATGCTTGAGACCAGAGGTGTTTCCAATTTTGGAATTTTTTGTTCTTTGGAATATTTGCATTACATTTACTGATCTGAAAATCCAAAATCTGAAATGTTCCAATGAGTACGTCCTTTTAGTGACATGTCAGTGTTCAAAAAATTTTGAATTATGAAGCATTTTGGGTTTTGGATGTTTGGATTTGGTCTACTCAACCAGTGCCATAGTCCGAGTGTCTTAAACAACAGAAATCTATATTCTTATAGTTCTGGGGGCTGAGGAGTACAAGATCAAGGTGCTGATATAGTAGATTTCATTTCAAGGCCTCTTCTCTATGTTTTGAGGTGGCTGCTCTCTTGCTGTGTACTCACATGAGATTTCTGTGTGCTTCCTGAAATGGTATCTCTTCCTATAAGGATACTAGTCCCATCATGAGGGCTTTACTCTCAGGACCTCATCCAATCCCGATTACCTCCCAAAGGCCCCATCTCCAAATACCATAACAATTGGGAATTAGGGCTTCAACACATGGATTTTGGTGGGATCACGAGCATTCAGTCCATGACAGATGGTTATTGTTTTAAAATGATGATGTCCTATATTTATGTTATATTTTTATGGTTGTAGAATTCTTTCCCATACACTTTTTCATATGATCCATATTCATGATTTTGTGAAATAGGACTGATGCTATAGTACTCATTTTTACACATAAGAAAATTGAAGCCTACAAAGGTGAGTTGTCTTAGCCAGAGGCTCTGCAGCCAAGAGGCTGGAGAGAAAAACCTACAGCCCCAGGAACTGGTCTTTGGTCCAGACCCTCAAGCAATTCAAGAGCAATTGCTTTGGTCAAATGTGTACATAGCTCTTTTCAAGGATTGCTCTGAATAGTTAAAATTTCACTATAAATTTACAAGTTTAAAGTTATAAATTTACTTTCAAGTTTAAACCTATATATGAAGAAAAGGTCTCTGCTAAAAACTACTCAAAGGAAATGGGTAGGTTTGTACCCCCATATAGCCTTTGGAGATGACAGCCTAAGATCTCTTGTTTACTCAGAACAAGAGCTGATATGTGAGACTAACTGAGAAATAAGTCGGAGGAGCTTCAAGTGTACATAAAATCTGATGTGTGACATGCTGTTCTCCAGAGTCAATGATGAGAAGCCGAAAGTTAGCATCCTTATGACACCCATACTCCCAGCTTTGTTTGTTTTAAATTTTTGTTTTAAAATGTATCAGTCAGCTAATCGCTAAAATTGTGTTTCTATCTTTAGCCAGGAATGAAAAAAAGTGAGCAAGTTACAGAACTAATTTTGGGTAGATTTCCCAACTGATCTGTACCCTGTGGGAATTTCTTCCACATGAGAGTATCCTTCCTACAAGTATGGTCCTTGTTTTGAAAAGCATGTGCTGGACAAGCTTTTTCTAACACTTAACCAAATCAAAAGGAATGCTGGTCTGATGAGGTAGTCAGGATGCTGGCAGCCTGTAGAAATGCATGTAAACATTCTTATGCTGGAGAACAGAGGCTCTCTGTGAGCTTTGGTGATGGCTGTCCTTGGGCAGTAGGTGAAAGGTGTTGGTCAAAATCAAAATGAGAGTGGAAGGGGAGGAGTCAGCTCTCAAGAGAAGACACCAGCAAGTCTTAATGTCATTGATTATATTTAAAGGGGCTGACAATGATTTTGAAATACTTCTTTTTTTTTTTTGCAGGGGATATACCATGATCTCTAGTTTTTATAAAAAGGATCACGTTTACACATCTGGGGAAAACTCTTTGACACGAACTATTATGCGTTACTGCAAAAGGCATGGTGGTGGTAGTATCTGTAGAACTGAAACACCATCCCATGCCCAAACCTTGTCTTGATTCACCTCTGCCCCAAGTTTGCTCCTGATTGGTGCCAGTGGATGAGGCTGTGGATGCTTTCTGTCTGCACCAGGATTGGCACTTCACTTTCACTGAATTTCCACAGCCACCCTATTTCCTAAGCACATATAAGGAAAACAAAGAGCTAAAAGGAGATTCTCTCTGACAGAGTGGATCTCAACACCAGTGATGCACCACAGTATCAGTGTTAATAATGGGTTGTGTTGCAAAAACCGAGTTACTTCAATTAAAGAGGGGCATTTTTAAATAGACTTGCATTTAGAAAGCAAAATCTGAGATTATTTAAGATTATGCCAATTCAATTTCACCCACTTGGCCTCTGAGATGCATTCATAAATGAAGGAGAAAGTGATATCATTGCAGCTAGGAGGCCCGGAAATGTCTGCAACTCAGTCTATTTAGTGAATGCTGCAGTTGCTAATCTGGGTTTGCTCAATGGTGTGTGTAGTGCATATGAAGTATATCTGTCCTGTGTGTAAAGGTGGAAAGGGTTGAGAATCCTATCATGCAGTGTTTTTTCATGGATCCCACTTTGAGCATGGCATATCAGAGTCCTCCCTCACTGCTTCCCTTTCCCATTTCATAGTGGATCCTCAGTTATCTTTCTTCATTTTCACACATGCTGTTGTTGTTCCACGAGCTTTTGCCATGGGACTCCTTCTGCCCTGAGAACCTTTCTCTATAACTTCAATTAAGTGCCACTTCTTTCTGCCCTTGTGTGACTTCTATCATTGTCTTACCACCCAAGTGTGTTGACTTGTCTGTCTCTTACCATCTAGACCACAAGTGTCCACACAGGGCAGGCAGCAGCTGTCTTAATCACCATCGTGCCTGGCACCGTGCTGCAATCAGAGAGTCAGTGAATGAGTAGTCAGTCTTTCTCTCCAGGGTTGATGTTTTGTCACTGCTCTAGTCTGAATATGTTCTCTCTAAATTCTTCTGTTGAAATCCTAACCCCCAAAGTGATGGTATTAGGATATAGGATTTACGGTGAGGTGATTAAACCATGAGGGCTGAGCTGTTATGAATGGGATTAGTGCCCTTATAAAAGAGGCCTCAGAGAGCTGCCTTGCCTTTTCTACTTTGTAAGGACCCAGCAAGAAGGCACCATCTATGAACCAGGAAATGGACTCTCACCAGACATTGTATCTGCTCATACTTTAATTTTGTACTTCCCAGCCTCCAGCTCTGTGAGAAATCAGTTTCTATTGTATATAAGCTAATCCATTTATGCTATTTTGTTATAGCAGCTGAAATGGAATAAAACACTCATTGTAGTAAGAAACAAATAATGCTTTTCTCATATCTTAAGTTTTGACCAGTGCTGATATGCATAAGATAGATTAGGAAGTGGTGGTAAACAGTCCCTGAAAACCCTAAGAAAAAACTAGCTGAGTGACTCACATTTTACAGGGAATGACGAGCTGCTCAAAATATCCCCATCCATAAATTTGGGAATGGGAGCATGGAACCAAATCTCCAGGGCCTTCTCATCACCCTCCCCCCCCGCCATCACTTCAGAACTTTAAAAGTGAGATAGATAGTTGAGAGGCTGGGGTGAGCAGGTGCAAAAGCGATCTAGTTTTCTCACAACATATTCACTGAACTTTCTTGGCAAAGGGAAGCCTCTTCCATTATTCATTCACATTCTACTCTGGGTCAAGTACAATGCTCATTGCTCAGGATATAATGCCTGTTCTCAGTGAAGTATCACAGGCATGTTTGGGGATATAGAAGAGTAAACAGAACATTGCAATTCACTGTGGACCACAGTCCTCAAAGAGAACAAAAACATTTATAATGGGCCTAGCTTGTATCCCACAGGGCTTCCTATCGTGCTTTGTACGGAGATGATCTGTTGGCCTCTGCCCCTTTCTATATAAGCAAAGACTTCACAGTGTGATCTGGAACATTTGTACCACCACTGACAGAATTCAAAGCCAGTGATACATTCTTTGTGGTAATAGGTGTATTTGGTGGTGGCGAGCTTAAAGAATTTTGACTAGTTGATGACTAAGACAAGTAAGAAAATAATTTTTTCCTCTTTATAGAAAAGAGGGGCTGGGCACAGTGGCTCATACCTGTAATCATGATGGGCACTTTGGGAGACTGAGGTGGGAGGAGAACTTGAGTCCAGTTTGAGACCAGCCTGGTCAGCATAGTGAGACCCTGTCTCTACAAAAACTAAAAATAAATAAATAAATAAAAATAACAGGGCATGGTGCCACATACCTGTAGTCCCAGCTACTCTGGAGGCTGAAGCAGGAGGATCACTTGAGCCCAGGAGTTAGTTCGAGGTTGCTGTGAACTGTGATCCTCCCACTGCACTCCAACTTGGGTGACAGAGTGAGACCCCATTTCAAAAGAAAATAAAAAGTAAACAAGGTTTGGAGACTAAGACAAGGTCGATTTTTACAGGTCTCAAGCAAAGAATCTTTTTGCTACTGTTTATGAGTTCCTAGGATGATGTCAAGGAGAGAAACATAATGTTTCTTGTTTGCTTTATGAATTAATTATTTAAATGGGCAAAGAGGTAGGGGTGTGTGTGCATGTGGTGGGAGAAGGCTGGGAGGGGGCATGTTCTTCCCAGTTGGTCCTAACCTATCTGTAGCTCCAGTTAGTTGCTTCTGTTCCATCCCATCACCATGTGCCTGTGCATTCTGCATGGTGGCCACTCCAACTCTATTTTTCAGACATTGCTCCCCTTTCCTTGAGAATTCTTGCTTACTTCCTCCACACTAGATGCTACTCTACTCTTTGCACCAAGGAGCAACATTCTTATACCTCCATCATAACACAAATCCCCTTGCTTCATAATCTGTGTATGCATCTGTGACAACCACTAGCTTGTATGAACAAATGGGCAAAGACCACATTACTAGCATGGGGTCAGCCTACACTGCAGAGTCAGATATGTAAGGCCTTGTTCTGCTACATAATTAGCTATATAACCTTTGGGCAAGTTAGCTAATCATTGTACGCCTTCATTTCCTTTTCTATAAAATAGTGGTAATAATAGTACTTACCATATAAAAAAGCATTTAGTTATGCAAATAAAATTACATAATATACATTCAAAGAACTTAACACAGAGCCAGGTACGAGGCAGACACTCAGTTAATCTCACCTGCCTTGACCAAGTCCTCCTGAGAGTAGAGTTGTCCCTCAGCAGCATTCCTGTTGTATTTTAGTAATTCAGATTACCGACACCTAAAAAATGCAAATATTTATAAAGTCCTCAGGCATTGAAAACATTAAAATTATCTGGGATAGGAACAAACAGCAAAAGGGAAGCATAATTCATAAAGTTGTAACATGATTCAATTAAAATATCCAAGCTTCAATACAACTATCATCTTTAGTACGTCATTCCATCTCATTTTTCATCTCCCTGGAAGCATTCCATAGCTGTACTGGATTGATCTCATAAACTGCTTTTGGGAAACAGGTCCCAGTCCTGCTTTTTACTATCCCAAGAAATATCCTTCTAATGAGCCAACAATAAATATTACCAGTTATTTGCTTCTGGTATGCATGAAACCGCACAGTGATATCACATTGTGGAGGTACAGAGAGAGGGTTGGGGGCGAGTGAACAGGATCATTCTCACTTCTGGAGAAACCCGCTCTTCCTGCTCTTCGGATGAACTGCAGTAGGGAATGAATTGAGGCAAAGAATGTCTCTAGAGCCAGCGTGAAGATAGCTTTCTCTCAGCTACTCCACCAGGGTTGAGGCCAGGGGGTTACAGTTAAACTTATTCATGCCAAAATTTCAAGCTGCACTAGCTGAAAGAAGTTAGAAAAACCAGGGTCCACTCCAGGTTTCATTTCTTCTTTTTCTTTCACACTGATTACAATTCGATTTTGTGTGTGTGTCTAGTTATTTTAAAAGATGAAAGAAAAATCAAACAGCAACAAAAAGCAGCCCTCCAGGTGTCCTTTTCCGAGCCCGCAGCGGTTAGGTGAGTGAGTGGAGGGCATATCTATAATTCAGCTCGGGAGTGTTTCCCTTAATAATTAATTGAGCATCACAAAAGGAGGAGGCCCAATAGGGCCCTTGAACAAAGCTGCCGCCCGAGGACGACAGTGACAGTCCCGGCGCCAACGAACCAGCCCAAGGTCGGATTTGCTCCAGCAGTCTGGGCATCGCGATGCCACGGCCTGCTTGGTCCATCAGGCGAGCTGGGAGAGGTGTCTAAGGATACCCTGTCGCCACGTGGGCTTCTGGTTATTTGTGTGTGCGTGCGTGTGTGTGTGTGTGGGTGCGCGCGCTGTGGGGATGGACAGCAAAACCTTTTTTTTTTTTAATGGAGGTGGGCAGTGGGAGAGATCACTAAGGATGGAGTCCCCCCAGCAGCCAAACCTCTCGCCCGGTTGATTCTGGCAAGCCTGAGACAGGCAAGCTGTCTACTTTCCTGTTTTGATGTGGCCCAAAGAAATAAACAAGAAACAAGGAAAGACTCTTCCTCAAACTGTAACTCCAGTCAATTAGCATGAAAAGCCCAAGAAGCTATTAACCAGAAGTTTCGGCTTTAGGGGACGAGGGACTTGCCCCAGGCCCTGGCATGCGCAGCTAGGTTTAACTTTCAACTCACAGTGACCTCTTCCTTAATTGAATGCAAACAATCACGCCCAGAGGTGGAGCTTTAAGATGCTAATGATACATACGTCCTGTGAAGAAGCATGTGAAACCACTATGCACGCAGCAGAAAAACTCCACCTCTACATGCCCTGCCTATAGTTCCCCTTATTTGCCCTTACGGCAGAGGCCGGTAAAGGAAACCCACACCCTGACTTCGAGGAACAGCCCACTTTTTTTTTTCTTGGTGTTAGCTCCCTTGTGCGCACAAGCTTTAATTAAAAGAAAGAAAGAAAGAAAACCAAAAAACTTGTTTTTTTGCTACGATCTCCCTTGATTTCTATCCGGAAGGATCCAAAGAGCCCTCAGGGAGTCGGTACCAGAGCCGTATTTCTTTTTGCAGCAACAGGTTGGCTGCGTGCTCTTCCCCCGCCTTCCAAAGCCCCCAGCCCCTGGCCCACCCTGCAACTTACTCATCTCTCCAACCCTCCTCCCCTAGGACTGCTGCCTCCCGTGCGCAGCCCCTAGCTTGGGCCTGATTCCAATTTCTGTAACATTCCCCTGCCCGGGGTTGAACACAGGTTGAAAGTCGGTCTCCTCCGCGCCCCGGAGGCCCAACCCCGGCGCTGAAGCCGCCCAACTACTGTATACAAGGGAGGCGGAGACTGAGGGATCTGCACGCGCTGGCAGGCACAGGAGGGCTCCCCGCCAGCGGCCTCGCGGGAGATGCACCCGCCTCCTAACCCAACAAACCCGCTTTGGGAGGGGGTGGGGTGGGGAAGAGAAGACGGGGCTAGAGGGGAGATATAGAGAAAGCAAGTTAGGGAGAGGAGAAGATGTCCCAAAGGACCCCATTTTCCGGACTGCACCTCCCATTGGAGCTCCCCGCTCCCAAGCCCTCTGGGGACTCCCGCGCTGCCGTCGAAACCCCTATTCCGGCCCCAACGGGGACACTTCTCCAGGATTTGCTCCTCTCCTCTGGGGACCAGAGCCAAAGACTCCTGGAATTGATCCCAGATCCTGGGAGTCGGGGGGCCCAGCCGGGGTGCGGGGAGTCGCGGCGTCGTGACTGCACCCGCCCCGCCGCGCCGGGAGGCGCCCCTGGCGACCGTCGCGAACGCCACACCCTCGGCTCGGCCCTGGCCCCGCCCCCGCCCGGCGCGCGTTCGCGGCCAGGGGAGGCGTGTGCTGCTCCCGCAGCCAGCGAGAGCCAGAGAGGGATGGATGTTGGAGGAGGAATTCGGGCTTAACAAGTGATCGCTGCTGTCTAGGATTTTGCTTCTTTTCGGAGGAACCTTGACTTCCTTTCCCAGGCAATCCCTCCTGTGCTGAACTCCAGAGGAACCAGGAGTCTTGGGGTCTTCTCTGGGGCAGCCCCGACCCCCACCCCCAGACTCCAGCCGCGAGAACCCTGTGCACCCCCCGGGCCAGGCAACAGAACTTGTTCTGTGGATATTTGGAGCCTCCACCTGCCAAACCCGAGTGATTCCTTTTACCACCCCCCTCACCCAAGATCATTCTTCCCCTCCTCCAGCTGTTGCAGCTTGAGGGGGAAAAACAAGCCAGCCGGTGGATTTTCTTTATTTTTATTTTTCGCCCCGCCGGGGAACGGTAAGTATGATACCTTTTTTTTTTTTTTTTTTTTTTTTTAATCTTTCCTCCACCTTCTTCTTTTGGCTGTTAAGAAACAGTGGACATTTGAGGGATAAATAATATCGGGAATGTGACAGAAGGGCATGAATGGAAGGAGGTTAAAAATAAACCAGGAGGTGGGAGAAGGGAGGTGCGGATGCTGCGCGGCGCTCCAGGGGGCCAACAGTTGTTATTTTCCCAACCCCGGGGATGCGGTGAGTGCGCCCTGCTTAACGTGCTGGAGCGGGAACCGAGGTCTGGAGGCGACGGCGCGATTAAAGATGTCGTTTCCCAACGAGAGGGGGGTTAAGATTTAGCATCGTTTCACCTCCTCCCAGCCGCACCGGTTCCCTTCTTTTGGGAACAGCCGGTGAACGGGTCTGAATTGCTGCCTCTCCCAACGTTTGGATTTGCGTGCATTTTCCGAGCATTTGAGCAACATACATAGGGGCTGCATAAATGGCGTGCGTTGAAGTGTATATTTCTCACGGTATTGGCTTCTTTGATTTCCTCTCTCAATCTCTCTCTCTCTCTCTCTCCTCTCTCTCTCTCTCTCTACGGTTCGGGTACCACCCTGACACTGACACAGTTGCAGGAATTAGCACTGAGAGACTAACAGCCTTGTTGTTGGAGGGGTGAGAGGAGGAGGGGCGGGATGCTTGGCTGTTGTTTGGGGGCCCCGGGATTGGGGAATAGGTAGTCTGCAAAATCCTATTAGTTTAATGGTGTTAAAGAAGAAGACAAATTCCTCTGCAAAGATCTATATCATAAAGGCTCCTAGAAATTAGCTTGAATAGATTATTCAAACAAGAGCACGCTGAGAAAGAAGAGAGATTTTAAACCAGTCTGATTTGCTGGGAGGAATGATTTTTCTTTTCTCTTCTTTTTCTTTCTCTCTCCTTTTCTAGATCAGGGATAGTGAAATAACTAGTAGATGATTAAAAGGAAGGCAATTTGCTACTTGTAGGGTGGAGGAGTGAGTTAGATAAACAAAGACAAATAATCCCAAATAAATAAACAAATATGAAATTATTTGGTGTAGAGCAGAAAGAGGGCTGTTCTAGAACTCCCGAAAAGCTGATGGTGAATTACAAGACTCGCTAATTTATGACCTTCTGGGAGTCGGTTGGGTGGGAGGGCAGGTGTGTGTAGTACTCAACTATACAGGAACTTGGGTTACACTGGGGCTTCATTGAAATTATAATTGTTTTGGGGGAGTTGGGGAAGAAACTGAGCAAACTCTCAGGCTATTTGGTCTGTACCAGTCTTGAAAGGATGTTGGCCTGACACTCCAAGGTGAATGTCACCCCAGGATGGTTTTTTAAGTAGGGATTTAGTAACTCCTTGGGGGTAAACATTTCAGAGTATGAGATGATGTTAGGAGTCAGGCAAAGGAAAGGAGATGGCATGTGAGAGGCCCTCAGTGGTGTATTTTCTGGAGTTTGTGTTGCAATCAAATGCCCTCCTTGCCCTAGGAAAATGTGTATGATTGGGAAGGGGTGTATGATTGGGAAGACCTCTGTTTGCCACTTCCATGCTTGTCACTTCATAAAATTCAGTGTGTTTAGGCTGCTAGGCTGACAGGATCATCAAGGAGCAGCAGGTGGTCAAGAGCTGAATCCTGTTAATGGCTTCAGAAAGCCATTTCTCTTATGCTTTCCAAGTGCTTCCAGTAATAGAAGCTGGTAGATGTCCTGAATTCTGACTATCATCATTCTCTCCAGTTCTCTGGGTTACTCCCTGCATTCTTGGAAGTCCTGTTGAACAGAGTACATGGAAAAATCAAGAGAAGACAGGAGATTTGGATGGGGGCTTTTACAGGACCTGGCTGAGGAGATGAATTACCTGGATCTTGGGAGAGCAAACTAAGGAAGAAGAAGGGCCAGGAATAACAGGTGACAGAGGGAGCAGATTGGAGCTGCAAGGGACATGCAAGTCGGAAGTGGGAGATTGTAAATAAAAGTGGGCAGAGAGAGAGAGAAAGAGAGAGGACGGGGAATGTTAGGGATGTGGATTTTATTGAAGTGAGGGTAAGTATGATAGGCTAAGAATGAAGTCCACACAAACTGACATTTTAAAAAATAAGGAGATAGCCCCTTGAGCAGAGTGGAGGAGGAACCATTGAGGTGAACATGGAGCGACAGCCAAGGAGAGAAGATGGTTATTAGAGATGTGGAAACTGGCATTAGTTCCTAACCTGTGGGTGGTAGAGAGTGTTCAGGATTCAGGGAACAGAAAAACAATGGGGACATGCGGTAGGGAGTCAGGCAGTGCCAACTTAACAACGGCCACTAGTGAGTCTCAGGATGTCCTGTATGTCCTCATGTCCCATCTTCCCCTACTTTAGTTAGTGGCCTAAGGACACAAACACTTGGGGCTGTGTAGACAGACAATAAAAACGTAGGTTGCTGTCACGTTATTCATAACTGCTAGTGTTTATTGTCATTCATTAGGTAAAAGGCACTGTGACATTCTATTGACATCCATTATCTCATTTAGTCCTTACAAACATGAGATGGGGGAGGTTGTGTTATTATTTGTACTTTATAGATGAGGTGACTGAAGTGCATTCAAGTGGTGCTGCCTGCACAAAGAATAAGAATACTGTTGTGTGTGTGTTTTTTTTCTTTTTTCCAACTTCCCCAATCCTGAGTCAAGATAGAGAGGAGTGTAATTCCTCTTAATTCAGAGAGGCACTTAATTCAGAAACACTTTATGAGTGGAAATTTTAAAAATTGCCTTGAAATAGATGAATGATGGAAGCAGCTGTAAAGTCACAGCATTATTTTTGTGGAATGAAGAGAGTGACAGTGAGAATTAAGACCTGGCATTAGTGAAGGGGAAGATAGAAGCAAGAGCCATGTGAGCCGTGAGTGGAGAGAGGAAAAATAATTGAGTTACCATAAAAATAAACTGAGCTGAAATAATATCTGAAGAAGGAAAGAATGATGTTTATGAATGAGAATAGCCTGCCCCATACTCCTGAAAATGTATGGGTGCTTGGTGTGTTATGTGACTTTCTTGAAGAAAAGAGAACGATGTGTATGTGAAGAGAAATGTTCACTTTGCTCTTTATGATTTGTTTCCTTTTTACTTTTCTCCTATGCTTGTTTCCAATCCTTTTTCAGGTGAAGTGCTTCTTCTGCATGATTTTGGCTGAAGAATGCTCTGCATTTCCTTGATTTCTATGGAGACCTCAGAGCTGGTTTTGCTTCTGCTGACACCTCATCTAGCACCTTCTCTACCTCCCAGGGTCTTTGCCTCTATCTATGGTTTGGCATTGTACCTGGGTCCAGGAAGCCTTTGATGAACTTAAAAGGAGAGCCTGGAGAATCATCCTGATAGACTTTGAGTAGAAATGGCTGGACACACTTCAAACCACATCTTAACATGGTTCGAGCCATCACTAGAAGGCAAGTGCTAACAGGAAAGGCTTATTTGCATTTTATTTAAATTTAATGGACTGAGCATTGGCCAATTTCCATGGCAGAAAAATGTATTTCATTTTCTAGGCACAACTTCTGGCTGTCAGACACTTGCTGCCTTTGAATCTTGCAGCATCATCACTAACCACATCCCAGACATATTTCCAAATTTCAACATCTGCCCCCAAAACATAGGTGTCTGAGACACTCCAGCATTTTCGGACTTCTTAGTCTTGAGAGTGCTAGGCTATTTATCTCGACCAGCCAAGCTCTGGAGAGCAATGTTGAATCCCTGAGAAGAGAGAGCATGGGGCGTGCTGATTTAAAAACAGAAAATGCAAAGTTGGACTGAAAATATCCTTAGTCTTCCAAGCAATCTGCTTAAGGGTTCCAAACTTACCTTAATTTGGTGAGAAAAGAAGCTGCCCTATTTTTCTTTCTTCTTCTTCTACAACTGGAACCAGCCATTTCCGAAAACCACCACCATGGAGGTTGCAATGGTGAGTGCAGAGAGCTCAGGGTGCAACAGTCACATGCCTTATGGTTATGCTGCCCAGGCCAGGGCCCGGGAGCGGGAGAGGCTTGCTCACTCCAGGGCAGCTGCAGCAGCTGCTGTTGCAGCAGCCACAGCTGCTGTTGAAGGTAGCGGGGGTTCTGGTGGGGGCTCCCACCACCACCACCAGTCACGTGGGGCCTGCACCTCCCATGACCCTCAGAGCAGCCGGGGTAGCCGGAGGAGGAGGCGACAGCGGCTTGAGAAGAAGAAAGCCCACCACCGGCAGAGCAGCTTCCCTCATTGCTCTGACCTGATGCCCAGTGGTTCTGAGGAGAAGATCCTGAGGGAGCTGAGTGAGGAGGAGGAAGATGAGGAGGAAGAGGAGGAGGAAGAAGAGGAGGGAAGGTTTTACTATAGTGAAGATGACCATGGGGATGAGTGTTCCTACACGGACCTGCTGCCTCAGGATGAGGGCGGTGGTGGCTACAGTTCAGTCCGCTACAGTGACTGTTGTGAACGTGTGGTGATAAATGTGTCAGGCCTACGCTTTGAGACCCAGATGAAAACTCTGGCCCAGTTTCCAGAGACTTTGTTGGGAGACCCTGAAAAGAGGACTCAGTACTTTGACCCTTTGCGCAATGAGTATTTTTTTGACAGGAACCGCCCCAGCTTTGATGCCATCTTATATTATTACCAATCAGGAGGCCGCCTGAAGAGGCCAGTCAATGTCCCCTTTGATATCTTCACTGAGGAGGTGAAGTTCTATCAGTTGGGGGAGGAGGCCCTGTTGAAGTTTCGGGAGGACGAGGGCTTTGTGAGAGAGGAGGAGGACAGGGCCCTCCCTGAGAATGAATTTAAAAAGCAGATTTGGCTCCTTTTTGAATATCCAGAGAGCTCCAGTCCTGCAAGGGGCATAGCCATTGTGTCTGTCCTGGTCATCTTAATCTCCATTGTCATCTTTTGCCTGGAAACCTTGCCTGAGTTTAGGGACGACCGGGATCTCGTCATGGCACTGAGTGCTGGTGGGCATGGTGGGTTGTTGAATGACACTTCAGCACCCCACCCAGAGAACTCAGGGCACACAATATTCAATGACCCCTTCTTCATCGTGGAAACAGTCTGTATTGTATGGTTTTCCTTTGAGTTTGTGGTTCGCTGCTTTGCTTGTCCCAGCCAAGCACTCTTCTTCAAAAACATCATGAACATCATTGACATTGTCTCCATTTTGCCTTACTTCATCACTCTGGGCACTGACCTGGCCCAGCAACAGGGGGGTGGCAATGGTCAGCAGCAGCAGGCCATGTCCTTTGCCATCCTCAGAATCATTCGTCTGGTCCGAGTATTCCGGATCTTCAAACTCTCCAGGCACTCCAAAGGCCTGCAGATCCTGGGCCACACCCTCAGAGCCAGCATGCGGGAACTGGGCCTTCTGATCTTCTTCCTCTTCATTGGGGTCATCCTCTTTTCCAGCGCTGTGTACTTTGCAGAGGCAGATGAACCTACTACCCATTTCCAAAGCATCCCAGATGCATTTTGGTGGGCTGTGGTGACCATGACAACTGTGGGCTATGGGGACATGAAGCCCATCACTGTGGGGGGCAAGATTGTCGGGTCCCTGTGTGCCATTGCGGGTGTATTAACCATTGCTTTGCCAGTGCCAGTGATTGTCTCTAACTTTAACTATTTCTACCACAGAGAGACTGAAAATGAGGAACAGACACAGCTAACGCAGAATGCAGTCAGTTGCCCATACCTCCCCTCTAATTTGCTCAAGAAATTTCGGAGCTCTACTTCTTCTTCCCTGGGGGACAAGTCAGAGTATCTAGAGATGGAAGAAGGAGTTAAGGAATCTCTGTGTGCAAAGGAGAAGTGTCAGGGAAAGGGGGATGACAGTGAGACAGATAAAAACAACTGTTCTAATGCAAAGGCTGTGGAGACTGATGTGTGAATCTCTTTCTCCACCTGCCACTGTCCCCCTCTCAGCATCTCCAAATATATTTATACATAGAGAGTGCAGTTATGAAAATGAAATATGCAAATGATCCAATGCATACAGTAGTACACTATTTAATGGTTATACATGGCATAATTGTTACTAAACTTGTATTACATATCAAATAAATGATACATCTTCGAGAAGAGGGAGGTTTAAATAGGAGCAAATCTATCTTTATATTTTTATTAGAATGCAAGAATTTTGCACATTAACTGGAAAAGATGTTGACAGTAAAGATGGAGAGAGTGTGTGTGCGCATGTGTGCATATGTGTGTGTGTGTGAAGTAAATTGTCAACGTTAGTAATTGTGCAGTGAAGGGAAAAGTTGGCATTTTGGAGTATTTACTATGTAAGAACTAATGAATCTGAGCAGTCATTTATCAGTGCTTTAACAGCATATCATATGTCTTTGGATTCAGTAGTTGTTTTTTAAAAATTGTAAGAAATACTGTGTAGAGAAAAAAGAAAGTAAATTATTTAATAGAATATAGGTCACAATTTTATCTTGGATTTAATTAAAGTTTATTTTTAACTGGAAATTAACTTTTAAAAAGGCTGCAAGGGCCTTTAGAAATTGATTATATTTTGTTATTAATTTTGGGAAGATTTAACAGCAAATGTCTAACATAGAATAAGTGAAATTGGAGAATATGTAATAAGTTTTGTTTGCAGGTAACAGGACTGGATTTTTTTTTCTTTGCACTACTTTATATACTGGAGATTGAGAGAGACTTCATACTGTGAATGTTTACTAATGTAACAGTTCAATGACAATCATTGGAAGAATGATTTCTTTAGTCTTATTTTATTGTTTTCTTTTTCATTGTGTGAGACTAATAACCATGCAGATAACATCACATGATTCTCTTCTCTTTTAAAACCTAAATAACTGATTGACAAAGGAATTATGAAGTAAAATTTAGCAACTGAATCTTTTGAAATTGATCTGTTACAATGATGCTTCTGAAATCATACTATTTTATATATTCTTCTGCCTTTTAACTCCAGAATAATTTAACCAAAGTTAATGCATGCACTGAAAGAATTCTTGAAGAAATAAGATGCCAAGCAGCTACAGTGATTATGGCTTAAAAGTTTTCTATTAAATGTGAAACATAAATGCTAGATTTATTAAGTTTATTTTTTTGTGCAGTTATATAAGAACAGAATTTGGGGATTAACCTCAGATTTTTACATTATATTTGCTAAAACGGATATAAGGAAGAATTGTGTCAAAAATTTGGTTTCAACATCATCATCATCATCATCTTTATTAAAGGAGTTTATGACACATATAACTGCATTTAACTCATGACAAAGCATTCTAGAATGAGATAACAACTAGTGATCAGCCTTGCACTATTAAATCATCATGAGGTATAGATTAGAAAACTCAGAATGCATAAGAGGCCTTTTTCCACAATGTTTATTTAACTTCTATTCTTTATAAAATGATTGTCTTGGGCTCTGGTTGGTGGTGGTGGGGCGGGGGGGAGAACAAAACAAGCAACACTGCATACACTATTTTGGCACATAGTGAACTCTGCTAACTGTGAGCTAAAGACAAACAAAGGAACAAACAGACCTAAAATAGCCTTTCTCAAGTTTTTTAAAATCCAGGCCATCATTTCATAATTACATAAATCCTACCTCTCCTTTAATGGTATTTGAAATTCAAAGTAAATTCAACATTAGGGTTAAAGGTAAAACTGCATTCTCTCTCCACACTTTCCCCACCACTTGTAGAGAAACACTTTTCTAGAACACCTTTTTGATTGACTGTGAAGAACAAAGATCAATAGAAGACAACAGAGAATGATAAAACAAAATACCATCTTACCATAAGATTTAAAAGATAGTGTTTTCATACATTTTGGATTTGGGGCAAAAACGTAACAAGCGTCAGACTAGGGGTAAGGCTATTTGGACTGGTTATAATTCATTTGGAAAAATCACTTAACATCTCTGTACCCAAATTTCATGATTGGTAAAAAAAAGAGGGCAAATGAAGCATGTTACATTACAGAGTTATGCCAAACAAATGAGAACATGCGAAACATCTGAAATGTTGAGTTCCATACAAATGCCTGATGTTATTTCTAAATTGTTTAATCTTCCTCTGGGAGAAAAAGGGATTTAGAACCCACAAGCATACATCTACTTCATTAGGATATTGTAAAAATTATGGGTAATTGCTTTAACTCTGCATTCCTTACAAGAAGTTGATATGCAGACACAAGATAGTCTATTGCTGATAGATTCAGGCATGTTATAGCATAGAAGTTGACTCTGTGAACAACAAACCATGTATCTTACAATATAGCCAACTAGGTCAGATTATATCTCAAAATAATTTAAGGGCTGTTCAGTATATAAGGGATGTTTATTGAACTTTCTGTAATAGCAATGACAATGATTTGGTTATGTTTGGAAGGGAAATGTACTGTATTTCATTGTTTCTATAATACCTTCTTTTAAATCTGAAAGTTATATTAAATTTGATTGACAAAAGACATTATATTAATAATTCTAAGAATCCAGGAAATGTAGTCATTTGGGGCTTACCTTTATTGCACATGGCTTTTTTTTTTTTTTTTTTTTTTTTTTTTTTCCAGGATGAGAGGGTCAAGAAGTGACAGACATGAGCTTTCAAACCAAATATTATTAGGTCATCTTACTAAACTCATGGTTTCTTTCGCCCTGCAAGATGCATTTATTTTTGGGTATCTGGATCTTGATCCCACACTGAGAAGGAAGCTTTTAAGCCCTCAAGACTTGTATGGGGGTACTTCTATATGGAACACTTCTCTTATAAGATAATTCATGAAGTGAGGACATCCAGTGCAGTTGTGAATTCATAACATTTTTCATAGTTGAAACTAGTCAAAGTGCTTTAGAACCATTTGTAAAAAATGTATACTGATGAATATGCTTTCAGGATGTATTTGTAACTAATTTAGGATACTATCTTAGAGGCCACTATACACATTTGGTTGTAAGATAAAAGGGAAGTGACCTTCTTTAGAGATCCTAATTCTTGGGATCTAGGATCCTTTTATTGCTTTTCAGATGATAATAGATGTTACCAAAAGCACACTCTTTGAGGGTCATCCCAATCAGAGTCTTTTCAAGGGTGGATGCATTGTTCTCTCTTGCAAATGCTTGGAAAGGAAACTGTTATGCATAACAGTTATGGGGAAGAAAGGAGGAATAAATAGTCCTTTTGAATTTCTGTGAAAGGGAGCCAATGGGTGCTACAGGAATGACAGCTGGTCTAGGGAGTCAAGAGAGCTGGCTTGTTAACTGTGGGCAAATCGTTTCATCTCCTTGATCCTCAGGAGTGTGTGTGTGTGTGTGTGTGTGTGTAGCTAACACCAGGATATTGGGCTACATTATTACTTGGTTCATTTTAGTACTGCAATTCTACTGTGGAGTAAAAGAAATGTCAGACTAGCTTGATATTTTCTAAGTACCATTCAAGTCATATCAGCTTGGATTTTTTAGTAAGTAATAGGAACAAAAATAAATAAATAAAAATAAAAATCTCACTGTTAGGTTAACTGCAGAACAGGTGTTTGAGTTTTTTCGAATGTAGACTAAGCTGAATGAATAAGATGTATTTTGAAGCTGTTATCCTAACAACTTCTAAAGGGAAGGGATTCGTTTAATGAAAAATAACTCTTCAGTCCTCAGTTGAATTCATATGGTGAAAATTGGTAAGTAAACATTTTGATGTCTTGCTTTGTTATCATGCAGTCTTGTCTGTAAACAGTATTTTGACCTGTGCGGGGGAACTCATTTTATGCTTAAACACATGTAGTGTTTCACAAGTGCTACTGCATGCTTTGTCAAGTTTGTTTTAAACAGGATCACTGAAGCTTCCTGAAAATTTTTTTATTAAGCGTGTGTTGAAATAGAACCCAATATGTGAATAAGAAATATGTAAAGAAAATACTCTGAACTAAGATACATATTTTCCCATTTTAAAAAAGTCAATATTAACTGATGGAAAATTATTTTTAATCACATTGGAATCACAAACAGTAGCCCTCCTACTTTCCAACAAATCAGAAATGGTGTTCTTCGTTGTTATTAATATTCATGGTTTGGATGAACCTTTGGTACTAACATTGCAGCTATTGCTAGGGAAAGTGAGAACTACACCTAGATTCACTTCACATTTTTAAAATGAACCTGTGGTGATGTGCTCATGTGCAGGAAACAGTGTAACATCCTTCTTTATGTGTATGTCTGTGTTTTTATTGATACAGTTTAAAATGATTATGGGGTATCATTCAGTGACAAAAGGGCCTATTCCAGGAAATCTCCTTGACCCAAAAGTCATTCTGAATTTTTCAAGGGACATTTGATGTGGATATCAGGTACCTTTTGGTTTTCCTGCCTGTAAAGAAACTTGACTCTAGGCACAGGATCTTCCAGACCAATGTAGCCATTGCAGGTTAGAAGACAGTGCTACTTTCTCATATGGAAATCAGTATTCCTATTTGAGAAGAAGGTTGTTGGAGTGGTTGTGTTCAATATTGAAGGAGGAAGAGCTATTTTTTTTGTAATAAATGGGAATATGTACTTCCGAAAAGTAAATTAAGATTAGGACTGTGATATGAGTTTTATTTCTGGCTTGGTTTTGTTTCCATAGCAGTCCCAATTTCTCAGAGTGTCTTCTTCATAAAAGTATGCTAATACATATCAGACCATATGGCCACATTTAAGGTTTAGAAAATATGGTCACCTTATTTATGGATAAATAAATTAATCTCAGGGCATAAGTTGGTTGCTTAAAAACATGGCACATATTTAATGAGCAGTGGCTCTAAGTGAGATTCAAGCATCCCCCTTTCAGGCCTGTGGGACAGGAATAAATGTATAAGGCAAATAATGTGCTGAATATGAAGTCGTGCAGTCATCTTGAAAAGCATATTCCCAGATTCACTGGAGGTAGTGTCGCTGACTTAAGGTTCAGCTTTTGGTCCATTTGTTGTCATTGGTGTCTTAGAAGGAGATTTTTGGTCCCAGGGTGCCAGGAGCTAAATGATTTTGGTAGTTGATCCACAAATAGTCCATCCTTGCTTCCTACCTGCAAGCAATCTGGTTTGTAGGTTATCTGTAGTTGGTTTCTCACCTGAGGCTGGCTTTACTCAGGTTCAGAAGCCTGTTGTCTTGTGTTAAACAACCAGTTCAGAAAAGGTAAAATTATAAAAAGATAAAACAATCCGGTACAAAGAAACAACGAAAACACTAGAACTAGAAAGCCAAGCAAAACCTAAGTGGGAAGCCAAATCTGTTGTTCAAACTGTTACATGCACTAGAACTAATTATGCAGGATTTTGGGGTAACATTGGTCCTACCTCTTCACCATTAGCAGAGATAGCCAAGAGGTGACTGTTGTGATGGAGGACATAAAACAGAAATAACCTGCCCCATGAATATACAGGTTAACATTTTCTGTGAAAATGATAGAAATGCCAACCTACCTTAGCAGTGGTTTTAATAGGAACTATTAGGAATGACTAATAAATATGGAAGATATGCTGGTATTTTTCCCAGTAATTAGTATTCATTAGTATTATGTGGAAATGTACTTGGATTGTTTCTCATGATTCTGTACATCAAGGGCTATTTCAAAGTCAAAGAGCCTGAAGGCATTTTTATTCACAGCTACTTAAGCTATTGGCTGTTGAGGGGCCAGTTACCTCTTAAATCAGTCAAAGCAGTTAAATAAATAGTCCCTGTGGATATCAACAAAAGCTGTGTCAGTGCTAAGTCTAAGAATTATATTTGTTTCAAAATAATTATATGAATGTATAATATATTCATATGTTAACATATATTATGTATTTTACATTCTGCCAACAAATATAAGCAAAATGAATGATCTGAGGTATTGAAAGAGACTTCTCAAAGTGAAGTAAAAGTGTATAATTCTCATTAGTAGGAAAATGCATGTGTTTTGGAGAAATGGCGAGGCTGGAGGATTATAAAAACCTTTCTTTACACTTTAGGTTGGATTTTTGTGCCCTATAACCACAATAATACTAGTCCTAAGTTCTGAGACATTCCATAAGGGTATATAGAGTTTCATTCCCAGAAGACAGGGTTAATTTTTATGCTGTATGGAACACTGTAAAATGTTGATTTTATTTTTTTAATGCATATTATTCTCATTATATAAAGGATGCATATAGCATGGAAACTAGACTATATGACCTGTAGAACTACTGTGTGCTCTTTAGAAAGAGAATTACTAGAAGCCATTATCTTTCTGTATTTTTTGTGGTAGCTTTTGTTTGATGTGAATTACTTAATTCTCTCAGATTCAATTGCACCATTAAAAGTTTCAGGTTATTATTGCTTTTGGTGAATGTTCCCATATCTTTCTTAGGCTCTAAGGGCACACAAACAACCATTCAATAGTTGGAAAGTAGCATATCTCTTGGAGATTAAGGCGATATTACCTGAACTCTCTCTATGATAGCAGCCACATTAGTTAACATGGAGGATGCATGTTTTTCTATTTATAAACTTAATGCACTTGTACCTGAATAGAATGATGATTTCCCTAAAGAACACTAATGTTGTTGATAGCATCTGAGTGAGCCTTTTTTCCTCCTGTCAATTGGTAGGGATCATGATCCAAATGAGGCTTTCATTTGCTATCAGGCGGAGAAGGAAATAATTAATGAAGCTCCCACTGGACTGAAATCTATCAAGAAGTGATGGAATCTCTAGGGAATGTATTAGGATTTTTATTTATTTACTTGCCATTCCTAGTTGGTGTCATTATGGCATGACTGTTGGGGAAAGATATTAATTTTAGGATTATTTACCTAATACTAAAATGACTTGATAAAAAGCAATTCAAAATTATAAGTTTTGCACTATCTCATTAGCTTTAGCAATATTTCCAGTTAAAAATTTTAAGAATTTAATTTGAGATTTGGAGATTGCAATAGTTACTTGGAGAGAGATGTATCCAAAGAATAATGATTCAGTTTTTCAGATTTCTTGAGAAATCAGAGTTTTATAAGCTTTGCAAGAGAGACTCAAAAAGTCTCTCAACTTTCAAAAATTTTGCTGCAACCCTGTCAGATTTCAGAATTCCTCTTGAGAGGAAAATGGTACCTCCTTTTCTTCTTGTGTGTGTGTGTGTCTTTTTCACATTCATGATTAAATTGGTGGATTTTATATAATCATTATCTTCTAGCAAATTAAGTGAAAGACTTGGCTACAGATTGATTAGAGGATGGCAAGATTGTCTGATAGTCTTTCTTTGCAACATTCGCTGTTGATCAGTTTAGAAGTTGATCTCATTATATGTGAATTACAACACAGAGAAATGGCTATGTACTATACTATATTAGAATTTAAATGACAAAGCATGAATATTAGCAATAGGATTTCCTTTTGAGTTCCTAGAAGTCTTATTAGAGCTCTTGACCCATGTCCTCCAGATCTTATCTAGCCAATGAGAATTTAGCAAATTCCCTTTTTTTTTTTTTTCTTAGAGCAGTGACAAGATATAAACTGGATCAGTGCCAGTTGGGAGATAGGGACAGGAGCAGGGAGGTGAGCAAAGTACAAGGAGTTATGCCTAAATGAAGTCACTAATTTGATGGTGCAAATAGCTAGGTCAGTCTAAAAACTGCTTCATTTTATCATGCTAACTATTAATTTTTGTTAAACCAAAGAATCCAGGAAAGTGAATTAATCTCTTAGAGTAGGTATATATGTGTATATGTCCAAATATTCCCTTTGTTCTTTGTCTTCGAGGGCACTCACATACGAAACCATAAAACTGCTGCTGGGAATTAAAACTATATGTCTCATTAAGGATAAGATTCACCTTTCCCTTCGGAGTAAGGGACTCACGTCTTTAGGAGATTACCACTTAGACATTTACGTTTCAAAGGGAGAGAATTCTCCCCCTTACTCTAATATAGAATGTCAGCATGGCAGTACATTCAAGCTAAGATAGAAGTAAGCAACCAGTAGAAGCCCTGAGAATGAATGTCACTAACACAGAGCTGAATGTTGTGTTTATGTTGGTTATTGCTGGTGCGCAATTCTTAGAGGAATGGAAAAAGCATAAAATTTGTGCAACCTAATTAGAACTCTGCCATCATATGCTCCTTGCTGATTTAGCTGCTGCTGCTGCTGCTTCTCATCCACGCAGAAAAGAGGTGTCATTTCACTACTAGAATCCACATACTTCACAGATTTCAAGGCAGTGTGAGAAACAGTGGAGAAAGAAAGGGTTAGATTCGATAGATAAGGATGAAGCAGCATACAGTATTTTAAGGTGTGAATCATCTTGTGACACAAGACTATTTTTACTCACTCAAGGGACTAAGCAGAATCTTTGGATGGGAGAAGCTCTGTTCAGGAATTACCATTTCCTTTTTGTATGTCTATAGTATCACTATTAGAGATCAGTCTAGTCTAGCAAGGGGATAAATTCTTCTGTCATTGCTAAAACAAACTGAAAATTACATGCTGGAAACATTTTTTTCCTTATTTCGGTTAAGAAAAATTGTAGTTGTTTTATACGCTTTGCAAGAGAGATTCAAAAAGTCTCTCAACTGTCAAAATTGTACTGCAACCCTGTCAGATTCAGAACGAAATTCAAGGTAGGAGAGTCTAATAGAACTTCAGACCAAATATAAACTTATTCAAAATAAAGTATCCAGAGATCTCCTTCCAATCTCTTCCCCCATGTAAGTTTTTGTTTGTTTGTTTGTTTTTGTTTTTTAACTGCAGATCTAGACATGTAAAATGTTTGGTTTTCCACTTTCCCTCCAGCCTATCTCATCCCATTCACCTTTGCATCAACAAAAGCCCAGATCAGGAAGGCTTTTGTAGTCCCTGTTTGCAGATTTCTCAGGGAGAGATTTTTATGTGTGATTCGGGTAGACATCTTCCCATTTTATAAATCAGGTCATGCCAGTGCATATCCAGAAAGCTTCTACAACCACCTGCAATGTGGTCTGTTATGTTCTGTTGTTGTTGTGTTAGCTATTTTCTGCCTATTACTGAACAGCTGGGATTTTAGAAACAGCTGGATGATTAGTTGTGTTTTTTCCATTTTTCACCCAGATGCTTTATTACTGTGTAGAAACAACCCCAATGTGGAACAACCTGGGAGTATAATAGCAAAAATCTGCTCTGATGCAACTGTTGTTATTAGGAATTGAATCAAGAAAATTACGGGCAAACAGTTTTGACTATTGTCTGCTTTACAAACATGTTTAATACAGCATTCTCATTTCCATTTCTAGGCAAAACGGTTTGATTTAGCAACTTTAAAATGCCTCTTCCATTATTCCTTAGGCTATCGAAGCTATGCTTTGGCTGTTAACGTTTATTTGCTTAAGGGGAAATGTCTATACACAATGAGGCACCACCTGAGTTTTCCATTCACTGCTGTCAAGAGGAGCTGACAGAGGCAGGCAAGCGACAATCCTCTCACTCGCCACAGTCTATTTTTAGGTTGGTTCCTTTGTGGCTGACTTCAGCCCTGATGGGATGGATTGACATTCAAAGACAATAAATACTTTATTATGACGATTTGCAGATTTATAAAACTGGATGATATTGTGAAAGTGACAAATTTAATTCAGGTGCTGTTAGTTGGTTCCTTACCCAGGGCTAAAATTAGAATAAAAACATGCGTAAACGCCTTTTCCTTTTCTAATTATTCTTTCAACAGATGTTTGTTAAGCTTGTACTAGCTGGCTAGGCTGTGTCATGTACCCAATCTCTAGATGTACTAAAATTTCAGAGAATTACAGTTCATGTAAGGATTTTTTTGAGATACATATTCATTTTTCTAAATAGCAGGATTCTTGTTTATTATGATGATTCCTTTTTCCCCCTTTAGAATCTATATGTGTGGCTAGGTCTGGTTTCTCCTTGGGGAGTGAATTGCCAGGCATCATGCTTTAATAATACTTCATTTTAATAAGTTCTATCTTGTTTCTGTTACGTGCTTCATTTTCTGTAATAGCTTCTGTATAAAGTGCAGAGTAAACGGGCCTGAATCCAACTTGCCAATTTTTTATGATTCTTGCATGAGCAAGAACAATACTCAGTGTTTTCAAATAGCAGAGGTGATTATATGAAGCGTATTTACTCCTTTTCATTCCTGTAATGTATTTCTTCTATTCACTAACATGTGATTAAACTATAACTCAAAGAAAGAAGCAGATTTAACTGAAATATTAAACATTTGTAAAGCAATAAACAATCTTTTTTTTTTTTATTTCAAAGTAATTTGCTATGACCATGGTTCTTCTTTCCACACAAAAACTTTTTTTTTTTTTTTAAATAATAACCATCTGTATCTTTCTATTTGGGAAAGGTTTGAGTGCCATTGATGATTCCTTTACAAATTCCGGCTTGACTAAAAACCTGAGTTTATTTCTTGGATGCATATGGAAAGGTTTGTTCTTTTTTGTGGCTATTCCTACTACCTAGGCAAACCAAATGGCATTGCGTTAATTACATGGCTAAGTCAGGACAGTTGAGGCCAACTTTAGGGATTTCTCCGAGGTGCCTTCTATCTGTGCTGATCGATTTCAAAGGTGTTTGCTCAGGTTTCCGTTTGCTTTCAAGATAATGTCTGATACATTAAGTTAAAGTTAAGGCTTTACCATTTGAAATACGGTTGTAATAACATGTTTCGCTGTCTCCAACTAGCTTTAATTTCTTAAGAACAACTTGAACTTCTATGAAATGTATTTTAAAAAATACCTTGTTTGTTTTCTGAGTGTTTCAGGACTTATATTAGAGTCCCTGGCTTTTAGTCTTCATTCAAGCCAAACAACCATGGTCTTTAATTGAAGCTGCTTCTATTGGAAGCCAAAACAATTGGTGGAGTCAGTGAAGAAAAGAAAAAAAAAAAAAAAAAAAAAAAAAACAAAACCCAAGATGATTGTCTGGCATTGTGAAGCCATGGATTCAATTCTGCTTCATTAAAGCCATTAGAAGCAAACAGATCCTGGATTGTCTGTAACTTTGGGCATTTTTCAATTGCTATCTACTCTGTCAAGGAAATACCTTTAATTGTAAAACCATTATCTTGTGGGATATTTAGTTTTACTTCGGCAAACTGCAACTATTTCTTGTGCTTTAGAACTATGACATTCTGTATATTAAAAATGCAAATGAAACCATGGTTTTTCTATCTTAAAATGAAGGCATTTTTTTCCTTCACAATTTTTCATGAAATCTATTTGCAAACTTGAAAATGTATGTTAACCAAAATTAGCTGACACATAGTTAATACTTGAAGATTTTTAGACAAATAACTGCTTTGCTCATTATTACTATATTAAGAAGGAAATGACTTACAATTTTTTTACACACTGGAAAGTGAAAATGGAAGGCCATATATTTATTTACATTTTCTGCAAAAGACCATGGATACTAAAATGTTCTGTGTGATTCATTCAGAAGTTCTTCAATGGATGTCAAGTACATTTGGAATATGTCAGTCAAAGGGTACAAAGGCTCAGATAGGAGGAATGAGTTTGACTTTTTTTTGAGATTAATTCCACAACATGGTGAATATAGCTAATATTTGAGTACTGTACATTTCAGTAATGTTAAGAGAATAAATTTCAAATGCTCTTATCACAAAAATATTAAACATTTTAGGTAATGGACAGGTTAATTAGCTTGATTTAATCATTGCACATTGTATTCAAAAATCTTAACACTACTTTATATTCCATAAATATATACAACTAAAATTTGTCAATATATAATAAACATTAGAATTTTTTATACCTAACTAGAAATGTAATTTAGAAATGTGATATTTCATTGTAGAGATTACATTTCTGATATTTGAAATACATTTATATTATGTAATATTACCCTATTAGAGGCCTGTTTTTTGTTTTTTAGCATACTAAATAGCCTAACAGGCTATGTGTGAATGTTGTGAAAATAATTTGACAGTTTTAAAGTCTATAGCCCTAGAATATCAGGTATGTTTTCAGAAGAAAATACCTTTTTATGTTCCTATTTGAATAATAAAAGTTAAATATCTTTAACCTTGATTTTAGATTAGGTAAGTACTAAAATTTACATTAAAAATAGGAGGAACTAATAATTTGTACAGATTGACCCCTGAGATATTAACACATAAGACAAAATTCCTCTTTTTACTGGCTATTTAGAGTAACTTCTCAGTAATTTTTTTTTTTTTTTTGTCTTTTAAAAATTTCAAGCACATCATTTCACTGTTTATTACAGCCTGGTCATACTATTTATCAAAACCTGACTCCTGTGGAGAAGTAAACCTGTTGCTCTCCATAGAATAGTACTAAAAGCATTTTATGTAAAACTTTTACCAGAAAGATGGTTCCATGGCAAGTATTTAAGGACAGTATTAGAGACAACCCCAGGGTATATAATGGAAAGTACAGACATCTTAAATGATTCAATTTCATAAAAATGTCTAGGTTCTTGGCAAGTTGAATGATGCCATAGCTCTGTCTTTTAAGCCATGCTAGTTGCCAACTGTTAATTAGTAGTATATGGTCAAATAAAAAATTGGGGATAAAGTGCATCAGTATAGAGGTTTTGCTGTTAAATAAAATAATATTTTTATTTTAGTTTTTGCTATTCATCCAAGCAAGTCCTAATTATAGGTAATTATTGGTAGTCTAACTAACAGATAACAAGTGCAAGAAGTTCAAAACTGAATTAATCATGAATAAAGCAAATTTGCCTTTTATGTATTTGTGCCAGAAGCTGTACCACAAACCTATTATCTTATAATTTTTATCATTAGCCTGCTGATATCAGCACATTTTAATAATTTGTTAATTTTCAGGGATGCCTAGGAGGTAAATGCAACTAGCTAAGAGTTAGCTGATGGGCAGACATGGTCATAGAAGTTTCCCATCATCCATGGCTACTAGTTTTATGAACATAATTGTGCTTAAAGCTTTTGTCATATTTCTGTTATTTGTCAGATTCTCAGAGAAGAAAGGTGTAGACAGTTGTAATTTTTTTTTCCTATTCTGTTTTCGAAATGGAGATCAGGTAACAATGGAGTATTTGGAAGAAGCAGTTGTCTGTTTTTGTAGTCTTGGCCACGTATGTTGTTTGTACAATTCAAGACATTCATTCTTTGATGGATAAAGTGCTTAATGAATGCTTGTTATCTCTGTGAAGTATTTTAAAAGAGACTTATATACAGCCAAAAAAAAAAAAAAAAAAAAAAAGAGTCTTCAATTGTATTCATGCTAGTGGAAGATAAGCTTCATCCTTAGCCAGATTTAGGCTATTTCAGGACATTGGAGACTCAAGGGGATGGGATGTGCTCCACGCATTCCAGCAATTTGTAAGATGCTCTTGGAGTATTTCAATTGTGCCTTTATATTGATGAAGCTGACCAAATTATTTACTCATGGCTTTTAAGGATGCTGTGCAATTGTTTTCATATTTTTTAAAAAGTGCTAATTGAAATATGTTTATCTCATGATATAAAGTAATATAATATGTAGTAGTATAGTGATCACATGTAGCCATGATAGCATGGGATTATAATGAAAAAGAGTAACAACTCTTATAATGAAGGCTCAAGAAGTTATATTAAATAATTTTTTACTATAACATTCCTATATTATGTTTTTAGTATGTAAAATAGGGACAAGAGGAAAGAAACGTGTTTTGTTATCTGAATTCTCTCCAGCTCCTTTTTCGCTATTCATCTTTATCCTACCTCCTTATAATTGTAACATACAGCGTTCAGATACAACCTTCCCTTGTATCTGAGGATGATACATTCCAGGACCCCCAGTGGATGCCTGACACTGCATATAGTACTGAGCTTCTATATAGTATGTTTTTGTCCTATACATACAACCTATGATAAATTAGACACAGTAAGAGATTAACAATGATAGCTAATAATAAAATAGAACAATTAGTATAGTGTCATAAAAGTTATGTGAATGCGGTCTCTGTCTCTCACAATATCTTATTGAATGGTACTCACCTGTTTTTGGACCAGAGTTGACCACAGTAACTGAAAGAAGCCACCAAAAGTGAAACTGAGGTTAAGGGGGAGATTATTGTATTAATAATCTAGGTTTGAATTGTGTTTTTCTCCGAGTATAGTATCACTGCCTTTCTCTGGTAGGTACATCGTTTGCTACATTGCTTTTGTGGATACTGTGCGATTGCTTTCAGATTTTTAAAAAAGCACTATTGAAATATGTTTATCTCATGATAGGAATAAACTATAATATATAGTAATATAATGATCACATGTAGCCATGATGGCATGGGATCATAATTAAAAAGAGTTTCAACTCTTGTAATTAAGGCCCAAGAAGTTAATTTTTTTTACCATAATATTACTATATTACTATATTATGTTTTCAATATATAAAATAGAGAAAAGATAACATTTTGTTATCCTGATTATCTCTAACTCCTTTTTCCCTGTGCATCTTTATTCTACCTCTTTATAATTGCTATGTAGTTAGCAAAACTATTCCTCTTAATTGCTATGTAGTTAACAAAACTGTTGTTATGTAGCTTTTTAATTTTTATTTCATCTTTTTGCTGTGATTTTGTGTCTACATCATATTTTATTCAATTGATGTACATACATTTCTTGGTCATTTCAGTATATTTTCTAGACTGCTTTACTTTTAAAAATTCTAGTGTTATATTATTTAAATGAAACTATGATGAATGTTTTCATAAAAATAATATTATTATTTTTTTTTACTATTCTCTAGGCTATCTTCCCAGAGAAAGTTGTTTTAAATAAAGAGATTTTAATTTTAAATGATATTGCATTCTTTTACAACATAATATATTAATAATAAATCTAGTGGGGCGTGAAGTAACTTTTGAAAATTACTCATTTGCTGTTCTCAGTAGTTGAACAAGCATGAATTATGTAAGTATTATCAATAATGTAATACCTATATGTTGACCTCAGCTTTGCCTGTTCATATAGCAAATTGTTTTCGATGATAAGTGTTGCTTGAGCAGCTGATGACAACGTGTTCCTATTTGTTTTCTGCTCTTCTATTGCAAGCAGACTTGTGCACCTTTTTCATTTGGCTCATGGTGATCAGGTTAATTATATGTCTCTATCTGTCCCTGTCTTAGCTAAAGGTCTTGTCTTCAGCTCTCTAATCTCGTTTAATTCTACCATTACTCAATGGCTTGATTTGTCCTTGAGACAACATAACATCCTGAATTACCTAGTCTCTGTATGGCTTGTGAGTGGTTTCCTAGTAATTTCATGAAGGGATACTTAAAAACTGGACACTGTTTTTATCTTCAGTTGTTTCTCCTCTTCGTTCTCCTCTTCCTTCTTCAATTTCTTTTCTTTATGTGTCCTAAATTGAATATTGAACTTTTTGCTGACTGAATGATTCAATACTGAGGTACAGGTAATAATTGGGAAACCCTGGGCACACTTCTTTCTTACCTACTTGGAATTGGAAGATCTCTTAGAAGAGCTTAAAACTGTTTAGATGGAACTTACCATACTATCTCCTGGTAAGAGAATTGAGCTGCATAGACTACTGAGTTTTACAGAGAATAAATATATATTTTTTATTGTAATTGTTTTTGGAAATAATACAAGTTATTCCTGAGAATGATAATTCTTGTTCTTGAAGAACAAGCTCTGTCTGACTATCTTCAACATTTTAATGAAAAAGGCTGGGGTGGAAGGAGCGAATAATTTTTTTTTCTTTCCAATGGCAATTAAAAGCATATTTTCAGCTCCTTTTTCCAGAGTTCCTGAAAGATTTCTGGAATCTTTTTTAAAACTCTACTTTTTCTGAGCTCTGAGCCTATAATTCTTTACTATGTTTCTTATTATCTGCTTATCTTTGGGATTGCTGGTTTGGGGGAACTGATCCAATTCGATTACTGTTGTTTCCAATTATTCCTGGAGCCATCTCTTATGCTAGGGAGATACTGTAGAAATAAACAAGTTTCTTTTTCCCTTTTAAAACTTTTAATCAATGTATGATATCTTGTAGGCAGCTTGCCAACTGCATTTGAGAATTCTTGGTTTTTTAAACCATGAGCTACCCCATAGTATCTTGGGGCCTTAGGGGTCAGCCATTTCAATGAAGAGGCAGTAAAGCCAGGAGCCAAATCTCAGTTTCTACAACAAATGAGTAAACAAAGAAATTAGAACACTTTAACTAGCTAAATGAGAAAGTTAAGTTATGAATAATGCTTCTATTTTTGAAGCCTCATCAGTTGTGTTTGGGGCTAACTGCAGTGGCACAGCAGTTCCAGTTGTTAAATGTTGAAATGCATTTGTATTGGTTAAGTAGTCAGCTGATGCTATGGAGCCCAACAAGTGTCAATTTAGGCTGTGTTCAGCTGGGTGGTTCTTCTGATACAACCAGAGTTCCTGCATATAGCCACAGTTCCTGCAATAGCCTTGGCTATTCTTTCCAAGGTGGCCTCAAACACATGCCCGGAAATTGATGAAGTGACCAAACCACATATCTCCAGCATCCAACAACATAGCTTGGGCTGCTTCACAGGGCAGCTGTGTTCCAAAGGCAGCAAGAGAGGGTAAATATATTACAAGTACTTTTCAAGCCCCTGTCTACATACTGTTTGTTAATGTTCCATTAGTCAAACAAATTACACAGCCAATTCCAGATTCAAGGAGCGGAGAACTAGGTTTCATTTTTTTGATGAGAGAAGCTGTGAAATATTCGTTGACATTTTTCTTTAGCTTACAACAACTTTTTGCGACCGTTTCTCTTCTCATGAAGAAACTAACCCAGAGCAAATATTTTAAAGATAGCTATTCTTATATGGGGAAGGTGAAATATTTTAATTTATCCTGCTTTTGAAACTTTCTTCTGCCTGATCAATCTTGGGACATTTATGGACTCTAGATTATATGTGTTTGTGAAGGTATTATTTTATAAAATATATTTTAAAATTATTTCTCTCTATTAGGTTTTTCTTTTTAAATTTCTTTCCTTCCTGAAGAAATTATAAGTTTCAAGAGACAAAGGATTCACTGTTTCTTTTGGTGTTCTTCCCTAGTCTGGGGCCTGAACATCATTGTTATTTGCTAAACTCTACGCTCCACTGGCTGTATGTAGATGATAATTTCACATTAAGCACGATTCTATCATTTTGTTATATTTGCTTGTGATTCTTTGTACTTTTGAGTAGTTGTTTAAAGCAAGTACTTGAAAAATATAAATCTTTGCATTAATACGTCTCTACTACCTCTTTGGGCCTTGAATTTTGGTCAGTAAGATTGCTTTCTCTGGTGAATTTAAAGCTCATCTTGCATCAAATTTTATTAGGAAGTGTGTATCCAACTTTGGATCTATTTTTTCATTGGTGGAGCACAGGAATTTCATTGACCAGTAGACTGGTTCTAGTATACTGCCTATGAAACATCTAATAATGCTATATCACACCCCACAAGCCATTTGATATCTATTAGCTGTAGTATCAATCTTATAACAATTTTTTAGGTGATTCCAGAGCATTCATATTAGCTAAATGCTGATGTTAATAATAGCTATGTTATACTTGGTACTTCTCTTGCCATGTTTATTATATATGTGTTGTACTTATAGGACAAAAAGGCTGGTATTTTTTCTAGTGTACCTGTGAGGAAATGACTTGAGAATTATTATGTTCTTTCTCCTCCCCATGGTGTAAAGTTATTTTTCCAAATGCATTTGATAGTATTATATATTAGCAAATTATTTAAGTTATTTTTCAGGAGCTCTGGAAAATCATTGGTGGAACAGATAGATCCATTTATTTAGAAAGCTTCTTGTCATTACCCATAGTCACGTAGTAATAGTTGCTTAATTATCTCCTTTGCTGTGGCTGTATCAACACATATGTGATTGTTTCTTGTTCCCCATGGCTCAAAAGTCTAAATTTTTTGTTCCTATCCATATAAGTTTTTGAATGCTTCTTTTGTTGTGTTTAAATTTCATACCTGAGAATTGCCTATTTATTTCCAAATAGCTATTCGGTGGCAAAGTCAGTGCTTTGGGTAGTGTCAGGGTTATTTAATAACCAAAGGAAATCCTTTTCTGTGTATACTTTCATCAGTTAAATTTCTCACAGAGCCACCTCTCTATACATACGATATAGCAGAATTCTCTTAGTGTTCTCTGGATGTATATAAAGTTTGTTTTTTTTTTTTGTTTTTATTTTTATTTTTATTTATTTGAGACAGAGTCTCGCTCTGTCACCCAGGCTGGAGCTCAGTGGCGAGATCCTGGCTCACTGCAAGCTCCACCTCCCGGGTTCACGCCATTCTCCTGCTTCAGCCTCCCGAGTAGTTGGGACTACAGGTGCCCGCCCCCACGCCCGGCTAATTTTTTTGTGTTTTCAGTAGAGATTGGGTTTCACCGTGTTAGCCAGGATGGTCCCAATCTCCTGACCTCGTGATCCACCCGCCTCAGTCTCCCAAAGTGCTGGGATTACAGGCGTGAGCCACCGCACCCCACCATAAAGTTTGAATAATAGTTAGAATAAGTATGTTTTCTAAACACTTGTTTACTAGATAATATGCATACTCATTGCTTGGTGCGAGTGGCTTCATTTAATGTTCCATTTTCAGGGATTCCTAGGGGAAGATAATGAAAAGTGTAAATTTTTATTTAATGAGAGAAGAGAGTAGTAGTAAAGTTACTTCATAAATTTCTCTTCTGTTTTCTTCTTGAACGTTTGTTTAGCTTTTTTTTTTTTTTTTTTTTGAGACGGAGTTTCGCTCTTGTTGCCCAGGCTGGAGCGCAATGGCACGATCTTGGCTCACCGCAACCTCTGCCTCCCAGGTTCAAGCGATTCTCCTGCCTCAGCCTCCCTAGTAGATGGGATTATAGGCATGTGCCACCACGCCTGGCTAATTTTGTATTTTTAGTAGAGATGGGGTTTCTCCGTGTTGGTCAGGCAGCTCTCAAACTCCCGACTTCAGGTAATCCGCCCGCCTCGGTCTCCCAAAATGCTGGGATTATAGGTGTGAGCCAACTCGCCGGGCTGTTTAGCTTTTCATAAAGAAACAAATAGCATACTTATAGGCCACTTCTTGTATGCTCTTTGCCCAATGATGTGGTAGCCAATTAGTCAGAGAAAAAAAAAATCCAGGAAAGAGAAGTGATGGGGATGATAACTGAGCGATCTAGAAGACTTTGCAATATGAAGTATTTGTCAAAAACAAAACAATTGGCCAGACTTAGACTTCTCTTCCGTGTCCTTTACCATGTTGATGAAACCTTTAGTTATATATCTTTATATCACTGTAAAAGGTGAATGATCACATTCTACAAGTAAAACGTGAATGATCACATTCTACAAGTAGAACTGGAGCAAGAAATTGTTTTCTCGAATTGCTTATTGCTTATAGTGCACTCATCTGCACTGATTGTCCTGATTATGAGGTCTTCTATGCCTTGGTCTCCTCCCTTCTGACAGTAGGGATCAGTGATACTTGATCCTCCCACTTCCCCAATGGGTGTGAAGTAGTAGAAATGACAGTTGAAGCTCTAGAAATACTGGCCACACCATGCAAATTCAACCTATTAATTCTATTATATTTATGTTTCTTAAATAGCCTACTAATTTTTCTTGGAAAATATGTCAACATCAGATCCAAACCATTTTTTAAAAATTATTTCTTCTTTTAAAATCATCTTTATTGCAGTATAAATTATGTACAATAAACAATATCCATTTAAAGTGTACAATTCAATGAATTTTGACAAATGTATACACCCATGAACTTACCACTACAATCAACATACAGAATTCTGTCATATCCAAAGTTTTCTTCTCAGTCTATTCCTCCCTGGCTCTCAGATCTCTGGCTCTAGGAAGCAATGAAATCTTCATTTTATCACTTTAAATAGTTTGCAATTTCTACAATTATGTATACGTAGATATATGTGCTATAGACTTTTTTGTTCCTGGCTACTTGGCACAATGTTTTCGACCCATCCATGTAGTTATGTGTATCAAGAGTTGGTTTCTTTTTGTTGCATAGATATACCACATTTTGTTTATCCATTTACCTTTTGCTGACACTTAGTCCATTCTGTTTTCATATGTTTTTTTTTCCACCGAATCTTTCTCTATAGTACCACCTGCTAATAGTTTTATGTCTTTAAGCCTAGTTTTATTTATATGTTGTCATTTACCATACTACATTGATATATAGTTTCACTATACACTACTAAAGAACCAATATATTATTAAGAGTTTATATAAGGCATATATGTTTATGTGGAATTATTTATGATTAAAAAAATGAGTTCTTGATTTTTTGTCCCAAAGTAAATAGTTTCTAATCAAGAATGTATGATCTTTTCTTCCAGAGAAAACTTTTTTTTATCTCTGGCCCATTTTGCCACTTTGATGGCAGCAATGATGAGGATTCCTGTAGAAATGTATGCTGACATCTAAGTAAATCAGCAGCCCTTCAACATAGCACTTCCTTGGTTCAAAGAAACGGTACATGACAAGTAGAGCGATTTCTGTTATAAAAGTTGGTAAATGAAATGAAAGGTTTTTTATATTCCTAATTCAAAATTTAAGCTTTTTGAGACTTTTGTTAATGTTCCTAAGGTGACAATCATTTGAGCTGGGAGTTGCATTCACCAGGAGAGCAGCAGCCTCTTCACTGAGGCAGATTTAAGAAGACCAGTTTTATCCCTTCCAACCATAGCATTGCTACTGAAGTTAAAAGCAATGCGAGTTTAGGGAGTTGTTCTTTTAAATCTTCAGACTTAACCTCCTAAATCTAATATTACTCTCTAAGTACACTCACATTTTTAATTTCTCGGAGGCAATTTTCCTTTCTATCCTTTCTTTTCTGTCTCCAGTTTTCTTCCTCCTTCATTTTCCATCTGCATTTGCATTTTGCTCTTCCTCTAATCATAAAGATCCTCCAGGGAAGGATTGGCCACTAGAAAAGAAATTCTTTTTTCAGCTCTGCTTTGACTATCTTGCTTATGAAATTTTGCTTTCCTAACACAGAAATCTCAATGATATTGCTGAAGCAAGTTCTGTATCCTATACCCTGGCAAGGTTCCTAGAACTGGTCCCAGTGGGATTTCTGTTTTAGAAGCTGCCTTAAGATCTTTGTAGCATCATTTAGTTTGCTTTCCTAAAAGAATTCCAAATGCATCTCCTTAAAATGTTTTGCTAAACTACTTGACCACTGCATCAGTGTAAAGATGGTGCATATACACACACAAACATATATATGTACACACATATATATATATTCTGCACACACACACACATACACACACTACACACCTCTCTAAACAACTAATTAAGCTTCTGAAAGCACCTTCCTCTTCTACCCCAATAGAATTTCCTTCCTCCTACTCATAGATGCTTTGACTGCACTGACTGTATGAGACTCCTGGGATTCTATCTCATTCCATCTCATGCTAAACTAATCACAGCATACCGTGGCTTAGTCATGATGACATACCAATTAAGTGGTTCTACTTGTGCTTCTAAATACAGGCTGGGCCCCTGGTGAACAAGTTGGCCAAGTGGGTGAGTACATGAGCAGTGGGAGAGGTATTGAGCAGAGGTATTGATAGGCTGTGGGGGGTTGATTTTGAGCATTAGTAACAGAAAATTGCCATTTATTATTTGATTTATACCATATTAGCAGTGACTCTTCCATTAGGGAGAAAATACATCAGAGGAGCTAATGGACAGTTATGGGTTTTGTAAAATGATTATAATTTGATATGTGTCACTTATTTTAAAATTCAAAACACCATTAATATATGGTATAATCATTTCTTAATTAGGTCTTTAACCAATATTTAGTGAGCCTGTGCTGTATATATGGAACACTCTACCGTGCCAGTGATGATGATACATTTTCTTGATTTGGGTATCATTTAGGTCTTTGGAATCAATTTATTAATTTATCATTTAGAAAACTCAGTGAGTACCCATACCACTCCTTTATGAGTCAGCAAATGTTCCGTATTGTGAAGATAAACACAAATCAAGAAGACACTCATTCCTACCCTTGAGTCTTGCAAGGGAAACAGACATGGGAACAAATCATGATAGTACATTGTGAAACACACTAATGAGAGTACATACCCAGTGCCATGGGAACCTAAATTTCATTGTTACTTGGCATGCCTTTTATACCAGACCCTTCTGGAAAACTCATGGGGGTATGGGGGAAGGAAAACTAATTTAGTCAGCTAGACCAATTTCATTGCTTTAGGGGTCCTTCTCTTTAGGGGAAAACACACAAATTTTGATCTTATGGTTATTTTTCAAAATATTGTTGGAAATATGTATTTAGAACTGTTGTTTTAGTATTCCTTAAATAGTGTTAATTGTGTTTTGTCATTTGTCTTTGGAATAATGTTTCCTACTGGAAAAAAGTATTTTATAGCCCATATTTATAAAGATGCTGGGGAGCAATGAATTGGAATAGAGCAAAAGCAGGGACATTCTGACCAATGATGATATATTTTCTTTGAGGATGATTCTAAATTCAGATATTAGTGTTTACAATTGGGTTGCGTCTATCTTTGCTGGTCTTCATGATTTCTTCATGCTATCACTAATGTGGTATTTTCATGAACTGACAATTTTGTTGCTCATAGTGAGTTTTGGGTGTTTTCCGGCATCTACCTCTTGCAAAGAATAGCCTTGCAGAAAGTTAGTAATTGATCATCTTAACAATAATGGAATTCCACTTATGGCATTTTGCTCTTCTGGGTAATTGAATTAAGTGAGACAGTACCTAGCTCATTCCTGTGTTCTCTCTTTCTCAAAACTATGATAGAATGGACCCCAGTTAAGTAATAATATAATTCTTCTCACAGGAATCCCGAGGTAAGCAGATATATTAGTCATTTATGTCTACATTTCTGCTTTTGGCTTATGAGGGATGGCTTTCATACAAAGTATTTGTATGTTTGAGTCTCAAATGGAAGAGTAATTATCATATGCATTGTAGACTAGTGTCTGATTGGTCTAAAGTGCGTCCAATAAGAGGACTGTCTCATATTTCATGGTTGTAACTTGAGTATTCTCCCTGAAGTACTGCAGAGAAAAAAATAACCTCAGTCTTTTTTTTTTGAAGAACATTACCTAGTCCTGACTAATCTTACCTTGCCTTCCTACTTCATGGTTTCTATCTGCTGGTGTTGAAGGCTGATTTTGTGGAGCAGGTGAGAAGGCAGGGACAGAAAATCAATGAAATTAGACTAAGCCACAAATACGATAACACAGGTTAAGTGCCTACAATGGTACCTGGCACATAGTAAGTGCTCAATGTTTGGTCATGATCATGATTATTATTCTCATTACTCCACTTTACTTTTACATGAATGTCTCATGATTATATCAGATTGAATAATTGAAGTATTTCTCACCATTCCCCATAATCATTAGCAACAAAAAATGTTTACCTTTCAATATATCAAATTGACAAATAGAAGAATGATAACAGAAACTTTCCAGATTTTTCTGTTTGTGATTAATCTGTATATGAGTCACATTGAAACATATTCAGGCATTAGTTTCCTATTGCTACTTCTAAAAAGTACCGCAAATTTAGTGGCTTGAAACAACATGATTTTATTACCTTACAGTTCTGGAGGTCATAAACCCTAAAATCAAGGTGTCAGCCAGGGCTACATTCCTTCTGGAGGCTCTAGGGGAGAATCTGTCTTTTGCTTTTTCTATCTTCTAGGGGCAGACTGCCTTCCTGGGCTCCTGGCCTTCTTCCATCTTCAAAGCCAGCAGCCATATCTCTCCAACCCCTGCTTCACATCTCCTTTTCTGACTCTGACCCTCCTGTTATAAGGACCCTTGTGATTGCATTAGGCCCATCTGGATAATCCAGGATAATCCCCCTTCTCAAGATCCTTAACTTAATCACATCTGCAAAGTCCCTATCACAGGTCCTGGGAATCAGGACATGAACATCTTTGAGGTACATTATTATGCCTGATGCAAGATCTGGTGAAAATCATGATCATTACATGTTGGATGGAATGATAGAACTTTAGACCTAATAAATATTTCAGATCATGCCTTTGGGGTATTAAAAAAAAACTAAAACAATGGATAAAGATTATACCACCTAGGACTAAAGCCCAGGTCTTAGATCCCTAATCAAATGACTTTTCCACTGTCTTTATGCAGCATTTCTTTAAACTATGCCCACTGGCTAATTTATCAGTTTTTATTAAGAGTCCACATTATACAATTCCAAATAGTATTTGAAAACTGAATTTGAGGCCACTTTGAAATGTGACAATCTACCCTCTTGGACTTCAATTTTGACACACTTAGCAGAGGAGCTGGATACTTCAAAATTAGGTCAGTGACATTTTTAAAAAGGGAAAAGTACCTTAGGGCTTCCCCAAGAAACCTATAAAATTTATAACTGTGGCTCCAGTTGAAATTGTGCAGCCCAGAATTCTTCCTCCTCAGAGGGGAAAATATAATTCTTGTGAATAATTCTCATTCAGGCCCCAATTAAGAAACACTCATACTAACACTAAAAATGGTAAACAATTGATTTTTATGAACAGAAAGCATGATTAGACTTGTGCCTTGCTTATTTTGAGAGACTATTTAATGGGCTGTTGAGAAAACTTCTGGTACCATTTGATTTCCTACGTTTCATCTGTGTAGTGTATCAGGATGCTATAGTCAATTAGAACAGCATATTTTTATGTACAAATATATGTGGTTTTTATGGAGCTCACCCAAGGATAAGTTAGAAACTGATTCACTACCTCTATTTCCTTTTACTTTTTTACTCTTTTGGCAGTTTGAATTTGTACAGTCTATAGAGGATATAGTTGGTCACTTTGATGCTGCTTTATTTTCTGGGGTGCCTTTCAGGTGACCTGAAATGTAGACAAATGATCTTGTCATTTGTATTCACAAAACATTTGTGAATTACCTAACCCAATAAGTACATTTTTATTGAGCACAGTCTATGTTCGAAGAACCACGCTGGGGATACCAAAATGAATGAGACACAACCTTTCGTAGAAGGAAAGCTATCAACTTCGAATTCAACTTTAATTCTTATCTCCTTTTTAGCCTGTAGCAATAGTGAGACTGTGGCAAATATTTAACCCCTTTGATTTTGTTTCGTTGCCTTCAAAAGTGGAAAAATGAGACACACGCCTCACAGGGGTGTTATAAGGATTACATTGAGGTATTATCTGTGCAAATATGAAATACAATGTGTGGACAGAGCAGGTGCTTCCTAATTGTTAGTTTCCTAGTTCAGAGATCTCACTGTCTAGTAGGAAAGATGAGGTGTCTATAAATAACTGTAGTACAGGGTGAAGGTGATGAGTGGAACAAGAGCCATCCAAATAAGGAGCTGTTGGAGTTCAGAGATGAACTATGTTATAGGGATCAGAGAAAGCCCCTTAGAGCATCTTCATGGCGTTTTAGCTGGCCATTAAAAAAGGAAAAGGATCTAGACTTGTAGAGATATAGGACCTGTGATTTATGCTACTGTTTCCTGGTTGATCTCCCCACTGGATTACCTTCTATGCCATATCGTGTGCATTGCCTAGTGCTTGGATTTTCTGGTTTTGTCTCTTTCAATCTAGCTTCTAGCTATGCCTTTGTGTCATCAAAGATTAATTGCCTTTCCTAGAGAGGGCACTCTGGGTTATTGCTTTTTTACACTTCTCAAAAGTATATATAATGCAAATACAATAATTTTATTTATGTTTTAAGAGGCAAGTAATTTTTTTCCCAAAATAACTTCTGGTAGTGAGATGGATCCAATTAATCTCTTGTGGGTGGTTTGCAGAGATTTAGGGCTAGTTTTGGGGTATGCTGTTGCTGGGGATTATTCATAGCCTGTGGAATCAAGATTTTCTGAGAAAATAAGCTATTGTCTGTTTTTTTTTCCTTTTGGATTGTGTGATGCTGGAAATCCTGCCCCTGACATTTGCCCACACAGCTGGCTCCACCTGTGTGACTCGGCATCACAGCCCATCTTAATCACAGTATGACCTTCATTGGCCTCGGCAGACCTAATTTAGAAAATTGACTCATTTTGCACAGGCTACCGAGCAGCTATTTGGAGCTGCTGTCTTTTAGTGACTTACAGCTTGAACTAGTTGAGAATCTCAAATTGACATTTTCTTCTTACTTACTTTAAAAAACATACAACCTTTACCAAATTCTACGTATTTCACATACCCACACTTTTGCTAATGTTAGAGTGGCCACATTTTCTGAATCAAAGCTTGGAATATATTGTTTGACATAGGATACAATTTTGAGGCCTAATATATCTAATGTGTATGTGTATATACATACATATATATGTATGTGTGTATGTGCATATGCATACATATATGTGTATATGTATGTATGTATAAATATAGCTTAAACCTACTAAATTTAGCTCTATTACTAATAAATATATCATTTTCTCCTCTTTGGGATTTAAATTTAAAAATTTAGTATCTTTTAAATTTCAGCACTAACTCTTTGGTACCAAGATGGGTAAATCTGATTAGAGCATAAAGTATTAAGGGTTCTTAATAGTTATTTATAGCTCTTAATAGTTATTAATAGGTCTTAGTGATGTAAGAGGATGTGTTTATATTTGGGGGAAACTTCGGCAATGTGGTTGTGCTTTTGTTTCTTCCTGGCTCATAATAAAACATTCCCAGGGCCTCTATTTTTGATTTGGGATATAGCAATTGTATGCTGACATGGCCTGGTCCTCCATTCTTGGATGGGAATTCTCATTAAAGAGATCCTCTACCATTAACTCACTGTTTGTAAGATCTTGGTGATGAAGATTCAGAGAGGAAACATCTGCCTTCCCAGAAAGGAACCCATGTCATTGTTTTGTTTCTGTCTCTGCATTTGGACTTCAACAAATAGAGGTTTGTGAGGAGAGAAAAAGAGTTTATGCACGATCCTTTGATCAGGTGTTGCTCATCTGAGCAGGCAGATGAGTGATGCTGGGTTACAGATACAGAATTCACCTGGGGGCCCTGGTTACTCTTAACAACGGGCTGAAGTTTTGCTTTAGGCTAAATGTCTAGAAGATAAAAGTAAAAGTCAACAAAGTATTGAAGCTTTGTGAAATTTTAGAACCTACTCAATATGTCTTTTGGAAGACATGGAAACTGGGAATATGATAAGAATATGTGTGAATCCATCTAACCAAGTTTTGACATGCGTTGGGGTGGGATGATTTGTTGGGAGTATAAGGACCTGGAATGTTTTTTTCATACGTTGTCAACCCAGTTTCTCATTCAGCTGTGGCTTTACCCTGTTTAAGTTCTATCTGCTTTCTTTAACTATATGAATGTGGGTGTTATGGGATGGTTAGTTCAGGTGAGTGTTGGATCATACCCTGTATTTGACTCATTTATTTACTGCAGTTTTCAGGGAGTAATTGATTATGAGTTGTCTCTGTGTCCCCACCCAAATCTAATCTTGAATTATAATCCCCACATGGTGAGGGATGGGCCTGGTAAGAGGTGATTGGATCATGGAGACAGTTTCCCCCATGCTGTTCTCGTGATAGTGAGGGAGTTCTCACGAGATCTGATGGTTTTAAAAATGGCAGTTTCTCTTGCGTACGTGCGCTCTCACCTGTTGCCTTGTGAAGAAAGTGTCTGCTTCTCCTTTGCTTTCCGCCATGGTTGCAAGTTTCCTGAGGCCTCCCCGGACATGTAGAACTGTGAGTCAATGAAACTTCTTTTGTTTATAAATTACGCAGTCTCAGGTAGTATCTTTATAGCAATGTGAAACAGACTAATATAGCAATTATGTTCTTATTGTGAATGATAAAAAAGTCACAAGTGAGGGCAGAATTCTGTTCTCCGTATTTGTGAATCATCTTGAGCAATACAATCACTCCAAGAACTTCTAACTCTAAAGCATGAGCTGAAGGCATTAAAATCTTTTTTTAGGATGTGCTGCTATATTAAAATGAGTCAGTTTCAAACTCTAGGTCCCTGTTTGTACTTTGACTCCAGGCAAATATACAGGAGCCTTGTGAATACCATCTAATGTAGCAAAAATTCAGTTTGATACAGGTAATTCTGGAGCCCTAGCCAAGATTTTCATTTTTCTTTTGCCTTTTTAGTTTTAACCAGATATAGCAAAAGGACTTCACTGTAATTCTGTCTTTCTATAATATGGATCCCATGGATGAGGTAGTACAGGTCTCTGTGTGCTCTCTCTCTCTCTCTGTGTGTGTGTGTATATATATATCTGGTGTTGCATATATATAATATATATATTATATATTATATATAGGCTACAAGGAATTAGTCTGTAGCAGTTTTCTCAAAGGATCTCTGTAGGTAGTTAATAGTAGTTGAAAAAAGGAACTGTTTTTGAATTTTTGAGTCAAACAATAAAACTAATTTCTTTGTGGTACTTCTCAGAGCCTACAATCTGCTAATGTGTGTAGTGAATTTCCATGAGGATGAGGTGTGGACTTTCTCACATTTTTAAGTATAACCCCTCCTCCTTTTATTTTTTGTCAGAGTATCTTATTGGATTTTTGTTTCACAGAATTTGGTCAATGATATTTACAGGATTAGAAATAAGTATTTTTGAAATTTTTTGTTGAAACTCTATGAAATAACTCTTGGATCTGGGCTTCTAAGAGTAAATGCTTCTAAAACTTTAGTATGCCTGCACATTTGCTGGGTATCTTGTTAATATGCAGAATTTGCTTCAGCTGGTCTCCATGAGGGCAGTGAGTTTGCATTTCTAACTTGTTCCCAGGTGATATTGATGCTACTCATGTTTTAGCATTCTTTGAGCGGTAAGGCTCCAGATGTACTTAAGTGCATTCCTAGGTGAAAAGTGTTAAAGATGGTCTGTGCCACCTGGAGCCTGGAGTTAAGGTGTTTAGAGAGGCTTCACCTTAGGGCGCTGGAAGTTGGAGCTGAGTAAGTAGTTATACAAGCCAGATGATCTACTTGTATATTACTAATAATCTGTTTATTTTTCATTATATTTTTTCCTGGCTATAAGAGATATACAAACATATTTTCAGAATAAAATAGCAAGTACCTATATGCTCTGTGTGTCCAAAATATCCCATGGCCTTTCGAGAAGTCCTTGGTAGGAGAGTTTAGATATCTGTTCTATAAGCAATAATATTGAATGGGAAATACACATGTGGAATGCTTAGTTAGACCTCATTTAACTCCTTGCCTATCTCAATATTCATATCCTCAGCCGAAGACAAAGACTTAACTGACTTTCTATGTGAAAATGTGTCAGTGATTCAGAAGGGGTTTTAATTGTTTAAGGCTGGGATAACAATTAAGCCTTTTGTGTTAACTATATACACTTGTTCTTTAATAGCTAAAGGGATGTCTATAGGAAGATTCAAGGCTGTGATGAGAAAGAGTGACACATTAGATAATCTCTCTCCTGGGCATGGGAAGGAAAATATCCTCACAGGAGCTGAGCTGCTTATTTGACATCCCTGATAAAGCATTAGGTTATGCTGACACCACATTGTCAACAGATGATCTTTGCACCTTCTGACTTGCTTAGTATCCATTGTCAAACACTTAAATATGGGGTAAGGCTCCTATAAAAATTATTTGCTTAAACTGCCATTTTATTTTTTTAGTACTAAAACTGCATTTTAGGCTGTGTGCTCAGAGTAATTGGGCCAAGATTCTAGTGAAATATCTGAATGGTGCTAAAAATAAATTCAATGAAATTCCTTTAAGTCCTTTCTCAGTGGTTAGATTGTTTACTCCTCAAATTCCTTGCTAACAAATTCTTCCTAATAGTGGTCCCATTAGAGTCAATTAGTAAGACTTATTTATAGTTAGAAACTCCTATTTGCACGCAATTGAATCATTAAAAGTCTTTCAGTAGGTTGTTTTCTGCAGTTTTGATTACAAATACTTGCTTCATTTTTGTTACAAGGTTAAGCTTTAGTTTAATTCTTGGTCATATCAAAAATTTTAAATTCACTGAGTCTAAATCATGAGTTGATTATATAAGAATTGTATAATAAAGCGTTAACAATCATAACAGTTAAGATGCTTCTTTTATGTGTTAGTTCATCGGGACAGAAGACAGTCAGCATAATACAGATGCCAGTGTAAAAAAGTTAGCAGATTCAAATTATCCAGTGGTTCACTCAACTATAAACTCTAATTTTTGAAGAATGATGTCAAATATGCTGGCCACTTGTGTGTACTCTTGTGCATATGTGTTGTTGGTGTGTATTGTTTTGCTTTGTTTTGTTGTTCTTTATATACACTCAAATAAGAGCTTTTCTGACTTGGTAGTAGTAGGTCAGGATAAAGAGCTGGGGTGTGCTATCCCCCACTTGTGAGTTGTATATAATTTGTTAGGCTTCTTTTGTGTCCACCTTTTTAAAAATTTAGATGGCTGGCTCTGACTGCTATAACAAGGTATGTATCATAGCTATGTAATATAAGAATGCAAAATCTACTATAGTTGTCCTACTGTAAATTCAGCACCTGTTACTGTATAATTAAGATGCTGCATTTGAAGACAATAAAAAGCCAATTCAAATATGTGTGCAGAATATTGTTTTCTCATTATATTAGGAAAGATGAGAATGTAGATTACTAGGCAGAAAAATAATAGAGAAATTTGTGTCAGAGCTGCTCGTAAGCTTATTTTTACATTTTTAATGTTTGTGTATTTGCTTTCCTGCAGCTTTATACAAATCACATTGTCTAATGCATGGGACAGAAGAGATCATAGCATGATGGATAATCCTCTTTGAGAACAGGGACTGGGTCTTCTATATTTCTTTCCCTACGTGCCCTGCGCTGTGCTCTGTACAGAGCCAGTATATTGATTGTAGAATCTCCAAATCATTTCTATATGTCTTTGGGCTATAAGTAGGCATAAAATCAGATGATAAATGAGGACTATAATATGAAATGATTAGAAATGTCTATCAAAAACCATTTATGGGGAAGGAAGGAAAGAAGACTCAAGCATTAATTCAGTCAAAACAGGTGATAAATCAATTGTTATAATAAAGTGTTGGTTATTTGAGTTTCTTCAGATTTTTTTTAACATACATACAATTCCATTCTTTTTAGTTTGTTAGCTACTGATTCATAATTTTCTCGAGTGTGTTTTTCCCGTGTTGTGAGTCAGTTTTCCAGCCTCAACCTTGCTGCTGCTTGGGAAGCACTGAGAATTAAGTTTAGGACAAATGAACTATCCTCTTGTGCTCTCAGCAGAACTGGCTCTGTTACCCAGAAGTCGTTAGCAATTGTCAATAACATAGGAGTTTTTAGCCTTAAAGAGAAATAAGAGTTTTGGAATTAAGTATCAATATATAATACTTGATACAGATAGGAAGTTATTTTCACAACGCAGGCTGATGCCAAACAGTTTATCATGTATATATAATTGGTGCCTGCTGTCAATGCATAACATGGCTGTCTTCTGTTTGCTTCAAGAGCGGAATGGGACAATAAGATTAGAATGTGGAACTTTAGCCATGAATCTGAATTGAGTTTGCTAAAGTGCTACTTAAAGTTTTTGCAGTAGACTTCATTTGCAAAAATGAAGTGCCACTTATTGGAACATAAAACTCAGTCATTTAAGCATGTTTTTCCAAGGTCAGAGAAAGATTTTAATGAGTTAAAATACGCATTATTCACCATGAGTTAGTGAGGATTATGTATTTTACTCTATGTACAAAATAAAGATAATACAAATTGTGATTATGTGCTGTAAAGACATTATGTTGGACTTAAATTCACCAAGCGTAGACTTTTCTTCTTGATTAGTCACCAAATCCCATTTTGTGGAGTGAAAATTAGTGTCTTGGGAGACTTCATTAGTTTGCCCCAAGTCAGTGAGTGAAACTATGTTAGTAGAAATCAGATTCGGAATCCTATGCTTGTATCAAGCTGTTCGTCATGGCCACAGTGTGGTTATCAAGTTACTAAAAATAGTTAACATTTATTAGTGCTTGTTGTGTGCCAGGAACAGTGTAAAACCCTTTGCATGCATTATATCATTTCATTCTCACAACAATATGATGTGGACTATATTGTTAGTATTTACATTTTTAAAAGATTATAAACTGAAGTTCAGTAATTATAAAGAACCCATCTGTATTAGTCCATTTTCACACTGCTTATAAAGACATACCCAAGCCTGGGAAGAAAAAGAGGTTTAATGGACTTACAGTTCCACATGGCTGGGGAGGCCTCACAGTCAAGACAGAAGGCAAGGAGGAACAAGTCATGTCTTTCATGGATGTGGCAGGCAAAGAGAGCTTGTGCAGGGAAACGCCGTCTTATAAAACCATCAGATCTTGCGAGACTTATTCACTATCATGAGAAAAGCATTGGAAAGACCCACACCCATGATTCAATTATCCCCCACTGGGTCCCTCCCATGACACATGAGAACTCAAGATGAGATTTGGGTGGGGACACGGCCAAACCATATCACCATCCAGAGTCACATAGGTGAGAAATGGGTGGAAATGGGGTATGAAGCCAATTTGTCTGCCTCCAGGGTCCTTGCCCCAAAACAATATGCTATACATCCTCCAATATATTCATTGAGAGCAAGCCAAAAATTTAAATTTTCCTCACAGAACCAAAGGACTTCATTTTCATTGTGGTGGTATTGAGTTATTTCATAACATGATATGTGGCGGTGTAAAATACAAAATATTGCATCTATTAATATATTAGGTAAAAATTAGTTTTAATCCAGAAAGTCGATGAATTAGTAAAAAGAGGTTTTTTTGTTATTTTTTATTTCAGCTTCTGATTCTCTGGTGGAAAGTAGTAAAAACAGCTTAGTTGAAGCTTTCCTTAGAACATATTTCAATGTACTTTACAAATAGAAAAACAGATTTAGTTCCAAATTCAATTCATATCCAAATAAATACCTAATTTTCTCTCCAGATGAGTTTATGGAATATATATTCAAAAGGAAACAAACTCTTTTGAAAAATTTTTATATATTTTCCCAGAGGAATTCAGAAACCAATGAATGTCTCAGTGAAATATGTGCTTTTTCCCCCTTTTTCTATAAGCAGAGTGTCTTAGTGGGAAAAGGGGGCTTAATTAATTTGAGAAAACGCTGCAGCACATTTACTGAAATGCCACCATAAGTAATTAAACCAAAATTGCTCTTGTCAAAATAAATGAATAAATTTGATGAGACATTTTCCTTTACTTTGCAGATTTGTTCCACTTTATCACTAATTCATAAAATCCACAAAGGGTCTCTAGTCATTAGTGTGATTAGTTAAAATCTGCTGCTGTTACATTGTCATGAAAGAGAAATAAAAGCCAGAAGTGCGTATCAGACCACATGAATAGGGTGACAACATATTTCTATAAGTACTTTAAATGAGAACATGTAAGCCCATATTACATCTGAGGCCAACGCAGGAGTCAGTAGTAGTTAACATTTGTATGTAAACACTGATTATAGTGTTCAAGACACTGATGTAGGTAGTATAGGTGAAACAAAAATGAAACCTCTGTGGGCTTGCCTTCAAGCATTCTGTATTCTGATGTAGTTAATAAGATATTTAAATAATTGTAGGAAGATACCAGGTAATATTTGTTGAAAAAAGTTCGGAGATTTCTTCTGGGAGATTAGATTAAGACTTTGCCTCTGACTATGGAGATTAGGGTGGTGCCTAAGCCTGACTATGAATGACAGGCAGGCTGATAGAATTATAAACAGATTTCCAGAGGTGCAGAATCATGCTTAAGTTTGGGGAATATTAGATTCTTTTCTTTGGCTAGAAAATAGTTATAGAAAAGGATATAGACTAGCCTGTTAGTTTAGAGCCTGAACTTGGGGGGCAGGAGGGTCTTAGATGACAGGAGTTTTAACTATTTTTGCAAGATAATTGGTTGGCAGGGGTCAGGGGCGTGTTAACGAGCAGGAAAGAGGCATTTTACCTTTGTTCTTCAAAGAGAAATTGAGCAGTGAGATAACAATCAATGGGGAAGGTGTTCAGAGTTGAGGACAATGGGGGAAAGATACTGCAATCATCCAGGCAAAAAGCATTGAAATTCTGAAATAAAGTAGTGATAGGAAGGGGGGGGTAGGTTAAATGAGGGGGATATTGGGTCATAGAATGGACAAGATTTTGCATGTGATTTAGTGACAGATAAATGAGGAGTCAATTATAATTCTGGATTCAAGTCTGGATCATTAGGAGCATGTACATGTCATTGATTGTAAGAGAAAGGGGAAAACCATTTGAGAAGGAAGATAGTGAATCTATTTTGGACATAATGAATTTGAAGTGCCAAGGGATTTGTAGATGGGGATCTTCAGCTAATAGTTCCAAAGGCAGTGTTTGGAGTCCAATAATGTACATGTAAAAGGTTTTATAAGTATTAGACATCAATTTATAAGCTTGAAATTGAAAATAGGGTATGTGTTTTCTTAATCCAGAAATTCTCTGCTGAAAGCGAGGGCTTTATTCTTGAATATGGGGCAAAATCTGTTCAATTAAAGAGATCCATATTACTATGAAGCGAAGGAAACAACGTTTTAATAAACAGGCAAATAGCCCAAAATCTTACAATGTTTAAAAGCATTTCAGGCCATTAGAAGACCATAATGACAATGGTAGCTACTCTCTACTGATATTTCTGACATTACTATTACTTCTATTAAGAATATTAAGAGCTATTACACTTGTTAACAGCTCCATAATATTTCATAACCTATTTCGTTAGTCTTCTGGTGCTCGTTTGGGTTGTCTTCCTGTTTCTCATTATTGTAAATACTGCTCCAGCAAACATTTTTGAAAGTAAGCCCTTGAGTATGTATGTATGCAAATATTTTTGTAGGAAAGTTTCTAAAAACTGGAATGGATAAGTCAAAGAGTATCCCATTTGAAGTTTAATGGGTACTGTCAAATTGTCCTCTAAAAATGTTGGTACAATTTTTATTCACATCAGAAAACGTGTAAACGGGTGTTTCCTTCAGAACTTCACTAACAACAGTTATCAATCTTTTAAATTTTGACCTATTTGAAAACCAAAAATCGTATTTGCATATTGTTCAATTTGCTTGAGTCCCTTTTCACATTTAGTAGCACTTTTATCTTTTTCCTATTGGGAATTAGGAAAGAGTCTTTTATTTTCCTTAGAATTATTATAATTATTACTGTTTGTTGATTGATTGGGTACATGGGAGCCCAATGAGCAAAGAAACCTTGAAACTGGCAATAACAGCAAAGTTAGTGATGTTATAATTAAGAATTCCTAGATAATAGTGATTATTGCTGGCCGGTAAGTTCTTGTGATACTGAGTTCAAATTTGGGTTCAACTATTTCCTGATTTGGTAAGGGACTGAGCACCCTGAATATCAATTTTTTCATCTTTAAATTAGAAGCAATGCTAAAATCTTCCCACAGGGTTTTGTGAGTATTAAAATTCAACAATAGGAACTAAGTAGGTTCTCACTAAGCCAAAGACTGATTATGTTGAAATTGTTTGAAGTTGAACTTCAGGTTTCCTATAAAGCTTTTATTGTAGTCCTGAAGTTTTCACTCATACTATCATCCTCTGTGCATACAGGCCAAAACAGTGATACCTCATGAGAACAGAGGCAATATTCTACAACCACGTCTCTGGTCATCCCATTCTTAAACATGACTCTGGGGCTATAGGGCCAAAAAGACCTAGAGAATGCAGATAGTCTCTAAACTAATAAACAACTACAAGAACAGAATTATTTAAAAGATGTGTGGATTTGAAACTCTTGTCTCCAAGAGGCCACTGAAGTGCCAAGCTAAACATATATTTTTCCTAGTACAGAAATTCATATATCAACTTTAGAGATTACTTGTTTTATGAAATAGTCATAGGAAATCTATCATTTTGACCTGAATTTCTCAAGGTAAATAGAATGCTTTAGAAGCCCTACAAAGGGATGTTTTAAAACTCATGTCTAATTAGGAAGTATGATAAACATGTAAAAAATCCATATCATGTGTTTTGAAGTTCAATTTAAGCATTTCCTTATTCATTCCAGTCATGTTGTTAAATAGCCCATTGGGTGGCAGGCACACTGCTGATTATTGGTAGTGTGAAGAGGAAGAAAACCAGTAGAGACCTTAGGAACAAGAAGACAATAAACATAGGTGATAAGGGCTAAAATAGAGGTATAAAACATCATGGAAGCAGTAAGGAGTGATTGTTGGATAAAGCATCCTGGAGGAGGTGACCTGTGATTTGGGCAGGCAGTCCACCAAGGAGTGAAGAAGGCAAGAGAGGTTCAGACGAAAGGAATAACCCATCTAAAAGTATAAAGAAGCATGATATTTTCAGGGAACATTTTCAGATGTCGGAATTATGGAGCACTGGAAGTGAATACCAACAATGCAGTAAGTGATTTGAATTAAGTGCTGTATTCAATCTCGTTTCTGCTTCCCTTTCCAGGCCCACTGCCGTCAAGTTAGTTCAGACACGATTTACTCCAAAAACTGACGGTGGTATAAAAGAGCATAGATTATTTCCTCCCAAAGCTGACACTATTTCAGAGATTATAAACTATCTTCCCTTCTAACATTCCTAAACACAGTATTGATTAAATTTGGGTCTGTCTTCTTTTCTACTGTTGCCTAGCACAGAGCTTGATTTGATAACTTGTTCTGGTCAAACAGTTGACTGTGAGATGTAGAAGGGTAAGCAAAAATAAAACAACAAAACACTGGACGAAGATTCAAACTTCACATTTGACTCAGTGAGATTGGCAGTGGCTTCCTGGAATACTGTTTTGAGATGGCATTTTAAGTCATGTAGAATCAACAGAAAGAATGGTAGTCGATTATGGAATTCTGCTATGGACAAAGAAGGCCATGATGTCATCTGCTATTCTCAGCACTTTCCTTGCCACCTGCAGCTGCCACCAATCTCTAACAGCTTTATGATTCTATGCCATGTGTATACTGCAATGGTGACCCACCTTTGCCCATAATATTAGGCATAACATATTTATTGTAGTAATCGAGGTTTTCTAACTCCTGGACATTATATAGTTTTCAAGTGTCTTGCGTCAGTTTCTCATACAGACATTTAATAAATAATAAAATTTCTGTTTTGACCTAAACTTCTGAAAAGTCACCCATCCTTTAATATTTATCACTTTGGCTCCCTACTTTGGTAGCCATCTCCAGTCATCCCGAATGATCGCTAACTTAGATGTTCTATTGCCTTTAATGTCCATATTATCAATGTGGGATACAACACTGTTGTCTTTTTTATATGGTTAGTTGTATGTGTATTTGCCTTACCCCCACCCTCATTATAAATTCCATGGGATTTTGAGATCTATGCTGTAATCACTTTGTATCTTATCTTATCACTGGACACAGGACCAACACAGAGATGCTCAAGAAGTATTTGTTGAATTAATGAATGCATGAATGGTTTTCTATGCTTTTGTTTTCATTATACATATCATTTTATTACATCTACTTTGTTGATATTTTACATTTTCATGTGGGTAAAATATGTTTTATAAAAATTAAAATACCTGGGAAATTTTTCTCAAAAGAAGTATTTTTTTATTCACAATATGAGAATTCCTCTTATAATAATAGATTGTTTTTTTCTCCCTCATTTTTAAAAATTAGATCCTAATTAGCTGAATTTTATCTTTATTGATCTTTTAAGAACTTGATTTCATTTTAAAATATGCATATTTACATGGAGAAACTGATAATTTAAATTTCAATATTTATCTTTGTCTTCAACTATTTCTCAAAATCTTGGTTATATTGGCAGCCTATTAGCAAAAACTTATTTCTGAATGTAAAATTCTAGAGTTTTTTATATTTTATGAATACAAAAAGAATTTATGAGGGTAATCTGTTTCCTATAATTACTGTAATTGCTGTTCATGTTACATACATTTTATATTTGAGATAAATTTATCTTTACATTTTTTCCTATTTGATACTTATCACCGGTCAGCACCACTATAATAATGATCATTTGAGTTTAGGCAATGCTTGAAGTTTTAATCCTACTAACACTTGGATCCCTTTCCCCCTTTTTCTAAACCAAGGCCTTTTGTTCTCTTTATTTTGTCATTGTGCTCCAAGAGAATTCCATTTCCTGCAAACATAACCTTCCAATTAAATTCAAAATTAATCTCTATTAAAATGCACTGTTGATATTAACTTGAGCAACAAAAGTCAATTCATTTCGAATTTTACCCCAATATTACTAATTATAATGTCTGAAATATCCTAAAACTTTCCATTGACTAAAATATTTTCATGTTTTTATTCATAAAAAATAAATTGATTGGGTACAGTGACTCACACCTGTAATCCAAACACTTTGAGAGGCCAAGGAGAGAGGATTGCTTCAGACCAGGAGTTGGAAGCCAGACTGAGAAACACAGCAAGGCCCACTCTACAAAAAATAAAAATAATTAGCCAGGTGTGGTGGTGGTGCGTGCCTGTAGTTCCAGCTACTTGGACTAAGGCAGGAGGATCGCTTGTGCCCAGGACTTCCAGGCTGCAACGAGTCATGATTTTGCCACTGCACTCTATCCAGCCTGGGCAACGGAGCAAGATCCTGTATCTATAAATAAGTGAAAATTAAACTTATATTTTACTTCGTTTGACTTATAGAATAAGGCAGTGGCTAAATTGAAATTATATCTTATATGAGAAATACATATTTTGTTTCATCAATTTGATCTATAGTAATCTTATAATTAGATAATATTCTTATTGAGGGCAGGGATGATGTTTTCTTATACTGTATGACTTGCTCTACCTGAGAAGGGATTAAGCCTGTGGGGAATGTTTAATAAGCACTAATTAAATACAGAATCAGAATTGTAGAGGTCTTGAGGAGGTCTACAAGGTTATCTGCTTCAACTTTTCATTTTATAGATGAGAAATCTTTCATTTTCATATTCTTCCCCAAACATCCATAACTTGCTGTTAAATATGAAATCATGCTAACACTATTTTTTTCAGTATATTAACTGTTTTTGATAATGTAACATTTTTATTTCTTATTGAGGTGCGTTGAGAAACAAAACAAATACATCTCTCTTGTGCATTTAAATTGAATTTTAATTCAATTATTTTCACTGAGTTTTCTGTTGATGGAAACATATCCCTAAATCTTGCTATTCAACTCCAACTACCACTTTAATCCCAGCTAGCAGTTTCTAGGTGGGATTTTGCTAGCATTAATTTTTAATTATCTACATTCAGAATACAATATTGTGATCTGTTACGGCCAATCTAGGAACAGTTACCACAAAGCACAGGTTCTGGCAATCAACATCATATCAGAAATATTTGTTATATGAAGCTATTTCTTAGGCCTGGTGGCACATCTCTAAGTTACATAAAACACCACAGTATGCAGCTAGTTCCAGCTCCAGTTTGACAGGTAAAGAATCTAAGACCAAGTAAGAGGTGAAAGATTTACTATGGTCACATAAATAATAAATGGAAAAGAGGGGGTCTGATTCCAGTGTCCTTGACTCTGCCCATTTTCTTTCCATACTCTGGCTGCCTCTCAAGAACAACTCCCAGACAGCACACCTGTGTCATCTTGGTTGCTTAGCTACATTGAGAAAGATACTCAAATTGCATATCTTCACATTTTCAAAACTTACTCTTTTGATACAATTTTCTCCATATCAAAACTAAATATGTCAATTTCATTTTCTTCATCTGTAAATGGGGATAATTGTGTATCCCATTGGGATTTTGTGAGGTTTCAAATTACTTAGACACACACACACTTAAGATTGTGTTCAGACAGTAAGTAGGTGGTCAGTAAGTTTTGGTGATTCTTTCCTGCAAATTAAATCGCCACACAATTTCATATGCTTTTGGCTTGCAGGTCCTGGAGGTGGAGTTGGAAAGATTTATAGTCTAGAAAAATGAGAACTTTCTCAAGAGTTTATCTTATGCCACAAATATTATATAGAAAGTTCATTGTGTGTTTGCCACTGTGGTGGGCTCTGGGACATAACAGTGATCAAGATGGAGATGGTGGTTGCTCTTAAAGGACTCACATCCCAGTGTAGGAACCCAGCAAAGAACAGATAAATAGGAGTATAAATAAATAGATGCAACTATAAAATTGGAAGAAAAAAAGACAAGGAACAGAGTTAGAGAGCAACAGAAGGAACCTACTTTAAAGTTTTTCAGAGAAGGTATTTTTTAAAGCTGATTTCTAAAGAAAATGGTAGGAGCTAGCCATGCAGTGGGTGGGTGTGGGGGTGGGTAAGCCTTCCAGGCAGAGAGTAATGTGTATCGGCCCTAAGGTAGGGAAAAAGCTTGCGATTTGCAAGGAACTGCAAGTAGAGCAGGGGGAGTAGAGTGTAATGCACAAGTGAGAGAATGACAAGCAACTAAGTAAGAGGACCAGGCTGTGGGTAGGTTATGTGGATTCTTGTAGGTCATAGTAAGTTTGTTTTTTATTCTGTAAGTTTTGTGGTAAGTTTTTGTTTTGTTTTGATTCTACAAGTTTCATAAATCAGGATGATTTCTAAACAAGGGGCATGATCTAGTAAAGTCAGGTATAAGGAAGAGGGGATAGACCCTTCACATCATTATTTTCTAAGTGAGGCTCATACTCTTTTTTCCCTCCCCCGCCCTCCTCTCAACTCTGTTTACGTCTTTTTCTCTTTGCTGAAAGGGAGGAGAATCACTTGTTGGCTCAAAATTCTTCTCACAGGTTTCCTGCAGAATAAATCCCTGTTCATCCTAAGAATGTTAAACTCCCCATGGAACAGCTTTTTATAAATGCTTTTCATTGTGAAATTATATCCATTTTGTTACAGTTTAAAACTACCTACCCCATGTTATATATTCTCGATTTAACTAAGGGTAGATTTGTTCCCTAGAGCAATGAGGTATTTTGTTTCAACATGTATTTATTTTCTCTTGCCTGTTCTAAAAGTGACTCACTTCTGATGAGAGTTCTTTAAAAATGGCATTCCATGTGTTGGGGCATTCAGGCTTGTGTTCTTAGAGTCTCACAGACTTTTTTTTTGTGCTCCTATATTTTTCTCCCTCAGAAGATAAATATGGGCCTCTTCCCTGTGCTAAATAATCGTTTGAAAGTTGACTGTGCTGAGAAAGATTCAAAGTAGGCTTTTCAGCAAGAAAGAAAACTATTATCATATAGTGATGTCTACTGCTGGCATAGGCTGAGCAAGTAGGTCCCATGTGTTGGCCAAACATTCTTAATTTAGTATGTTAAACATTGCACATGGTGAAGATGAATTGACATACTAAAGGTATGTAATTAAAATGTTAGAATTGAGTATTTATTAAAACATGGACCCTCAATGTTAAGTATATTAGGACAACTCTAATATATTAAGGAAAACATGATAACTGAGAAATTGGAAGTATTTCTCAATATTTTGAGGCATCCTTCTCAATAAGTTTATAGAATAATAGACAAAACATATTTGTGGATTAGTGGAGAGGAATCATATTGAATACTACATATGTCATCAAATAGTTACATGGTTTTAAAAATTCTTGGAATGCTGAATGCCGCTATGATCAAGATCATAGCTTTGACCTATAGATATCTGGATAATTCTTGCTCTGGCACTAGCTCACACTATAGCAGATAACTTCAGGTTTGCCTTTCCATATCTACGTTCTTCTAATTTCTGTTTTATTTAGTAAGTACTCCAGGAGGCTGATCTGTATGGAATGCATTAATGGGCTCTCTTGGCTGATTTCTAATTGTTTCAGCCAATGGAAGCCCTGGCAGGAGATCAGAGAGAAAGTGAACAAGGATGGTGTGTGTTTTCCTCTAGCTCCCTCCTTGTAAGGTTGCCTAGGGCTAGCTGTGCCTTTCATCTATAGATTACATTTTCTCTTAAGGTGGTCCTTTCTACATGATTCTCTCGTTACAAGTTCATGTAACTGTTCTCTCTCCTCCCTTTCTCAGGCCTAAAAAACCAAGTCCACGGTACTGCACTATCCATTATTGGTTTTGGAAACCCTGCCCTTACCTTTGTAAATAGTCTCTCTATTTACTCCTCTTTAAATTATCCAAATTTGAGTGTGCCATCTGTTTTCAAAAGAGACTCCAACTGCTGCACTAGCTGTATAATCTTGGCAACAAATTTTAAATTGTGCTTCAGTATTCTCGTCTATATAGTAGAGGTAAAATCATTTTCTTACAGACCCTTTGCATATATAATATCAGGGTGTGGATTAGAATAATTATGTTCAAATGTTATTTTCTGAAGCTCTAGATATTCTGTCTCTACTGCTTTCCATACTTTCTCCAGGAGTAACTTTTACTTGCTCAGTTATACTGAATGCCTGAAAAATTTTTACTTGAAGCAAGAACTCCATGACTAAAACAGCTTGAGAACCACTGTTCTTAGATGATTATAGGGCTCTTTTAGTGCAACAAATTCTGTTATTCTGTCTGGCTGTTATATACAGAAACTAGTGTTCCTTGCATCATAGCCTCTGGCCAGTGCTGGAAATTTGGTAGGTTTAAATAGCTGTAGGCCATCTAGTCACATGATTTACTATCTGGCCATGGGGAAGAGTCTAGTTAATTTTCCAGGATCATGTTCCCTTTTATAACTTTTTTTCAAGGCTTAAGATAGAAGGCTGTAGGGGCCAATAAATACACTGCAAGTTGGGGATCAAAAAGCTATCTATCTTCAGTGGTTTCACTGTGGCCATCTCAGTTCTCAGAGCCCTTGGACAGTAATTGCTTCTCAGTGTGCTGGGTGGGCACTAAGAACCCAGTTCAGAGTAATTGTTAAACTTTGCAGTTTGCCCAAATCTAGCAACACTCTTGAAACGTTCTCCCTCTTGGCTTATTGTTTCTATCCTTGTAGCTAACATCTTTTACTTCCTTTTCTATGTAAAGGAATAGAGGAAAGGCATCAGCAAATTCTTGGGTGTGCTATAAGCTATACCTGTCCAGAGATTTATTGCAGCATTTACTGGAGTGATGAAGCACTCAGAAGCACTACTGATATAGTATGCCAAAACAAAAAAGTCTGTGAAGTATAGACAGTAAACTGTGAGGTATAGTAGTTTAGAGTTGCCCTTTATAACCATGCAAGTGTTGGTTTATTCTTTCATTTAACATTTGTTCAGCAAAAATTTGAGTACCTGCGATGTACCCAAGAGTGTATTAGACATTGTGGAACATGAAATTTGACAGGACCTGTGCACTTAAGAAGCCTGTGTTCAGGATATATTCAGATAACTGCAACATGATTGGCTGGTAAAGGCAGCTTCCTAACCTGCTTGTTTTTAGAAGTAGTCCTGAAAGTCCATCTCAGTAGGCTGCATTGCCTAGTGGCTGGTCTTGGAACTGCTTGTTTTTGCATTTCTTCAGTATTCTTCTGACTAGATCAATACTTCTGGCTTGATCTAAGACTCTAGTCTAGATCAAGAGTCCACCCCCTTATGCTTCCATTTTCTGGTAACTTTCATTGCTGCAATCCAGTTTATTTCATTGAAGGCAACTTTGCTGTCACAATACACACATGTCCACTTTTTAGTGTTCTTTTCTCTCTGCTATTCAAATAACAAACTTCTTCTACACTCTTCTCCCCTTTGCAATCTAGTTGTCATCTAATATAAAAACCAATATACAGTGTAGTAGGGAAAGGAGAGTAAGATGTTTTGAAGCAAAAATAAGCAGAAACAATCATTGCTTTTCACCACTAGAATCCTTGCAATCACACTTAGACTTTGGGCACATTTATTTTCTGCTTCTGACTTTTCTAAGAATAAACTTTCAAGATTTTAAAATAAATACAACTCATTTAATGGGAGCTTTCACTGTATTTTTTAGGAAGAAACATATGCATGATTATGAGGCAAAATCTTGTGAAGGAAGTTGCATTTGTACCCAATTCTGTGGGATCTAGTTAGATGAAGATGGAGGTGTGGGTCGTGAAAGGCATACCAGACAAAACAAAACAAAACGAAACAAAACAAAAACACTTAAAGGTGAAAACTCAGTGCTCATCTTGGTTTCCATCAACTTTTGAGCAGCTTAAGGTATGGTAATCTCTTTGCTTGACTGGAATCACTTGTTTGAATGACTGACTATAACACTCTAAACTTCTTTAAGGAGAGTCTCTTTTATGTTTGTATTTTCAATGTTTAACACAAGGCTTGACACATAGTTGGTATTCAGTAAATGTGGAAGGGTGAAGAATACATTGCAAGATGTATATTAAGGATAGGAAGTGACTTTGATTAACAAGAGAAAGGATTTGATAGAAAAGGGATCTAATATTAGAAAAGTAGATTGGGACAGATGAGGGAGGCTTTATATATCAAGTCATTAAATGGACTGAAGAGCTGCTTAATGGTTTTGTCACACTAATGTGTGACACACACTTTAGTATTCAGAAAGGTGAATGTGGTAGCAGTGTGCAGTACAGATTGGTGGAAGGAGGGACTGAACAGGAGATGTGGAAATCAATAATGCGGGTAATAAAGTAGAACAGGTGTCAAGAGTGGTGTAAAGGTTATGAAAAAGTGTTATTTCACAGCTAAGTATGCTAAACAACTGGCTTTAATCTGCTTCTCCCTCCAGAGTACTGTCAGTCGGCCTGGGCTTGAATCCTAGACTGTCACTTAGTAACCAGGTACCTTGGACAAGTTACCTAAGCTCTCTAAATTCATTTCCATGTGTTTACTGTGAGGACTAATATCCCCCAAAACCAAAAACAAACCATGAAGTATTTGTCATGGTGCCCAAAGAATGAGGAATATTCAACACATGATAATAATTATTAGTATTATTACTATTATTACTTGTGAAGGCTACAAGTAAGAGTTTCCTGCTGTAGGATGGAATGAGGCTTCTGTACAACTCTTCTGCCTTGCGTGTTCCGACTCAAAGAACTGTGTACCCTTATCTCTTCAACAGATTTGATTAAAATCTTTCATCTAAGTAGCAAAAGGACAAGCTTTCAAGCAAATATTACATAAGAAGGAATCGTAAGTGGTAGAGTGTCATGGAAAGATTCTAGTCCAAAACTTGTTTCAGAAGAGCAGGATGACCTTGGGGAAGTCACTTCATCAATCTAGGTTTTCCTTTTTTCAGCTATAAAATAAAGGGGTTGGATTAAATGATAAATGTGTTTACACACGTGCTTGTGCATACAATAGGACATTTTAGATAGGTCTAGGGTTCAAACTTTGGTGATGAAGACAATTGCTTTTTCAGTTTTCTGAAATCTCTCTCAACTCCTGTAGCTTGGATGCTTCAGGGTAAAGTTGGGTGACATCACTCTTGCTAGAATTTATTTGTGCCACTAATTTACATGGGAAAGAAGAGTTTCCAGGGAGAAAAGAAAATAGGGTTTGAGTCTTCTTTTTTTAAGTTTCAAAGATATTGAAGTTTTTTAAGTTTCAAAGATATTCAAATATATTGAAATATGTCTGATGGATTAGGGTGGCCTTGATAAATTCCAAATTATGAGAAATAGCAAGGAGGTGCTGAAAAAGACAACTCATCTTTCTTGGAGGCATAAGGAATTCTGATGAGGGAGGCTGTCTCTCTTTAGGGGCTAAACTTTGAAGGAGGGGTAGTCCTGATCCCATGCCCAGGATGACTGACACACTGAAACCATCTTGATGCAACCACCCTGACACCTTAGATATACCTTGGGATAAACATTTACATAGGTTGAATCAAAAGAACTTGTCTAAAACATGGAAATTCTTAGGCATTTAACAGTTTTGCTACGGGACTACTAAGTGAGTGTAGCTCAAAGGTAACAGCATTATTTCTTTACCACTCAGCACAGAACCATGTTTGTCTGGGGAATCCATGGAAGTCTCTACCAAAAGCAATGTGAAAATACATACATCAACTCAGTGACAATGATGTTAACCAAAACTAGCAAGCAGGACTGTTGGGGGCCAGCAAATGTAAATGCTAATTTCAGTAAATATCAAGTACAGTCTTAAGGGCTGTGCCCTTTTCAGGTGCAAAAACAGTGACAAGCAATGACTCTTGGACACATGAACAATCTTGGAGATCCTTAGATATATTTGAGGGAAAAAAGTTGTAGAGCAAGTTGGAATTAGTGTTCAAAGGGTAGGTAAAAATGCAGAGACGTCGCAAATTATGTATTAATGTATATGGGACTTCATTTGGATGCAGGCACATATTAATATTAATGCATCCACCAAGCATAAAGAAAGGTTAATCTATTTTGAGGGTCACTTATATTTATTGTAAACTAGTAGCAGGATATTCTGGTTAACAAAGCAGTCTCATGAACTTAGTTAACGTGAGGCTACCCCTGAGAGAAAGAGAGAGATTCTCTCTATGCACACTGATAGGCCAGATTTTTGAGTCTCCTCTATAAGGCTAAGAAAAATGCCTTAGCAATCTGTCAGGATGGCTAGCTAGCCTCTATCAGATGATGTACAGATTGTTGCTACAACTTTATTTTTATCTGCATCAATAATAAACTGAAAATCTTTATTGGGTAATGTTACCTTTATCTATTTTAAATGGAAATAAACAAGGGCTTAGATCATTCTGACAGTTTCCCAAAGTCACCTTGAGGGTAGTAGTGGAATATGGGCTCAAAATTTGGTCTTTTGACTCTAAGTACTATGTTATTTTATCTGTTTCCCTCTTCCGTGGTGAGTGTGACAATCTGAAGAGTAGAAATATAGGTGAAAGGAGGGAGGGGAGTTTTCATCGAAAAGGGGTAGTAATTCTGGACAGATTGTTGAAACTAGAATTAAGTCTTTTAAAAAAAGACTCCCCCCACCACAAACTATCCATAATGTTGGAAATCTAATTGTGTGTGTGTGTGTGTGTGTGTTGGATTGGGCAAGGGAGAGATCTTGAGTTATTTCTGTGATTTGATTCACAGTATTTTACAAGTAGCTCTGATAAACACAGTACAACAGTATGACAATAATTCTTCTGTTGATTCTAAATGCAAATGATAATTTTATGGCCTGGATTATTTAGTTCTGAAGCTTGGGGATTTAATTTTCTATTTTTTTGGTTATAATCCAAGTGGCATGTTATTAATTTTCCAATGTATTTGTAACAGTTTGTGTTACATATGAGTTTTAACTGTCAGAAATCAAGCAATGCTGAGTTTGGGTGCTCTCTGCAGAATAGCTGACAAGCAATATTTGGATTAGTGGATCCAAATGTCTTTGAAAACATAAAATGTAGAATATATATATTATATATTTCTAAAGTTTGTCTTCTTAAAGCTCATTTATTTCCATGGCATTTTTGTGGATTAAGGAAGTATATGCTTGTTTGACTTGCTGAAAATAAATGCCCTTGAGAAGGAAAACATATGAACCCTCTATCAGTCTTTTATTTCATGAGAATTGGCTCTTGCAATTAACTCATGGTAATTTCAGGAGGCACTGGGAAAATCAGACATAAAAAAGCACGATTCGCTGGGAGGGTTACATCCAGAAAGTGGGTACTACCCCAGGAGTCAACATGGCAGAAGAAAGAATATGTGTTGGGATCAGAAGAGCTGGGTTTGAATCATGTCACACAGTGTGTTGAATATGTGACTTTGAACAATACGATTAACTCATTCAGGCCTCTATTACTTTCCTGGAAATTGGGATCGATAGTATCTCCCTACCTGACTTCAAAAGATTATTCTGGGGCCAAGTTAAGTAAGAAACCTTAAAGTGTTTTTAAAAAGCTTGTATCATTTTAGGATTTTTTGGATATAAACATCACAGATGCCATTTAACTTCAGCAAAAAAGGAATTTACTGAAAGACCTTGGTTAATTTTCTAACCGAAAGGACAAAGATGGGATGCCAGGTATAGAAAGCACAGTAAACAGGGCTGCTGGACCAGGAATCCAAATGATAACAAGTGGGCAGTCTTGTCTGGATGTCATCACCAGGATGAATCAGCCTTGCCTTTCTCTTTGAGATCTTCTCAAGATTCCAAATCCCTGGAGAGAAGGAGGGGGACGGAGGGGGAAGGAGGGGCAGGGTAGACAGAGACAGGAGGAGAAACCAGAAACCGGGACCAAAAGCCCTCCACGTGGATTAGGGATTATCTAGGGCAAAGCAGCTTGATTAACAGACCCTCAAGACTAACACAGGGAAAGAGGAAATGCTGTCAGGGGAAAACTGAATGGAAACTGGGTGACAAAAATACTGATGCTGGCTGAAAAGGCTCTACAATTATTTGTTCCTTTGGGAGAACAGGCTGCTGAGAAGATGCAATGGTGGCTGTCTGGGGGAGTGAGAGGGAGGTGGAGCTCTGGTTAGCTAGGGCCCCTCTGGCAGGGGTACATACCTTGGGGAAGAGGGTAAGAGTGATGGAGGAGGAGGATAGGGTGGATAAAAAAAATGGAGGTGGGAGGACACTCAAAAGACAAACACTGGTGATTTTGCTTACAGAATGTTTTGTGTCCTAATTTCATATAAAATATCAAGATAAACATAGACATCTGTTTAGTTTTTTGAGTTAGTTTTTCTAAAGTGGGCGTTTCAGCCTATCTTGTATGCATCCTAGGGTTGCACGAAAGTGACTGAAAGGACTTGAAATAGATATTTGGAATGGTTGGGCCTTGACCACATCACTCGGAAATGCTCCAGGTCATGGTCTTTATGAATTGGGATTTCATGTGTGAATCTCATAAGGAAAAAAGTTTCATTGCTAAAAATAGCACTAGAAAATAATTGCTAGAGGAAATCATGAAGAATTTTTTCTGAATAACATATTTAGTCTCTTCAAATTGTCTTGGTCTCTATCAACAGCTGGGCAGCTGGGTACACAAGCATGATGTTGCTTTATTGTTTGATTTATATTAATACTACCTCAGTGTTGTTTACACAATTCATTTTGCCATAGCCAGAAAGAGCCTCAGTCTCCAGAAAATGTTTACCTGCCAAGAGGGTTTGTGAGGGTTTGTTGAAATAATCCTGAATTGTGATTGATCCATTTGGTCAACAGTGGAATTAATAGGCTCAAGCAGATTGGACTTCTTTGCTCAAAAATATCTCCTTCTTCCTTAGTGTGTGCCCTGAAAGGCCAGAGTTCAGCTGCCTTGGAATCCCTAATTTTCTTTGACATCAGGAAATTCTCTTGGCACATTCATTTGTCCCCCTGGTATCCATTAACATTTTCATGTGCTTTGTGGAGTAAATGAAACTGTCTTATGTGGACTGCTTATGTCTTATGTGAGGTTAGAGATAGTATGTGTTAGAGGGAGATGAGAGGTTTCACGGTGTGCGTTTTCTTAGTTTTGCTCCAAACAAAACAAATTGTGTGTGGATATTCTTAGATTGCTCAAAATAAGCTGAGCAAACAGTTTCATGTATGGTGAAGTCAGTGACTGAAACAATAATACTGTAGACCTACATTAGCCTACCATTTAGCTTTGAAGATGCTTTTATCACATACTTGTTCAATTGCATTTTTTTTTTTTTTTTTTTTTTTGAGACAGGCTCTCACTGTCACCCAAGCTGGAGCGCAATGGCTCGATTATTGCTTACTGCAGCTTTGACCTCCCCAAGCTAAGGTGATCTTCCCACCTATCCTCCTGAGTAGCTGGGACCACAGCCATGCACCACCAGGCCCAGCTAACTTTTTGTATTTTTGTATGGTTTCACCATGTTGGCCATGCTGATCTTGAACTCTTGGGCTCAAGCGATCCAGCTGCCTCAGCCTCCCAAAGCGCTAGGATTACAGGAATGAACCACTGTGCCTGCCCCAACTGCATATTTAATCTGATGTAGCTAGATCTTTAGGGCCAAAGGGGAAGCAGTGATATCTGTGTATCTGTGTCTCTATAGATATATAGGTATTTCCCAAATACACCAGTGTAATTATTTTTGTTTATATATCTTGTTAGCCTTATAAAATTCTTTGTAGGACAAATATATGGGTGTCCAAATATATGCATATGCAGATGCCATTGGTATGGTGCTAAAAGAGGTTTGTGTGTTAGGATTTCTGCTTGCTTGATAAAGGCTGCCTGGTGGAGAAGACAGACCAAAGTATATAACAGAAGACAATAAAAAGGGCAGAGTGGGAAAATTTGAGAATAGATAATATTACAGGATATAGAATACTGTTTATATCAAATATTAATTTTTATAGGCTAAATTAAAAATACATGCTTATTTTCAAAAATGGTGAAAATATCAGATGAGGAAAATATGAAGGGGCATAAAAATCCTGACACTAATCTTAGCATCCTAAAGCAACTAACAGCATTTCTCTACATTTCCTTCCAGGCTATTGTTTCTCCCTTTTTTATTTCTATTTTTCCATTGTTGTATTCATTCAACATAAAGTTATGTGCTTTCCTTTGTTTACTTAATAGTATATAATAAGATGAGTATCTTTGTAACTGTTTGTCAATATTTTATATTTCTAAATCTAGGTTTCCCAAAATGGACTTAATGAGTTAAACATGTTTATTTTTTTCTACTATGAACAGTTACATTTATTGGGACTTTGTTATAATTTTCATAATTGTATTATAAAACATAGCTCCATCATGTACCTAGCCTGGCAAGTTTCCTAAAGGAGGTTGCAAAACAGCTTGATCTAAAATGCTATTTTCCTAATAACACAGCTTTAGAACCAAGATAGGAGTTAGACCAAGATACAATAGATGTACAGAATTTTTTTCAATTTCTACTTCAATAGAATTACTTTAATGACTATATATTCTTTGTTAATGATTTTTTTTTGAAAACTAGAATTTTAAAATTAGCCCAGAATTTTTCTGCTGTATACATATATCCATTTTCTTATCAATTATATATAAAATATATCTTCATTATTCTTGTTTAAACTTTTAAGTTCAGAGGTACATGTGCCAATTTGTTATATAGGTAAACTTGTGTCATAAGGATTTGTTGTACAGGTTATTTCCTTACCCAGATATTAAGCTTAGTACCCATTATCTACTTTTCCTGATCTTCTGCTTCTTCCCACCCTCCATCTTCCAAAAGGCCCCAGTGTGTGTTGTTCCATTCTGTGTCTGTGTCCTCATCATTTAGTTTCTACTTCTAAGTGATAACGTGGAACTTGGTTTTCTCTTCCTGCATTAGTTTCTTAAGGATAAGGACCTCCAGCTCCATCCATGTTCCTGCAAAGGCCATAATCTTGTGCTTTTTTATGACTGTGTAGTATTCCATGGTGTGTATGTACCACACTTTCTTTATTCAGTCTACCATTGATGGAAATTTAGGTTGCTTCCATGACTTTGCTATTGTGAATAGTGTTGCAGTGAACATATGCACATGTGTGTCTTTATGGTATAACGATTTATATTCCACTGGGTATATATCCAAAAATGGTATTCCTGGGTTGAATGGTAGTTCTGTTTTATGTTCTCTGAGAAATTGCCAAACTGCTTTCAACAATGGCTGACCTAACATTCCCTTAGCAGTATATAAGCATTCCCTTTTCACCACAACCTCACCAACATCTGTTATTTTTTGACTGTTTAATAATTTTGATGCCATTCTGGCTGATGTGAGATGGTATCTCATTGTGGTTTTGATTTGGGTTTCTCCAATGATCAGTGATTTTGAGCTTTTTTTTCATGTGGTTGTTGGCTGCATGCATGTCTTTTCTTTTGTGAAGTGTCTGTTCATGCCCTTTGTCTACTTCTTAATGTTTTTTTTTCTAGTAAATTTAAGTTTTTTACATATGCTGGATATTAAACTCTTGTTGGATACATAGTTTGCAACCATTTTCTACCATTCTGTAGGTTGTCTGTTTACTCTGTTGATAGTTTTTTTTTTTTTTTTTTTTCTGTGCAGAAGCTCTTTAGTTTAATTAGATCTCATTTGTCAAGTTATGCTTTTGTTGTGATTGCTTTTGGTGTTTTCATCATGAAATCTTTGCCCATTACTATGTCCAGAATGGTAGTGCCTAGGTTGTCTTCCAGGGTTTTTATATTTTAGGTTTTACGCTGAAATCTTTAATCCATCTTGAGTTAATTTTTGTATGTAGTATAAGGAAGGGGTCCAGTTTCATTCTTCTGCATATGGGTAGCCAGTTCTCCCAGCAACTTTTATGGAATAGGGAATCCTTTCTGCTTTGTTTTTGTCAGGTTTGTCAAAGATCAGATAGTTGTAGATGTGTGGGCTTATTTCTGGGTTCTCTATTCTGCTTTTCCTTGGTCTGCATGTCTATTCTTTTATCAGTACCATGCTGTTTTGGTTACTCTTGCCTTGTAGTATAGTTCGAAGTTGGGTAACATGATGCCTCTAGCTTTGTTCTTTTTGCTTAGGATGGGCTTGGCTACTCAGTGTACTGTGGTCCTGCAGATTGTTATGATTTTTTGGTTCTATGTGAATTTTAAGTTTTTTTCTAGTACAGTGAAGAATGTTAGTGTTTGTTTAATAGGAAGAGAATTGAATCTGTACATTGCTTTGGGCATTATGGTTATTTTAATATTAATTTTTCCTATCCATGTGCTTGGAATGTTTTTCCATTTGTGTCATCCCTGATTTCCTGGAGCAGTGTTTTATAGTTCTCCTTTAGAGATCTTTTACCTCCCTGATTAGCCATATTCCTAGGTATTGTGTTCTTTTTGTGGCCATTGCTAATGGGATTATATTCCTGATTTGGCTCTTGATTTGTCTGTTGTTGGTGTATAAGAATGTTAGTGATTTTTACACATTGATTTTTCTATCCTGAGAATTTGCTTGAGTTTATCAGCTTAGGGAGCTTTTGGGTCAAGACTATAGGGTTTTCTAGTTACAGAATTATGTCATCTGAAAACGGGTAGTTTGACTTCCTCTGTTAGTATTTGGATGCCCTTTACTACTTTCTCTTGCCTGATTGCCCTGGCCAGGACTTAATAATACTATGTTGGATAGGAGTGGTGACAGGGCATCTTTGTTTTGTGATGGTTTTCAAGGAAAATGTTTCCAGCTTTTCCCTATTTAGTATGATGGTGACTATGAGTTTGTCATAGATGGCTCTTACTATTTTGAGGTATGTTCCTTCAATACCTAGTTTATTGAGAGTTTTTAACATGAAGGAATATTGAATTTTATTCAAACCCATTTCTGCATCTATTGAGATAATCATGTGATTTTTATCTTCTGTTTGTGATGAATGATATTTATTGATTTGCCTATGTTGAACCAACTTTGCATCCCAGGGATAAAGCCTACTTGATCATGGTAGATATGCTTCTGGATTCAGTTTGCCAGTATTTTGTTGAAGATTTTGGCACTAGTGTTCATCAAGGATATTGGCGTGAAGTGTGTGCATGCGTGTGTGTGTGTCCTTGTGTTCCTGATAGGTTTCAGTATCAGAATAATGTTGACCTCACAGAATGAGTTAGGGAGGAGTCCCTCCTCAATTTTATGGAACAATTTCAGCAGGAATGGTACCAGATCTCATATATACTTCTGGTAGAATTCAGCTGTGAATCTGTCTAGTCCTGGGCTTTTTTTGGTTGGTAAATTATTACTGACTTAATTTTAGAACTTGTTATTGGTCCATTCAGGGATTCAATTTCTTCCTGGCTCAGTCTTGGGAGGGTGTGTGTGTCCAGGAACTTACCCATTTCTTCTAGATTTTCTAGCTTCTGTGTGTAGAGGTGTTCATAATATTCTGATGGTTATTTGTATTTCTGTGGGGTCAGTGGTAATATTCCCTTTGTCAATTCTGACTGTGTTTGTTTGAACCTTTGCTCTTTATTAGTCTAACTAGCAATCTATGTATTAACTTTTTCTGAAAACAGCTCCTGGATTCATTGATATTTTGAATGGGTTTTCATGTGCAGTCTCCTTCAGTTTAGCTCTGATTTTATTTCTTGTCTTCTGCTAGCTTTAGAATTTGTTTGCTCTTCACTCTTTAGGTTTTGTTTGTTTTTTTTTGCCTGGGCTGGAGTACAGTGGAGCAATCTTGGCTCACTGCAACCTTCGCCTCCCAGGTTCAAATGATTCTCCTGCCTCAGCCTCCGGAGTAAAAGTAGCTGGGATTGCAGGTGCCTGATACTATGCCCAGCTAATTTTTTGTATTTTTAGTAGAGATGGGGTTTCACCATGCTGGCCAGGCTGGTCTCGAAATCCTGACCTTGTGATTCGCCTGCCTCAGCCTCCAAAAGTGCTGGGATTACAGGCGTGAGCCACTGTGTCCAGCCCCTTAATCTAATTCTTTTAGTTGTGATGTTAGGATGTTAAATTGAGATCTTTCTAGCTTTGTGATGTGGGAATTTAGTACTAGAAATTTCTCTCTTCACACTGCCCTAGCTCTGTCCCAGATTTTAGTATGTTGTCTCTTTGTTCTCATTAGTTTCAAAGAACTTCTTGATTTCTGCCTTACTTTCATTATTTACCCAAGACTTTTTCAGGAGCAGGTCATTCAATTTCCATGTAATTGTATGGTTTTGAGTGAATTTCTTAGTCTTGATTTCTAATTTCAATGTGTTGTGGTCCAAGAGATTATTTGTTATGATTTCACTTCTTTTGCGTTTGTTGAGTGTTTTACTTCTGATTATATGATTGATTTTAGAGTATGTGCCATGTGGTGGTGAGAAAAATATATACTCTGTTGTTTTGGGGTGGAGAGTTCTGTAGGTGTCTATCAGGTTTATTTGATCCAGTACTGACTTCAAGTCTTGAATATCTTTTTTGGCTTTTTGTTTCAATTATCTGCTTAATATTGTCAGTGGAGTGTTAAAGTCTCTATTTGGAAGTCAAAGTCTCTTTGAAGCTCTCTGAGAACTTGCTTTATACATCTGGGTGCTCTTGTGTTGGGTGAGTAATACTTTACCATTAGGTAATGCCCTTCTTTGTCTTTTTTGATCTTTGTTGGTTTAAAATCTGTTTTGTCTGAAACTAGGATTGCAACCCCTGCTTTTTTGTTTTTCTTTTGCTTGGCAGATTTCTTCATCTTTTTATTTTGAGCCTGTGTGTGTCCTTGCATGTGAGATGGGTCTCTTGAAGACAGCATGCCAATGGGTCTTGGTTCTTTATCCAGCTTGACACTCTGTTTGTTTTGATTGGGTCGTTTGAGCCATTTACATTTAAGGTTAATATTGTTATGTGTGGGTTTGATCTTGTCATGTTGTTAACTGGTTATTTTGCAGACTTGTTTATGTGATTGCTTTATACTGTTACTGGTCTATGTACTTCAGTGTGTTCTTGTACTGACTGATAAGACAATCTTTCCTTTTCATATTCAGTGCTGCCTTCAGGAGCTCTTACAAGGCAGGTCTGGTGGAAATGAATTTCCTCAGCATTTACTTTTCTGAAAAGGATCTTATTTCTCTTTTGCTTATGAAGCTCAGTTTGGTCAGATATGAAATTCTGGGTTGGAATTTCTTTGATTGTTAAATATTGGCTCCCAATCCCTTCTGATTTATAGGGCTTCTGCTGAGAGGTCTGCTGTTAGTCTGATGGGTTTCCCTTTGTAGATGACCTGACCTTTCTCTTTAGCTGCATTAACATCTTTTATTTCATTTTGATCTTAAACAATCTGATGATTATGTGTCTTGGGGATGATCTTCTTGTGAAGTATGTTATTGGGGTTCTCTGCATTTCCTGAATTTGAATGTTGACCTCGCTAACAAGGTTTGACAATGTTCTCATGGATGGTATCCTGAAATACGCTTTCTAAGTTGGTTCAGTTATCTCCAACTCTTTCATGGACTCTAATAAGTCATATATTTGATCTCTTCATATAATCCCGTATTTCTCAGAGGTTTTGTTTGTTCCTTTTCATTCTTTTTTTTCTCTATTCTTGCCTGTTTAATTTCAGAAAGCCAGTCTTCAAGCTCTGAGATTTTTTTCTGGTTGATCTATTCTGATATTTATACTTGTGATTACATTATGAAATTCCTGTAGAGTGTTTTTTAACTATCAGGCTGGTTACACTATTTCTACACTGGCTATTTTGCTATTGGCTACTGTATTGTTTTATCACAATTTTAGCCTCCTTGAATTGGGTTTCAACATATTCCTCTAGCTAAATGATCTTTGTTCCAATCTATATTCTTAATTCTAATTCTGTCATTTTATCCATCTAAGTCTGATACAGAACCCTTGCTAGAGAGGTGATATGGTCATTTGGATGAGAGAAAGCACTCTGGCTTTTTGAGTTTTCAAGGTCATTGCACTGATTCTTATGTTTGTGGGCTTATCTCTTCAATCTGTGAGGTTGCTTATTTGTGGATGGGTATTTTTGCATTTATCCTGCCTGATGACCTTCAGGATTTGATTGTGGTATAAGGTGGATTCAGCTCACTGGCCTCATTTCTGTAAGATTTTAGGGGGCCAGTCCTTAGTTCCCAACTCCTTGACTGTGTGCTCCAACTCTCGGGAACTTGTATTGGACCCAACTTTTCTCTGGCTCCTTAAGGTTAGGAATCCACTGTGCTGTGGGGACTGAGATGTTCCCAGATCACTGATCACTACACTCCAATGAATTGTGTCAGCCAAAGCATTTCATAGTGTAGTGAAAGCAAGATCCACCCTCCTTTGCATGTGTCTTCAGCAGTACAACAGCAGCTACAGTAGAGTGCTAGTGGGCACTGGGGTGCCTGTCTCCCTGTGGGCATTCACCACAGTTGTGGAGGCAATGCAGCTCAGGGGGTATGGGTGGGGTCCCCTGGTGACAGCTGTGTGTGTGCTCATAGTAGAGGGTGGTGATGGCTGGGTGGCGGGGTATTGGTAAGCACAGGTCTGGGTGCCTTCTTTGTACCCTAGAAGCAGGAGTGGTTGCTTAGGGCAGAGGGGTGTCTATTCTTCTCTGTGCAGTGTTAGCACAAGGTCAGGGCACTAACAGAGTTGGACCTGGCTAGTTCTGTGCCCACCAAAGTTCCATCTGCATTGGTGGTCAGTGGTGTGGGGGGAGGAAGGAAATAACTGCATGCCCACACACAACTGGTGCAAAACAATCAAAACCCATTGACGCAGATATTTGCCAGCAAACTGCTTTGGGGAGCTGCAGTAGGCCCATGGGGAGCTGCAGTATGGGGAAGAAGTGTATGGACTGGTGCCTGCCCATAGGGGTCACCCCACTGGAGCTCTTCACTGGTCAGTCATGGTCTTTCAGTGCATAAGCTATGGTAAGTGTCTCTCGGATACCCGAGACTGCCCTGCAAGCAGGTGTGACCAAGCTGGGGCCCTGGGACAGACGAGCAGACCAAGGAGTGCTCAGGTCAGACTGGTCCCATCTGATGGGCAAGGCCACACTGCAGAATTTAGGACTAACAGTTTCCCTAAAGCAAAAGTCTCCTGTGAGAGCATGTGGATCCTAGGGGGATGGCCATCTCTGGTCATGCTCTGCTACCGGCAGTCCCATGCCAAAACCTCTGTGCTCCACATCAGCTGGCTTGCTGCCCCTACTACTTCTCTAAGCAGTTCTCCTTGCCAACTCAAGTGTCCTTGATCTCTTTCTGCTGGGGTTCCAGAGGCTTACAGTGAGAACAGGTTGCTCCTTGATGATTCAACTTACCCATTCTCCTGGAGCCACTGGAGACCAGGAACCATTGTACGTACACTGTAGCCTCATGTATGGTTCCTAGCTTTCTCCCCCTTCAGTCAAGCTTCTGTGTCTTTCCTCTGTCTACTCTCAGTGCCTTCCCTCCAAAGATCTGTTAGGAGCATGCCAGCCATCTAAGTTCCTTGGTGGGAGCTTTCACCTGGTTGCATCTAGTCAACCATCTTGCCTTCCCCTCCTAAACATGTTTAGATTTTTGAGGCCCCTAACTTCTAGAAGGGCCTGTTAACTTAAATTTCCTTTTATATTCAAATTTACCCTTAGATTTACACTTTCTAAAGACCTCAGTTGGAATGCATATCCCATTTGGGTAGTATAATCGACTTTTATCAACACAGAATTTATAATTTTTTTGAATTTATGAATTTGATCAGAAAGTTATATTCCATTTTTTATTCTTGCATATAATATGCAAGATTAAAAGTACAGTGATAACATGTTTCATGTGTTTATTGGTTATCACTATTTCACTTTCTGTAATTATTCATGTATTTATATATTTCCATTTATAGATTTGTATTTTTTCTTCCTGTGTTTGTATTTTAATTTAGATTTACTTACTTTTTACTAAAATAAGTTATTAAACACGTTAACACTTGTTAACTAAATTGCACATATTTCTCAGAGCTTGTAATGTTTTCTAACTTTCTTTTTAATGTGTGTGTGTGGTTGTGTGTGTGTGTGTATATATATATGTGTGTGTGTATATATATCATTTTTTGAGATGGAGTCTTGCTCTGTCACCCAGGCTGGAGTGCAATGACGTGATCTTGGCTCACTGCAACCTCCACCTCCCATGTCCAAGCGATTCTCCTGTCTTAGCCTTCCATAGCTGGGATTACAGGCATACACCACCACAACCAGCCAATTTCTATATTTTCAGTAGAGACAGGGTTTTGCCACGTTGGCCAGATTGGTCTTGAACTCCTGGCCTCAGGTGATCCACTCACCTCAGCCTCCCAAACTGCTGGGATTGCAGACATGAGCCACCATGCCCAACCTATTTATTATATTTTTAATGCATGGAAATTGGAAGGTGTTATGTGTTCATATATAGCTGTTTATTCCATTATGATTTGTGCTGTTAATTGTACACTTTAAAACATTTTCACCTTTCCAGAATCATATAAATAATCCCCTACAATTATTATAATGTTTTCATATTTTATATTTAATCTTTTGAACTCTCTAGAAGTAATCTTGGCATGTGACATAGTATAGGGGTCTACTCTGGTTTCTCCTCACCTCTGTCTCTTTATCTGGTTCTTGCCTATCTACCTTTATCTATTCGTCTCCCTTACTCTCCCTTGAATCATTACTCACCAATCACATAGAGAGTAATTCTTACTCTTCATTTACTCTCCAAGCTGGTTCCTCTTACGGTTTTAATGCTTGCGTCCCCTGCTTGGAAGGCCCCTTCCCAGAACTCCATATGGCTTATTCCTTAAGCTTTGTCTGTTTCAAAGAGGTCTTCCTGATCTGTCTCTTAGATATACTTTCCTATCAATAGGGTCATTTGACCTTATTAATAGTTTCTTTCTGGGATTTAGCAGTATCCAAAATTGCTTGTCTATTTAATTGTATTGTCTTCAACATTGGGAGTATAGGCTCCATGAAAACATGGGCTTTGTCTGTTTGCTTTACCACAATTTCCCCAGCATCAAGAATTGCCTGGCATATAGTATGTATGTAACAAATATGTTCCTTGGGCAAATGAATAAATAGATTTGGTGTGTATCATTAGCCAAGTATTATGCTGTAAAAATAAAGACAATAGCTACTAACTTTTACTGAGTACTTATTCTTGATAGTCTGTCTGCTGGAAATTGCCTTTGCACAAACTATAACAGTGAGAGAAATGTAACATCACTGACTCCGTCTGACTTATAATTTCACAAGCTAATTGCCCTCCTTCATTCCTGGGCATAAGCCAAGTTAACTATGGGAGAAATTTAGCTTGTAGTTTAACTTTAAATCAAGGATGATGATAGTCACTTTCCAAAACTAGCCCCCGCCTTGTTTGGGAACCAAAACTGCCTTTGTAAAGCTAATGAAAGTCTTCAAGGTTAGAATTATGGGAAGGGCCTGAATTCTGCTATGATGTAGGCTTATTTAAATGATAAACAGCCATTGCTCACTAGTTTTCTTTTCTACAGTTGTTGCTCAGGAGTCATATAGTCAGAAGTCACAAGATTTCTAACTACCCCCAGTTGCTCCCATATATAATGTCACTATTGTAAAACCTAAGACTGGTCTTTGAGATATTTTTCACTTTTGCATTCTGGCAGAACAACTGATGCCACCCAGACCCATGACCCATACCACAGAATTGACTTGATTAGTCCTGTGAGCCCTACCTGGAAACTGATTCAGCACATGAGGACACTTGATTTCATAGTTTAGACATCCCTGTGATTTAGAAATCCCTAGCCCCTGCCTGTCAACTTAACATTAAAAACACTAGCTTCTGAGTTCTTGGGAGGCAGATTTGAGCAAAATCTCCTGTCCTCCTCTCTCGGTGCTCCATGATTATTAAGCTCTTCTTCTACTGCAACACCTACTATCTTAGTGTATTGGGTTTTTCTGTTCTGCAGGCAAGAAAGACTTATTGAGCTTTAATATGCTTGCTTTGTATTTTATGAACATTATTTTATATAATCCACCAAACAAGGTTTGCTTATTGAGGACCTAATGAACCTTATTACTGCAAATAGCTCTTAATAATAATAGATGGTATTATATTCCTCACAGGTAGAAAGCAGAGGCATTGAGTTTCAGTAAATATGTTAAGATCAAATAACAAGGAAGAATGTTGTAGCTTTGTAATATGTTTTGAATATTTACCTTCTCAGTTTTCCTGGAAAGATGTTTTGACTTCATTTTAATTAGTTTATTCTACCAAGTGAACTTTTAGATCTTCCTTTTAGTTTCTTTCTGGCTAATCTTACTGACCTTTTGATTAGAGTTGAATTAAACACTTCCTTAATTTGGAAAAAGCTTCATCTATTCAAAATTGAGTCATTCTTATCTGGGAAGATTGCCTTTCTTTTTCTGTATTCCTTTATGATCCCAAGCTTCATGGAACATCTTAACGCTTTTTTATAGGTACTGCATATTTTAAAAATGTTAAGTTTACATTGAGCTACTTTATATTTTTGCTTGCTGTTACAAATAAGACATTTGTTACACTGTTCAATTGTTACACATTTTTAAAATTATGTGCAAAGCTATATTTTAAAAAAGGATAGATATGGGGGCACACCCAAGATGGCCGAATAGGAACAACTCCAGCCTCCAGCTCCCAGTGTGAGTGACACAGAAGATGGGTGATATCTGCATTTTCAACTGAGGTGCCAGGTTCATCTCACTGGGACATGTCGGACAGTTGGTGCTGGTCCGAGGGTGCAGCCCGACCAGCAAGAGCTGAAGCAGGGCGAGGTATCACCTCACCTGGGAAGTGCAAGGGGGAAGGGAATTCCTTTTCCTAGCCAAAGGAAAGTGAGACACATAATACCTGGAAAATCGGGTAACTCCCACCCTAATACTGCCCTTTACCAAGGGTCTTAGCAAATGGCACACCAGGAGATTATATCCCACACCGGGCCCTGTGGATCCCATGCCCACGGAGCCTCACTCATTTGTAGCACAGCAGTCTGAGATCTAACTGCAAGGTGGCAGCAAGGTTGGGGGAGGGGCGCCTGCCATTGCTGAGACTTAAGTAGGTAAACAAAGCCACCAGGAAGCTCCAATTGGGTGGTGCTCACCACAGGTATAGGAGGCCAGCCTGCCTCTGTAGACTCCTCCTCTGGGGACAGGGCAGAGCTAAACAAAAAGCAGCAGAAACCTTGGCAGAGGTAAATGCCCCTGTCTGACAGCTTTGAAGAGAGCAGTGGCTCTCCCAGCATGGAGGTTGAGATGTGAGAACGGACAGACTGCCTGCTCAAGTGGGTCCCTGACCCCTGAGTAGCCTGACTGGGAGACATCTCCCACTAGATGCAGACCAACACCTCACACAGCAGGGTACACCCCTGAGACGAAGCTTCCAGAGCAAGAATCAGACAGCAACACTCACTGTTCAGCAATATTCTATCTTCTGCAGCCATCGCTGCTGATACCCAGGCAAACAGGGTCTGGAGTGGACCTCAAGCAAACTCCAACAGACGTACAGCTGAGGGTCCTGACTGTTAGAAGCAAAACTAACAAACAGAAAGGACACCCACACCAAAACCCCATCAGTACGCCACCATCATCAAAGGCCAAAGGCAGATAAAACCACAAAGATGGAAAAAGCAGTGCAGAAAAGCTGGAAATTAAAAAAATCAGACCAGCTACTCCGGAGGCTGAGGTAGGAGAATGGCATAAACCCGGGAGGCAGAGCTTGCAGTGAGCTGAGATCCGGCCACTGCACTCCAGTCCGGGCGACAGAGTGAGACTCCGCCTCAAAAAAAAAAAAAAAAAAAAAAAAAAAAAAAAAAAAAAAAAAAAAAAATCAGAGCGCATCTCCCCCTCCAAAGGAATGAAACTCATTGACAGCAACAAAACAAAGCTGGATGGAGAATGACCTTGACAAGTTGAGAGAAGGCTTCAGTTGATCAAACTTCTCAGAGCTAAAAGAGGAACTACATAATGAATGCAAAGAAACTAAAAATCTTGAAAAAAGAATGGATGAATGGATAACTAGAATAATCAATGCAGAGAAAACCTTAAAAGAACTGATAGAGATGAAAACCATAACATGAGAACTACGTAACAAATGCACAAGCTTCAGTAACTGTCTGGATCAACTGGAAGAAAGAGTATCAGTGATTAAAGATCAAATGAATGAAATGAAGCAAGAAAAGTGTAGAGAAAAAAGAGTAAAAAGAAATGAACAAAGCCTTCAAGAAATATGGGATTATGTGAAAAGACCAAATCTACATCTGATTTGTGTCCCTGAAAGTGAAGGGGAAAATGGAACCAAGTTGGAAAACACTCTGCAGGATATCATCCAGAAGAGCTTCCCCAACCTAGTAAGGCAGGCCAACGTTTAAATTCAGAAAATACAGAGAATGTCACAAAGATACTCCTCGAGAATAGCAATTCCAAGACACATAATTGTCAGATTCACCAAAGTTGAAATGAAAAAATGTTAAGGGCAGCCAGAGAGAAAGGTCGGGTTACACACAAAGGATAATCCCATACACTAACAGCAGATCTCTTGGCAGAAACTCTCCAAGCCAGAAGACAGTGGGGGCCAATATTCAACATTCTTAAAGAAAAGAATTTTCAACCTAGAATTTCATATCCAGCCAAACTAAGTTTCATAAGTGAAGGAGAAATAAAATCCTTTACAGACAAGCAAAAGCTTAGAGGTTTTGTCACCAACAGGCCTGCCCTACAAGAGATCCTGAAGGAAGCACTAAACATCAAAAGGAAAAATAGGTACCAGCCATTGCAAAAACATGTCAAAATGTAAAGTCCATTGATACTAGGAAGAAACTGCATCAACTAACGAGCAAAATAACCAGCTAATATCATAATGACAGGATCACCTTCACACATAACAATATTAACCTTAGATGTAAATGGACTAAATGGTCCAATTAAAAGACACAGACTGGCAAATTGGATAAAGAGTCAAGACCCATCAGTTTGCTGTATTCAGGAGACCCATCTCACATGCAGAGACATACATAGGCTCAAAATAAAGGGATGGAGGAAGATCTACCAAGCAAATGGAAAACAAAAAGGTAAGGGTTGCAATCCTATTCTCTGATAAAACAGACGTTAAACCATCAAAGATCAAAAGAGACAAAGAAGGCCATCGCATAGTGGTAAAGGGATCAATTCATCAGGAACAGCTAACTATCCTAAATATATATGCACCCAATACAGAAGCACCCGGATTCATAAAGTAAGTCCTTAGAGACTTACAAAGAGACTTAGACTCCCATACAATAATAATGGGAGACTTTAACACCCCACTGTCAACATTAGACAGGTCAACGAGACAGAAAGTTAACAAGGATATCCAGGAATTGAACTCAACTCTGCACCAAGCAGACCTAATAGACATTTACAGAACTCTCCACCCCAAATCAATAGAGTATACATTCTTCTCAGCACTACATCACACTTATTCCAAAATTGACCACATAGTTGGAAGTAAAGCACTTCTCAGCAAATGTAAAATAACAGAAATTACAACAAACTGTCTCTCAGACCACAGTGCAATCAAACTAGAACTCAGGACTAAGAAACTCAATCAAAACCGCTCAACTACATGGAAACTGAACAACCTGCTCCTGAATGACTACTGAGTACATAATGAAATGAAGGCAGAAATAAAGATGTTCTTTGAAACCAATGAGAACAAAGACACAACATACCAGAATCTCTGGGACACATTTAAATCAGTGTGTAGAGGGAAATTTATAGCACTAAATGCCCACAAGAGAAAGTAGAAAGATCTAAAACGACACCCTAACATCACAAGAATTAGAGAAGCAAGAGCAGACACATTCAAAAGCTAGCAGAAGGCAATAAATCACTAAGATCAGAGCAGAACTGAAGGAGATAGAGGCACAAAAAACCCTCCAAAAAAAATGAATGAATCCAGGAGCTGGTTTTTTGAAAAGATCAACAAAATTGATAGACTGTTAGCAAGACTAGTAAAGAAGAAAAGAGAGAAGAATCAAATAGATGGAATAAAAAATGATAAAGGGATATCACCACTGACCCCACAGATATACAAACTACCGTCAGAGAATACTATGAACAGCTCTGCACAAATAAACTAGAAAACCTGGAAGAAATGGATAAATTCCTGGACACATGCATTCTCCCAATACTAAACCAGGAAGAAGTTGAATCTCTGAATAGATAAATAGCAGGCTCTGAAATAGAGGCAATAATTAATAGCCTACCAACCAAAAAAAGCCCAGGACCAGATGGATTCACAGCTGAATTCTACCAGAGGTACAAGGAGGAGCTGGTACCATTCCTTCTGAAACTATTCCAATCAATAGAAAAAGAGGGAATCCTCTCTAACTCATTTTATGAGGCCGACATCATCCTGATACCAAAGCCTGGCAGAGATACAAGAAATAAAGAGAATTTTAGACCAATATCCCTGATGAACATCGATGCAAAAATCCTCCATAAAATACTGGCAAACCTAATCCAGCAGCACATCAAAAAGCTTATCCACCATGATCAAGTGGGCGTCATCCCTGGGATGCAAGACTGGTTCAACATACACAAATCAATAAGTGTAATCCAGCATATAAACAGAACCAAAAACAAAAACCACATGACTATCTCAATAGATGCAGAAAAGGCCTTTGACAAAATTCAACAGTCCTTCATGCTAAAAATTCTCAATAAATTCAGTATTGATGGAACATATCTCATAAAAAGAGCTATTTATGACAAACCCACAGCCAATGTCATACTGAATGGGCAAAAACTGGAAGCATTCCCTTTGAAAACTGGCACAAGACAGGGATGCCCCCTCTCACCACTCCTATTCAACATTGTGTTGGACGTTCTGGCTAGGGTAATCAGGCAAGAGAGAGAAATAAAGGGTATTCAGTTAGGAAAAGAGGAAGTCAAATTGTCCCTGTTTGCAGATGACATGATTGTATATTTAGAAAACCCCATTGTCTCAGCCCAAAATCTCCTTAAGCTGATGAGCAACTTCAGCAAAGTCTCAGGATACAGAATCAATGTGCAAAAATCACAAGCATTCTTATACACCAGTAACAGACAGAGAGCCAATTCGTGAATGAACTTCCATTCACAATTGCTTCAAAGAGAATAAAATACCTACTAATCCAACTTACAAGGGATGTGAAGGACCTCTTCAAGGAGAACTACAAACCACTGCTCAGTGAAATAAAAGAGGACACAAACAAATGGAAGAACATACCATGCTCATGGATTGGAAGAATCAATATTGTGAAAATAGCCATACTGTTCAAGGTAATTTATAGATTCAATGCCGTCCCCATTAAGCTACCAATGAGTTTCTTCACAGAATTGGAAAAAACTGCTTTAAAGTTCATATGGAACCAAAAAAGAGCCCGCATTGCCAGGACAATCCTAAGCCAAAAGAACAAAGCTGGAAGCATCACGCTACCTGACTTCAAACTATACTACAAGTCTACAGTAACCAAAACAGCATAGTACTAGTACCAAAATAGAGATACAGACCAATGGAACAGAACAGAGTCCTCAGAAATAATACCACACATCTACAGCCATCTGATCTTTGACAAACTGACAAAAACAAGAAGTGGGGAAAGGATTCTCTATTTAATAAATGGTGCTGGGAAAATTGGCTAGCCATAAGTAGAAAGCTGAAACTGGACCATTTCCTTACTCCTCATACGAAAATTAATTCAAGATGGATTAGAGACTTAAATGTTAGACCTAATACTATAAAAACCCTAGAAGAAAACCTAGGTGATACCATTCAGGACATAGGCATGGGCAAAGACTTCATGTCTAAAACACCAAAAGCAATGGCAACAAAAGCCAAAATTGGCAAATGGGATCTAATTAAACTAAAGAGCTTCTGCACAGCAAAAGAAACTACCATCAGAGTGAACAGGCAACCTACAGAATGGGAAAAAATTTTGCAATCTACTCATCTGACAAAGGGTTAATATCCAGAACCTATAAAGAACTAAATCAAATTTACAAGAAGAAAACAAACAACCCCATCAAAAAGTGGGCAAAGGATATGAACAGAGACTTCTCAAAGACATTCATACAGCCAACAGTCATGTGAAAAAATGCTCATCATCGCTGGCCATCAGAGAAATGTAAATCAAAACCACAATGAGATACCATCTCACACCAGTTAGAATGGCAATCATTAAAAAGTCAGGAAACAACAGGTGTTGGAGAGGATGTGGAGAAATAAGAACACTTTTACACTGTTGGTGGGATTGTGAACTAGTTCAACCATTATGGAAAACAGTATGGCAATTCCTCAAGGATCTAGAACTAAAAATACCATTTGACCCAGCCATTCCATTACTGGGGATATACCCAAAACATTATAAGTCATGCTGCTGTAAAGACACATGCACACATATTTATTGCGGCACTATTCACAATAGCAAAGACTTGGAATCAACCCAAATGTCCATCTGTGACAGACTGGATTAAGAAAATGTGGCACATATACACCATGGAATACTATGCAGCCGTAAAAAAGGATGAGTTCGTGTCCTTTGTAGGGACATGTAGGGACATGGATGCAGCTGGAAACCATCATTCTCAACAAACTATCGCAAGAACAGAAAACCAAATACCGCATGTTCTCACTCATAGGTAGGAATTGAATAATGAGATCACTTGGACACAGGAAGGGGATCATCACACACCGGGTCCTATTGTGGGGAGAGGGGGGCAGGGAGAGCATTAGGAGATACACCTGATGTAAATGACTAGTTAATGGGTGCCGCACACCAACATGGCACATGCATACATATGTAACAAACGTGTACGTTGTGCACATGTACCCTAGAACTTAAAGTATAATAATAAAAAAAAAATTTGAGTCACTATATGCGTTATTGATATCTCCATAGAAAAGTGCTCAGTGGCAAAGTAAATGGGTAAAATCAAATATCAAAGCCAGAAAACTATCAATAATTCAGCAGGGCAGTCCTGGGCTCAAGTCCTAATTCTTGAATCTGAATAAATTACTTAGACTCTCTGAACTTAATTTCGTCTGTAAAGTGAGTATAATGATAGTTTTTACCCATAAGGTTGTTGTAAGGATAAGCTAGGTAATGATGTCAAACACTTAGCACGTTGACATATACTAAATGCTTAATTAAGGTTAGCTATGATTAATAGGGCTACTGAACTATAATTTGCAAAAATTTTTCTCCAGGTTTTTAAGCTATAGAGGGACTATCATATTGTGAAATTTCATGCTCCTTGGTCAGGGATGGTGCGGAGAAGCCAATGATTGTGGAGTCATTTTTACTGTCATGTCTTTGACTATAAGGTCAAATGGAAATCTAGGGTTTCATCTGTATTTTTATTTTTTCTGTATTTATAACCATAAAATATAGACACACAACGCACAGTCATCAATAAGTAACTGTATTAGTCAGGGTTCTCTAGAGGGACAGAAGTAACGGTATATGTATATATGAAAGGGAGTTTATAATTAAGGAGAACTGACTCACATAATCATGAAGTTGCATGATAAGCCATGTAAAAGCTGAGGAGCAAGGAAGCCAGTCCAAGTTCTAAAACCTCAAAAGTAGGGAAGCTGACAGTACAGTCTTCAGTCTGTGGCAAAAGCCTGAGAGCCCCTGGCAAACAACTGGTGTAAGTCCAAGAGTCCAAAAGCTGAAAAACTTAGAGTCTGATGTTTGAGGGCAGGAAGCATCCAGCATGGGAGAAAGATGAAGGCTGCAAGACTGAGCAAGTCAGCTTCTTTCACCTTCTACCTGCTTTTTCTAGCCACGCTAACAGCCAATATAGGCTAGTGCCCACTGACATTGTGGGTGGATCTTCCTCTCCCAGTCTACTGACTCAAATGTTAATCTCTTCTGGCAACACCCAGAAACACTGATACACCCAGAAACAATACTTTGCATCCTTCAATCCAATCAAATTGACACTTAATATTAACTATTACAGTAACTTTTTAAAACGTATGATATAGCAGGATTTTTTCATCCCATAATTTTTTTTTCCTTTCTTTCCAGATGGGTTAATGCTATGTTGTCCAGGCTGGTCTCAAACTCTTGGCCTCAGTGATCTGCACATCTCTAACTCCCAAAGTCCTGGGATTACAGGCATGAGCCACTACACCGAGCCTCATTCCACAAAATTTCTATTGCTCCCTTGTGGACCCTCTCCTCTTTATGGTGATTATCGCCCATCTCCTTACCTAATCTGAGAAATGTACCCAAGCATTGTTCTACAAACATAGATCCATATAAAGGAAATAAATACAAGAAGAATTTAATTTAAATCTGACACTCTTCCATCTCTCTAGGTATGTCTTACTTCCTTTTAAGCCTCTAATACTTTGATCATAAAAACGTGCTGTTGTAGGGGAGGGATATGATGGTGGTTAGATTATGGTTAACTCAGTCCTTACTAAAAATTCTTCCTGCTGGGCGCGGTGGCTCATACCTGTAATTCCAGCACTTTGGGAGGCCAAGGCGGGCAGATCACAAGTTCAGGAGATCGAGACCATCCTGGCTAGCACAGTGAAACCCCATCTCTACTAAAAATACAAAAAAATAGCCAGGCATGATGGCGGGTGCCTATAGTTCCAGCTACTCGGGAGACTGAGGCAGGAGAATGGTGTGAACCCAGGAGTCAGATATTGCAGTGAGCCGAGATCGCGCCATTGCACTCCAGCATGGGCGACAGAGTGAGACTCCATCTTTAAAAAAACAAAACAAAACAAAACAAAACAAAAAAAAAAACCTCTTCCTGCTGCTTTTGATCTTTTTAGTTGTTGCTTTTGTTTCAATTTTTTGTTCTATATTAAATGGGTCAGTTCAGCTCTTTCTCCTCAAACACTAGGCAGTGTCCATAATTTAATCTTTAAAACTTGAAGCCATTCTGTTGTCTGAGAGGATCCTTTCCAATATGTATTCCTTACTACATGCAGACACCCTAGAGTTAGAGAAGGTGGTAGTGTAGGGCTAGGATATTTGTGATGAGGACTTGAAGAGGCCTAAAGTGTGTTGAGTGGATTATAGTGAAGCGAGGGTCATCCTAGACCTGAGAAACAAACACAGGATTTGGAATCAGACACCCCAGTGTATTAATTCTGCCTCTAGCACTTAATACGCTTACCTTAAACAATTTACCTTCCTGAGCCTTAATTTTTTGCAGCTATTATTTGGGAGGTAAGAGTACCCACCTGAGTATTTGTCTTGGGGATTAAACCAGGCCATGTATGTAAAGTGCTTGACATGGCACCTGGCCCATGTGATGTCAAAGACATTGCAACACTCATGATTATTACATTCATTCATGTCAGGTGCAGGGAAGAAAGCAATCAGGTTGCGATGAGGTGTAGTTTGGCTAGTTTAAAATTTGCTCTGAAGTGGAGCTATTTTCCTTAGAAGGAGATGCATCTCACAAAACTGTGACTCTACAGTGTGTGAAGAAGGCAAGGTGACTTTCAGCCTTCCTATAATCTGGTGGCTTCTCTTGCAAATGGTGTCTGGTAAATGTTTTCCAGATTTTATGGATACACTGTCATTTGATGGTTTCTGAATAATTTTCCATTTCCTCAATGTGTGAAATAATAAACTATAGCTATTTGTTGGTCCATGGCAGGCCTATCTGTGATGTTGAGTAATTGCTTGGCACCCAGAAAAGATTGCCTTCTATATTTAAACGTGTTTATCAATCATGCCTTCCAGACACCATCTGCCCAAGGAAGGCCACAACAAGTGGAGGTCCAGAGAAGAATGACTTTGGGAGGAAGCCTTTCCCAGGAGCATAGAACAGAACCTATTTGGCTCTAATAATTGTTCAAGGTGGATAAGGAGAGGAGAAGAGAAAATGTGTGATCAGATATAACCCTTACCTGCTTATTAATTGAACAAGGCGGGTGCCAGGCTGCTCTGAATTCTGCTGGCAGGCTGCAGAATGAGCCATTTCCCCTGTTAATAAGTCCTTCAGGGCAGGAGACATCTCTAGCAAGCGTTATATCAAGAAATAACAAAAAATTCCATTAATATGAACCCTGAGGTTAACTTAAAAATTTCCTTAGCCTATTCTAAAAGTGGAGGGTTGAAAGCAAGGTTAAGAAAAGGAAAAAAAACAAAAACAAACAAAAAAAAAAACAAAAGTAGAAAATTGAGCCCACTGATATTAGGAATTAAAGAGAACATTTTCTGGGTTTTGTCTGAATTCCTTAGCCTGGTATTCAAGGTTGCTCTCATGTCCACATGCCCTACCTGGGACATGGCCTCTGTAGCGTTGGTACCAGTTACACCTGAGACCCTGGAGTGAGGCTGGTGGGGCAGCAGGAAGGGAAGCTGGAGGCTTACTTCCCATTTCTCTGATTCTTTTCATAATTATCCTCACAGATACTCTCATTTCTGTTTATCATCTGATACCCAAAGAAGGTTTGGAGAACATGCCCAAGAAATAACAGTGAGTGAGTGACTGAAGTAGGACTTAATGCTGCTCACAACCTATTTGCTTTCATGTCTTCTTTCTCCTGCTTATCTGAAAGGTCCTTGAGGGCAAGGTTAGCTATTTAAGATTTACTGCTTATTCTTTATTAAAAATAACATGCATACCAGACAGAATATTTGATAATAAAGAAAAGCCAAAAAATTAAACTTTCATAGACTTTTCACTAATATTTGATTTACGTGCTTCTGTGTGTGTGCGTGTACATCATTACACCATTTGAAAAGTTACATAATTGCTAAGATTATGTTTACTTGATCCAGACAGATCTAGACCTCGGTCTGAATTTCTTACTGTAGTGTTACATAGGGAATATTGACCCTCAGTTTTCTTATCTGGGGAAATAAGTGTTTCTCACTTTGTATTTCTTTGCTTATGATGTAGGAATAATACCTATTTCACAAGTACTTTCTGAGAATTGAATCATATTGTCTGTTTAAAGCACATAGTGGCCCATTTGATTAGATATTGTTATAATAACAGTGATAACTGTGGTAATAATTGTCGAGAATATTTTCCTTGTCAATAAATATTCCTCTACAATAGTATTTCTCAATGTTTGGTTCATTATTGCCTACAAAAGGAGCTGTCTAAAACAATTTCTACCTAATTGCTTCCTCCATGGAATTTGAATACCACAGATACATTGTATATCTGTTTGTGCACTTATTTATATCTGTGCATTTTATATAGAAAGAGCAGGATTTTTAACTCCCCCAAAAGCATCAATTTTAGTGCCTATTGAGAATGCATGTGGCATAACATGATTTATAACAGTTACATGATCTTCTGTTAAATAGATAAGCTGTAATTTAGATAATCAAGACTAATATTGAATATTTGGGTTATTTAAATGTTTCACTATTTTTAGCTACATTGTATTTAACATTGTACATAATATATTTGCAGATAAAAACATGTTTGTATATGTCTCTGATTTTTCTTAGGATAAATTCCTCAAAATAAAATATCTTGACCAAAGGTTATAGATTTTTAAAGTTATTTTTGAAATATTTTGTTAAACTACTCTTTAGAAGCATTGATACAAAACTACACTTTAATTAGCAATATCTGAATGTGGCTGTTTCACTAAATTTTATTTAAATGGACTATTAAAATACATAATTTTTTATAATTTCTACAAATGTCAGCAAAGTTTAGTTTTGAATCTAATTGCATCCCTACTGCACCTGATATTTGTCTAACCTCATGGCATGGCTCATATGACCTGTCAGGATTCAACTCCGGACTATTACTTGCTACATGACCCTCCAGACCCCTGAATGATGAACACAATGCAGCTCCCGATCCAATCCACCCATTTAATTTCTTTCATGTTCTTTCCTGTGTGTTCTTTTCAGTGGTGGGTTGTCAAGGTTAGACGCCAAGAGTCCTAACTGATTCAATAGAAACAGCCATATTTCTATCCAATGGCACTTCCATTTTCAATTTGTGTTCCAGTTCCAATTCAGACCTATTTCTTCTAGCCACAAAGAACAAAATGTAATATTTGCCATTGACACAGCTCTGAAACTAGATTAAAGAAAGACATGGAGTAAAAGACTGCGCAGAGATAACAAAAATTTTTTTCTATCAAGTTCAGTGTTTATTTTTTTGGGGGGAGGCATTTGTTCCTACATCAAATGTTTGTTGTGCACTTAAACACACAGTAGTTCTAGTTTCTGCAAATATAATAAACTAAGTAAATGCTGTCACATTCATACCGATTGAAAAATCTTATATAGTAGCAACAACCCCATTTCAAGAAAGCAATACCAGCTTAGGCTGGCAAATAAAAAAGAACAGAGTGGAACAGAAAAATGTGGATCATACAAGAAGAAAAATGGAAACCTTGCTAAAACATTGGTCTGCTAAGCATTTTCATTAGTTCCTTAGAGAAGAGAGAAGTGAAATTTGACAGGATCACACTGTAAATCTTTTGTAGCTTGTTTTATGAGTTTTTCTTTTTCAGCTCTCTAGTAAAATGTAGGTCATTCTTATTTCACAGTGAGAACACAGTCATTCTTAACAAAACCTTTTGTGGACTTCATAAATCTCTGAATTAAATAACTTTTTCATGTGTTTTTATACTTAGCTACCTGAAGTACTGGGAGTACTGACCTGACAATCTGATAGTGAAGATTTTGGTGCTCAGTGAGCCAAATCAGAAAGTAGTTCCTCACGTACACGTGGCCTTAAGACTCACTTTATGCTGAGTGTGTTATGTGTTGAATAGGCAGAAGCTTTGAATATCCATGTGTTTTGGCTGGGTTCTTCCTAATTAGCATTGTTGACAAGACATCCCTCAATCTCCCGATCCAATTCAGCTGACCTCCCTTTGATGTTTTAAAACACCTTAGAACATACCTGTCCTAACACTGATTTCCTAATGACTACCATTTGACGTCTCCCTTGTCCCAGCTAGATGGGGACTTCCCTGAAACATTAACTATAATATTATTTCTCTATCATGAGCCTTATAGCACAATCTAACCACAGTAGTTACTCAATGTAGATTTTTATAAAAGGAAGGAAAGAATGAAGGGGGAAAAAAAAAAAAAACAGGTAGGTTCTGGGGCAGATATTCAATCTGGTATTGAATCCTCCTAAATCTGCAGCTCTGACTTAGGTCGATGCTGAAAAGTCACTGTGACCCTCAGCCACCAATATCTTCTACTTGCCAAAGCAGAAAAAGAATATCAACAGATTTTAGAAATCTTCCTCATATTGCATTTACTTGTTTCCTTTTTTTAAAAATACAACATTTATTGAACAGTTATTACATTCTAGATATAGGGCTCTAGATGCTGTGATATCACCATCTGCAGCATACCTCGCAATCATGCTGTAAGGTAAGTATCATTGTCCTCACTTCACCTAAGAGAGAATGAAGGCTTATAGAAGATAAAGATCTAGCCCAAGTGCACGTGACTGTTAAATGTGATCGCCAAAATGTCTCACCTTGTTCTAATTTGAGAGTCCACTTAACTACCAAACCTGTGATTCTATCTCGAGTCACATACACATTCCATTCAATCAGCATTTCAGTGAGCTTCTAAAGGGCTCTGGAACTTCAAACCTACATGACTTATAGGAAGATATCATCATTATCACCTTTATGACTCTCTGTGTGGCTGCACATGGCTCTTAAATTATTTGGCTTCAGAGAAAAAAACATGAAATAATATCTGAGCTTTTGTGTCAGACTGATAAATGAGAGAAAGGCAGGGAGGGATAGAGAAAGGTAGGGGAGGAAATAGACTTTATACTTTTCTCTTTGGAAACATTTACTTAAAATGAGCTTAAAAACTCCTTTCCTATCTTTTCCTTTAGCTGCATTTACAGTAGAGGAATCAATTATTGTTGTGGATAAGTGAGTCAGCAGTTAGGGGGCCAGCAGAGGTCGGATCATTGCAGTAGAAGACCTCCTGGCCCCTGGGAAGAGTCCACCCAAACCGTGTGAGTAGAGAACTCTCTGTCTCTCTCTTGTTCTCAGCAGGAATTCTTCTGTCCTCAACATTTTCCTGCTTTATGAGATCACAGATGTGGGGGTCAGATATTTCAAGACCCTGTGTTCTACACAAAGGTACTGCATTTTTCCTTTACTGCCAGATTCCTTTGTGGATAGACACATTTTCTCTTGTACTTTTAATGGAAATTCTGCAGGAAAATGTAATAGAATATATTTAGTCTGCCCTTGGTTGGTATTCAATATATATATATATATCATTTTATCATTTATAAGGATGATAAAATTAACCTTTCTGTTTTTCCCAGAAGCTACTTTGTGTATACAATATGAGTAGTTTCTCCATGGAGGGGGGGAAGTTTGATCAACAAAGGGATATAATTCTAAGACACGAGTTTTAGAGATCCTCTTTTATCACTCTATTTTTACATATAGCTCTTTGCAGGCAAAGCCCATGTTCAGATCTGAATCTGTCAATGCGACTTACACAGGGTCTTTCCACATCCAGGGCTTACAGTTTAAAAAATTTAATTTGGAATGAAAATTTATTCAAATTTTAAAATGATGTGGCAACTAGAGGAAGTTATATATTTGTGGGGGAGGGGGTGGGTGGTTTGTAAAAGAGATTGTTTTGTTTTGTAGTATGCGAAGTTTCTCCAGATAGAAGTGGTTGGAGCTTCTGTAACCATCTTTAAGTTTTCTAGAAATTTATATTATATATATTATTTTTGTTATAAATTATAAAATAAATTATACATAATTTATAATCTTCAAATGTAGGAGGAAAAGTAATCTAAAAGGGAGGCTTTGATGTCGTGAAAAGATTTCGCATTATATCAAAACCTGAGATTTTTTGTTTTTTCCGGTAGAGAAAGAGGCAGACAATTGTGTATAACTTGGCATTTTGGTCTGATAGCAAAACTTGGTAATAAGTTTTTCTGTTGCTGCCTGTGAAAGCTTTGATGCCTTGTGGGCTATTTTCCTCAGGGAATAGTAACACCTGATAGTAGGACATGGAAACAGATAAAATCCTGGTTTAAAAAAAAAAATCTTCACACTGGAACAAGTTAACAATTAATTCAATTCAGAAAATCACATTAAAACAACATTAGAAGTATGACTCAACCAAGTAAGGTCTAAGAAGGTCAAAGCCATGACACCGTATCTTTTGCTAACTTGTGAATGCAAAATTGCTCAGGCACGAGGGACATTTCTACCAGTGAAAAGCTTTCTGGGCTTGCGTGTAGCATAGACTCAAATGATTAGATTTGAGTTCCTGATTAAGTGACCCCTGTAACATGATGTTAGTGGTTGATTTAGACTCATTCCTTCTGTTTGTTTTCATTCACAACTCTGTGTGTGTGTGTGTGTGTGTGTGTGTGTGTGTGTGTACGCACATGACTGTGTGTGTGTTCTACAGATGTTCATGTTCAGAGGCATTTTTGACATTTCATTTTCAGTTGTGATAGCTAAGTTGATGTCTTGTACTGCTGACCCAGAGGCTGGCATTGACCCAAAAGTAGAGGCAGGGGAATTCCCACAAGTGAGTGCCCCAGCCATCTTGATGTGGTGCTGATTGGGATTCCAGAGAAAGAAGTGCAAAGCCCCAGGATGATTTATCAGGGGAACTTATGCACAGAATGCTGCTGAATGTCCTCGTGATGGACGACAGTGAGAGGATAGGAATGTTCTACCGTGGCATGCCCTCTATGAGCAGGTATGGAGTATATATGAAGGCTTAAGGAATTTGGCTCAGGGTTGGGGCCAGTTTCTTTCAGTGTTTTGGGCAACAATCTGGATACCTTTATGAGTGCCTGGGAGTGTTCAAAGCCCTGGTTTGAGTTCAAGCCTACTGGGAAACACCTGCAGCTGGCTGGGCACTTTGCGATTTTTTAGTCATGATGTAGAAAGAAAGCCAGGGGGCGCTAGGGGACCCTACAGATATGACCAGGATGACTGCTTTAGTGGAATTTTGTGTTCTCAGGATAATATAAAAACTCAGCTCACAACCAAGGAACCTTGAAATGACCTGGGGAAACATGTGTCTTTAAAAAATTGTACCAAAGGAAGAAAACTCCAAATTCTAATTCAGAGGCTTTCTATGTTGAAGTATAGACTTTTATGTCCACATATCTCCTAAGAAGATTATATGATGGTTTAACTATTTGAGAATGAAGATGATATTTTATTTTTTCTTGAGAGGAACTATGACACTATACCACCTTGTGAAGCTTAAAAGCAAAACAGAATATATATTCTCCTAACCATTTGTAGTTAGAGATTGGTTTTCTAAAATAATTATTTAAAAATCATGACTATTTATAATAGAATTTCTATTTTCATATGAGGAATAAATACTTGTTCCTCAAATTCTTAGTTGAAATATGAAAGTATAAATGGCAAATTATATATTTTTTATGAAAGAAAATTCTGAGAAGTCAGGTGAAGTTACCCAAACAAATTAGAACAAAAAAGTTATTGTAGGGCTGGGAACAAAATTAAAGTCTTGAATTAGCCCTACTGGGGATGGATTGAAATGTTTTTGCTGTTTTCTGTGCTAGCCTGTGGGGTCTGCATATAGCAGTCCTACAAAATGGGCTGTGTAATGGAGATGGAAGTGAATAATTCAATCCCATCAAATATGACATTCATAGAGTTTGATAAAAATTAACAGTCCTTTCTTTAGCATCTGTTGTTAACTTTGCACCATGGTAAATGTTGGAAAGGCAACAGAAGGGAGAATGAAGCTTCATATTTGCCTTTATGTAGTGTATAATTTAGGCGATGAGAGAAAGGAACTGATATATATATATTAGGTAATACGCAGTAAACTGAATATGTCTGTATTCTTATTCCTAGAACCTGTAAATATGTTATGTTGCATGTAAAAAAGACTTTGCAGACGTGATTAAACTACGGGTCTTCATTTGGGAAGTTTATCCTGGAATATTGAGGAGAGCTCAAATGTGATCACAGGCTCCTTATCAATGAAAGAGGGAGACAGGAAAGTCAGAGGAGATGTGACTGTGGAAGCAAGGTTTGCAGTAGTAATGTGGGACTGTGAGCCAAGGAACGTGGGCAGCCTCAGGATGATGGTAAAGGAAGGGAAATAGATTCTTCCCTAGAGCTTCCAGAATAAGTATAGGCCTGCCAGCCCATTTAAACTTCTTACCTTCTAAGATAGTAAGTTTGTGTTATTTTGAGCTACTACTACATGTGAGGTTACAGCTGTTAATTGTTATAGCACCAATAGTTAATCACTATTATATATCAACTGTATTTCCCATTAATACTATGAAAAGGTATCCCTTTGAAGAAACTCAAACTGTACTCAGAGGTAAAAATTTCTGAAAGCCATGCATTTATTAGACAGCAAAGCAAAAATTTAAACTCTAGAAACAAATTCTGAACTATACTAAAATGGAGGTATTTTGAATTAAGGATAAATAATAATCAAGGATATCATTATTTGCTAAATTACATCACAAAGGCAAAGAAGTTAAAGGAAAATGACATTGGGTCGGAGAATATATCTGAATGTTCCATAAAAGAGAATGCTTTTGGTTAATTCTAGAGGGGTGGCAAAACTTCACTAGGCAGAGGGAGCAAATATGCAGAAGTAAGTATGGCCAACAAGTGAGTGGGCAGGAGGTTGATTAACTGGATAACTAAATGTAAATTATATCCTGGGGAATAATAGGTAGATCATAGGTAGGGAGGGTGATTTCAGTTCATAAAAAATGTCACATCCCGATTCCAAAGTTTTTATTTGATTTAGAAGACAAAAGTAATTAATGGATCTGAGTTCATGAAAAATTTCTGTTGTAATCATTTCTAATCATTTCAGCTTAAAAAAGGCTTACAACTTTTAAGTCATAATATTGAAGATTGGTCTTCTAGCAGCTTATAAGAAAGACTGAAATCTGTACAACTGAGGGCTATTGAAGTAATCCAGCCAAGATATGTCGAGGGCCTGAGTGAGGGTGGAGTAGGTGGGAATTTAGGCTCTCTAAATATTTATGAATATCATGTTGAAAAACAAAAATAAATCACAGATGAATTGATAGCTTTGAGTCCAATTTCCCAAGCAAATAGTTGGATCAATGAAAAGGTTATGGAGATGAATTTGGGGAAAGAGTCAGGAAAAATTTAATGAGTTGGATTTTGGAAATTTTTTTTTGATGTTGACAAAACATGTAAGTGAAAATTTTCGCTAGTCATCTTAAAAAAAAATAAGTTTTGGGAATCAGGCCAAAGGATACAAATGGAGGTATGGTTTGAAAGGTCATAGGCTACCCTGAACTGACATTTCTAGGACAAGACTGTAAAGAAACAAGGAAATAAAGCAATGCATTGAGTATTGGAGAACGGTAGAATTTAGGTGTAGGACAAAAAAATGGAGTGATACACAGAGGAGCTGATTGAGATGAAGAGGAAGAATCAGATTTTGTGAAGGGTAGACGCCAATGTATGGGGGATTTCAAAAATGACGGGTAAAGTCAAATACAGCAAAAACTTCACAGCAAATCAGCCTGAAAAGTGCCACTGGATTCTGGGATTCTACAACAGGAGAGTTGTTGGTGAACCTTGAAAAGGAAATATAATTAGGTTGGAAACAGTACACTAGATTAAGGAGCATAGGAGGTATTTGAGAAAATTACCATAATTTACTCAATTTGCAAGTAAAAAGAAGACAGAAGAGTAGTAGAGAAGGCACTAGAGTTAATTTCCAATAACTTCTTTCTCTCACCTTCCCTCTCTTTACATGTGTGTGTGTTTATAGGTACATAAACAAATATGTATTTGTGCAGATATTGATATGTTTGCAGGTGTTTGTGTATATGTGTATATATACATAAATACATATAGACACACATACTTCAAAGAGCAGTTAGGAGCTGTAGGAGAAGCTGGAGGGAAGAAGTAAATAGAAATGAGGTTTAATGGCAATATAAGCAACAAAAATGCCTTTTATAGTATGAGTATACCTTGAACACACTCCTAAGGAATTTCCAAGACCTAGGAGAAAATCTGTTACTTTTTTCTCTTGTCTTTACTACATTTTCCAAGTATAAGGACGTAGTATTACAAGTCTTGGGGCCTTCTGTTCCCTACACATTTAATGCTCATTAAAAATTTGTGGTCTATATGAATAAGTGAATTATGTTTATTTCAAGTATTGCTTCAAAGAAATACAAAAATACATTCTCTGGTAAGGGAAAATAACCTTGTACTCACACCATTTTAAATAGAGTTTTGAAACCCAGAGGATTTATAATAACAGAATGTAGACCACTTATTGAGAAGTTGCAGAGCCATTTCAATCTAATACAAAGGGCCACTAGTGGGCCAGGAGTTCTCTGGCAAAAATATTTGTGTTTATATTTCTCATCAAGACAATATACATGGACTCCCCTAGTTTCTCTTCCTTTCTCTTTGCCAATGTAAATTAACTCAACATTGCTTAAAATCATGTGTGCTATTCTCTAAAAAGGAAAGGAAAAGGAGTTGGGGGTGAGTTGAGTTGCATTTGTCAGATGCCTATTTGTGCTAGTATTTTAAAAGATAGCCTATATATATAATCTTCACAACTCTTTGAGGCAAGTGCCTTTTTATTGTTGTAAAATACATATAACATTTACTATTTTAACTATTTCAAGTGTATAATTCAGTTGCATTAATCATCACTCTCCATTTCCAAAACTTTTTCATCATCCAAAATAGAAACTCTTTATCCATTAACCAACTCACCATTCCCACTTTTGCCTTCCCTCAGCCCCTGGTTACCTCTATCTTATTTTCTGTCTCTATAAATGTATCTACTCTAGTTAGCTCATATAAGTGGAATGGTACAGCATTTGTCCTTTTTTGTCTTGTTTTATTTGGCAAATCACTCATGTTATAGCATGCATCAACATTTCATTCCTTTTAATGACTTAGCAATATTCCATTGTATGTACATACCAATTTTTATTCATCTGTTGATGGATATTTGGACTGTTGTCACCGTTTGGCTATGGTAAATAATGCTGCTGTGAACACTAGCATACAAGTATTTGTTTAAATTCCTGCTTTCAATTCTTTTGGTTATATAACCAGAAGTAGAATTGTTGGAGGCAGGTGTATTTGTCTCCATTTTTTCCTCATTTAAAAAAATGAAAAATATTAATGTTCCCAAAGCCACTGTATTAGTGTGTTCTCACAATCCTACTTATACAAAGAAATACCTGAATCTGGGTAATTTACAAAGGAAAGAGGTTTAATTGGCTCATGGTTTTGCAGGCTATACAGGAAGCAGGGATAGCTGAAGCCTCAGGAAACTCAAGAACACCTCTGACTTCTCCTACCCTCATGGCCCTTAGCCATAATATGGTTTATCTCCACACTAGCAGAAACCAACCGAGCCCCCTTTGATCTAACAGAAGGTGAATCAGAACTAGTTTCAGGCTTTAATGTTGAATATGCTGCAGGCCCCTTTGCCCTTTTCTTCATAGCCGAATATATAAACATTATTATAATAAATGCCCTAACAACTACAATTTTCCTAGGTACATTATATCCCATCCATTCACCAGAACTCTTCATAACATGTTTTATTACCAAAACACTCCTCTTAACCTCCCTATTTGTATGAATTCGAGCAACCTACCCCCGATTCCGGTATGATCAACTTACACACTTATTATGAAAAAATGTTCTACCCCTCACACTAGCACTTCTCATATGATATATCTCAACACCCATTATAACCTCCGGCATTCCCCCTCAAAACTAGAAATATGTCTGACAAAAGAGTTACTTTGATAGAGTAAATAATAGAGGTATTTAATCCTCTTATTTCTAGAATTATAGGCATCGACATGGCAGAAGGTTAAGGGAAAGCAGGCATGTCTTACATGGCCAAACCATGAGGAAGAGAGTGAATCAGGAGGTGCTACACACTTTTAAGCAACCAGATCTTGTGAGAACTCACTATCATGAGAACAGCAAGGGGAAAATCCGCCCCCATGATCAATCACCTCCTCCAATATTGGGAATTACAATTAACCATGAGATTTGGGCAGGGACACAAACCTAAACCATATTAACCACATTACAAGTAGCAAGGCTGGGATTCCAACCCGGCCAGATATGTCTGATTCTAAAACCTATGTGCTCTTTTTTTCTAATATCATGTTGACTTACGAGTTTTGATATATTTTTACTCTGTTATTATGAAAAGCTTTTGCTTTTCTATAAGACACTTTTACTGTTCAAATGGCCCAGAATGCATTGACATGACAAAAAATGATTTTGCTAAAATTGTAGTTATTGCCTTGTTGTTTTTATCGTGTGTTCATATTACCAAAGTTGAAAGAAATAGAAAAAATGGAGAGCAACATTTCAGGCATTTACTTCTCTTAAGATTTACATAAATAGAAATTTACACTAGACTTATTACCAACCCATTCATAGTACTTCCCGATGGAAATTGCTTGACAATACCATTTATGTACACATATAAATAATTAAATCAGATTAACTTTAAATCCTATAATTTACGTTTGCTTAGTGTTAATCACTGAATTTTTTATATGCAAGAAGAAACAGGCAAACCAAAACAAATGCTGGCAAATAAAGCAAAAGAAAACAAATAAGCAATAATTGCCCAAGAGACCAGTCAGACACCAAAGTATGTTGTTACATATGACAGCACCTGCTTTCATGAGATGCATTTTTTTTTTTTTTTCAAATACTCCTACAACCTTCCAGCAGTGACAGTGAGATGATGGGTGTCACACTTGTACAGTACATGTGCTCACTCTTAGAGCAGAAAATAACATTCACTCCTACCCTTCTGAATTACGAGGAGTCAACCTTGGAAAATCCTCCCATAAAAGTAAACTTTCCATCTGCTCATCATGAAATGCAGTGCTGCCGGAGGGCTTCTTTATCTCTACAAATTATTAGAAAAACGTATGCTTATTTTATGAACAATAACCCCAGTGGAATATATATATATATAAAAAATACATATTAGATGAACTTAATTCAGACAAATCTGACTGATGTGTATATAAAAGAAAGTTGGGTTTTGATTGCAAAATTAGAATCCCAGTATATATTACTCATTTTAAAAATAATTCTGACCAACCTTTACAATAGTTGTGAATTTTATTTCTTCAATTATTTCCCAAAAGACATAGGAAATTTTAGTATCATTGGCAATGTATCATATCACATTTATAGCTCAATAATTTATAAGGCTTATGGGAGATCTATCTCTAGCCGCAGTAACTCTATTGCATATAAAAGTTGCTACTGCTCAATTTGAGATGCTACAGGGACAATTGTCAATAGTTTCACAAATTGTCAGTAGCTTCACATTTTCTGTCTAGCTTGATTTCAAGGCTTCTTGTTCTTTATGGATTGTTCAGTAATAAGGCATTTTACTTGAGTGTACGTGCCCAAAATTCTGAGAACTCTCATTTCTCATTCTATCTGTGGAAACAAAGATAAAAATTTGTCCTCAACAAACGTGGTTTTTGTCCATTTATTATATTGTGTTCAGAGATAGTACCAGTTGATTCTATTTTACTTAGTCATTTCTAATCTCCTGGTGATGAAATTGTTCGGAATACTTAAGTACACTTACATAAAAAATACATTTCATCTCTTTTTCCATGGGATGTGTTAAGGATCTTCACATTAAAAGTGTAATGTATTCCCATGTTTACTTAATTTAACTTTCTTACAATAGTGGTTTGCATCTCACATATTTTATATATCTCAGTGTCTGTAACTCTTTTTAAAATGGATTTTAGCTCATAAAACTCCTTATATGTATAGCAAGTGGGTTTTTACTTAGGATTACTGCCTTTAAATATTTATCACAGAATAGGAGTTATATATAACATTGTATTAGACACCAATTCTGTAATACTTGCCTCCCAATTAAATATACTCACTGAAAGTCAGTATGACCAAAGAGTGTCTGTTCTATGAGTTCTTTAAAGGAATTTAAACATGACTAGGAGAGCCAAGTATGATATTTTAGATAATTATCATCACAGCAACTAACAATAGCCTCAGGACTGATACTTCTAAAAATTTAAGGGTAAAACCTGTCATGTTTAAGTAATATACGAGAGAAAAATACTTTCCTAGAACAGAGTCTATCTACAAAATAGTTCAGGGACACTGTTTGAGCACTGAGATTGGAGGAAGGTGATCTTGAGTGTCACTCTCTGTAGAATCTTGCCTGTTTTGCCTTTGGCCTAGTTCCTCAGGAAACATGCTAATTTCCATGCCAGGAAAGGTAGCTGTTGAAAATGACAAGAACAAGACAATTAACTAATTAACAACATCAAGGACATCATAAGAACTCGAAAGAATGAGACTTTCCTGTTTGTGATCCTATGAGTCATAACAATGTTGGCAATTCTTTTCTTCCTTATGGAGAGAATTGATTGCTGTGGGAATGGGGTTGGAACATCAGCAACTGCGGAAGCCCTGGGGTTAGTGCAGGGGCCATAGAGGAGTGATTCTTCGAGGGAACAGCAAGCTCCAACACCCTGAAAGAGGTCAGCTGGTGCCACAGGGGAGAACACAGGCAGCCAACATCTTCTGAAGGTCGAATGGAAAGAGTGGAAACTTTCTCTTCAAAAGCCCACTTTATTTAGTCATCCTGGACCCTATCGGGGGAAATCTTGGTCTTGGAAGGATTTGGGTACCAATAATTATGTTGATGGAGACAATAAAGCAGAAACTTTTATACCTTCTCTTGTGATACCCAGGTTATAGTTTTATAATACAAGTATTCATATCACTATCCTTATATCTATCTCTTATACCCCCTTTTCTGTTTGAAATGCATTATTCATTTTAATTCGATAGTTAAAACTTTACCTCACTTTTGATAGTTGATGGGTTGCCATTTGGTAGGTGGAATGCATTAATTTCTTTAGTGTCTCTCCAAGTTTTTAAAAAATTTACCAGGGTTGTTCTGGAATAAAACATGTGAGCAATATTTGTTCTGCCTTTCTCTCTGATGCCCAGTGGACTACCTTGTGTATATTACTTATTTTATGATTTCACTTGAAGGCTCCTATGTGAATACTACTCAGATATTGGTATTTTCATTGTGTTCTTTTTTCTTGGTTGTTAAATTATGTCTTCCAAAGCTGAATTATTTCAGAGAATGATCTCACTTTTAAAAAATGTCTTTCTTTTTTTAACTGCATTAAATAACAAGTATGTTATGGATTTCTAGTAAATACTTGTTACTATTATCATTATCTTTATTAGTACTTGTATCCACTGCTTCAGCCCACTTATAGTCATAGATTAATATAGTTGATAATTGTAAGTGCTTCCCTTCCCTAGATTCACCAGATAGTAAACTTTGTATATGGCAGTGTAACTTCCCTTACCCCACCCAAGTTTCAAAATCTTGGGTTTAAAATATGTGATTTCTAGGATTTAAGTTTCACGGATACTATGATAAAAACTTTTTTCAGGAGATCATCCAGAAGGGAAATGACTGGTGATTGATTTCTACAGCTCTCATGCCACTAGCTGAAAAGTGGCATTTCAAAACATGAGTTTGAATCCACAAAGGGAAAATACCAGAGAGGAAAATTGACTGACTGGTTTCAGTTCTCAGCATTCCAAATCTTACTCCTCTTGTCTTAGGCGGTTCAGTCTGTCTACGAATATAACAAATATCATAGAGTGGGTGGCATAAACAACAGAAATTTATTTTCTCACAGTTCTAGAAGCTAGACGTCCCAAGATCAAGATGCCAGCATGGTCAATTACTGCTGAGGGCTCTCTTTCTGGCCTGTAGACAGCTACCTTCTTGCTGTGTTCTCACATGGAGGCTGGGGATGGAGAGAGGAAGAGGGAGAGGGAGCGAACAAGCTCCCTTGTGTCTATTCCTATAAAGGCACTAATATCATCATTAGGGGGAAGCCTAATGATTTTCCAAAGGCCTCATCTCCAAAACCATCATGTTGGAGTTAAGGCTTCACTATATAAATTTTGGGAAGACACAATTCAGTCCATAGCACCTTTCTCTACAGTATTGAATGGCTCAAAACAATAATTATTCACTAAAGGGTGTAGTAGGAGCTGAGGACTATGCTGGGTGCTATGGGAGCCACAAAGAAGGAAGATGATATAGATAAGAACTTGATTTGATTTTAGTAAGTTTTCATATCTCTTAGTAAGAAAACATAGATGTAGACACGTAATTCTCTCACATTTTTTAAATGGCAGAATGATTTTGAGATTCTTCACTGGGAAGGAAAAGTTTAAGATGCACAAGAAGAGTTGGTAGGAAAGTTGAGTAGTTCTTCCTTTAAGACACGTCCTTTAAGATCATGCCTAGGTGTTCTTTTAGAACAGCCTGGAGAGGCCTATTTTTCCTTTTTCCCTGCAGTTCTTAAGGGGTTTATGTAGTTGTGTAAACTTGAGTTTGAATGTCAGTAGGTTGAAATTGTATGTTCTTCTTAAGTTCAAATGGGACCATCATTTTATCTGTAACAACATAAAATTAGGAATTAAAGTAATCAGAAAGGAAGGGGAATATTAGTCATTTCATGCCTATAATGTGGAAGGCATTTCATATACTATAGCTTATTTAATTCTCATAACCACATTTACAAAATAGCTATTTTTATCCTTATTTTATACAAGAAGGAAGACAATAAAGCTTAGGGAGATTAAATGATCTTGTTTTAAAAGCACTTATTCTGCTAATAAGTGGTAGAAATAGAATTTTAGTCAGACCATTTTGACTCTGAAGCTCATTATCTTTTTTTACCATTTCAAACTGTTTCCCTGAAATAACTACAATGAGCTTGTGTTCAGTAACTGAATATCTATTCAATTTTGTGTGTTTTCTTAAACTTCTCTGCATATTAATAGCATTTGATTTGCTTCTATATTTTCTCATATTCTCTAATAATCAACATTAGATATTTAAGCAGGTTGAAAAGGATAAAAACTCATGCCTTCATTGTTCTACCAATTGATACAAAGCAATTTGATTGAAAGGAAAGAGAGTGGTGTTTGCCCTAATATATTACTTGAAGAGTTATATTTTACAAGAAACATGATAAGTATTATATGAAGACAAGAGCTTATGGCCAAATTTCAGGAATTCTGGTTTAAGTACAAACAGATTTGTACCTTGGATAATTTCCTATATCTTTAAAATGCTAATGTGCAGTGTATTTCCAAGAAAGTAAAATGAGCTTCAGTGTTTCAGAAAATTATTTGCCCACAAAACTCTATTATTACTGAATAACTATTAGCATCTTATGGAAAATAGAATACTCAAGTATAGCTTGAAGCAATGGCTTCTGGCAATGAACCACACCTGTTTCATTTGAGTGGTTATTCCAAGATCACTATCAAAGTACATTTATCTTGTGAGTTAAAACTTAGAAGCCCAGAATGCATATGTGGGTGAGCTAGTTCTTTCATTGCAATTGGTAAAGCAGTTTGGAGAAGATGGTAAACAAACCACACAAATATGTGCACAAAATTCCATTTGTCTGTGTAGTTCAGAGCAAGGTGAATTTAAGATTTAATTGCGCTGATGTAGCGTGAATGTGGGCAGACTGGGGGTGTGGGTGGGTGGTATTCATTTTAGGCTACCATTATAAAAGTAGAACTCGCTTGGTTTTACTATTAGCACAATATGTGCCTTCGTAAACAGGGCACAATCTGGAACCTTATTCCTGTATTAAATATACTTTTTCTGCAGCTCATTTTTAGAATTTTGAGCTTAGCTTCCGCATGCTGTTATAGAGAAGGTTTAATGTGTGCCTACAGAAGGCAGTTCTCTTGGAGTCCAGGGGATTATGGGGAAGTAATACATGAACTGGAATTGTTGGGAAGAGAAAAACTGATGGCCACAGATCACTCTCTCGAGCTCCCAACCATCTGGAGGATGCCATATGGAGGAGGGAAGAGTTCAGAGGGGACCAGGACTTAAGTCATCAGAATATAGTTTAGTTTAGTCTCCATCGGACTAGATCTGGTCATAAAAAGCTGACTACAGTTGTCTTCATTCTGCCTGTTGAAATCATATAAGACAAGATTAAAAAAATGGGTCCACCTTTTACTAGCTGTGTGTTTGTTTTTAAATGATTCAGTTTTCCCAAACCTTATATGAATCATCAGTAACATGAAGATAATGCTTGTTTAATGGACTGATTGTTATTATTAAAGGGAATAATGTATGTAAATCAGCTACATTGTGTTTGCCTTGCTCATAGTTGATAAATAATGAGAGCTGCTTTCCTTTTTAATTGAGGTTTTTGGATGAGGTTGGAGAAAAAGAATTTGAAGAGTGGGACAAGAAGGAGCCTGGTAGAGGGAACATATGCTGGTGCTTTTCTATATTTGATACTGTTTTTATGTTTAGAAGACAAATCAGTTTTACATTCCAGGCAAGAGATGGAAATGCATTTAATTTTTGGTGACCTTTCTCTAGTTCTCATTCTCTTTTTTCCTCTCTGAAGCCTTTTATAATGATGAATACTTTATTTTTCTTGAATTTCTTCCTTTGGCTCCCACAAAGCTCTCCCATCTTAGTTCTGCTTCATTATGTGACTGCACCACTTCCTCCAGTGTTTGAAAAATTTGCGTTCTGGTTATCCATCGCTGCATAACAAACCACCTCCAAACTTCTTGGCTTAAAACAATGACAATCATTTTATTTTTATTCCTCATGGTTCTGGAGGTTGATTGGCTCAGCCTGGTTTTTCTTACTTAGGTTCTCTAAAGCAGCAATCAGGAATGCTGGGCTAGAATCATCTGAAGGCTTATTCACTCATGTCTGGCTCCTGGGAAAGAGGGAGGAGATGTGAATAGATAGAAACTGCAGAAATTGGAGCATCTTCTCTGATTGTATAGTGTCTCTTTTCACATTTTCACAGTTTTTTAGTACAGCAACTTTAAGGTAGCTATGCTTTTTGCATGGTGGCTCAAGACTTCAAAAGTGCAAGAGGACGGAGAGAGAGAACCAACGTTTTATTACCTAACCTCAGAAGTCATGCATTATCACTTCTGAAACATTTTATTCATCAAGACAATCACAAAAGCCTGCTCAGGTTCAAGCGGAAGAGAAACAGACTCCACACTTGCTGGGAATCAGACAAGATTCTTCAAGAGCATGTGGAACAAGAAATATTTCTGTGGCCACCTTGGGAAAATAAAACTTAACCACAATCTGCCCTCTGGTTTCTTCATGCGAAATAGATTCACTCTGTGTCCTGGTCCCCTAAAACACACCCCATCCTGCTCACTTACCAAAGAAAGTCTCATTCCATTTGACATTGGGCTCACGCTGAAAGATGAGGATCTTGGCATATAAGTAAGGTTCAGTGTGGATAAGGCTCTGTAGTGTGGTTCCTTGTGTACGACTTCTTGAGGAATCTCTTCTTCTAAGACCTTTATATGGAAGTGACACGCTGTCTGGCTCTCTCTCACACCCAGCATATAATGGGGGGACAGGTAAAATAATCACAGTAGACATTCCTATTTTAAAAAGGGGAAATTGAGGTATAGCACTCATTGGTTCATAGTAATTCTGAAAAAGTACCTGGATATATGTTGCCAATTCCTTGATTAAAGTTCAGTTGTACTGGGAATGACTTTTTCATAGCCCTTGGCTTTACCTTTTCTATAAAATGTAGTCTGTGTGTGAGGCTTAATAGTTTTGTCTGCCTGCTTTCTGCTTGTAGAAGTTCAAGAGTCCAAAGTCTTCTTTAATACTGTACTGTCTCCTTGCGTTTCAGTCTAAGCTGATCTCATACCTTTGAAAACTTTGTTTTTTAAAAAGTGTATCAATTTTATAATCTACTCCATTATATAAAAGCCACAACCAAAGATCTCTTCAGTGTAATTCTGGTGCTACTTTGGACTTCCTGTGTGACTAGTGTGGGACAATGTGCTTCAGATTCTTAGAAGCCCAATGTGTAATAGAAAGGATCTATGAGACATGCCTTACTATTCTTAGTAAATCTTTTGTCAGTTTGAGATAACACCTTAAATTTTTCTTGACAAAAGTTTTTACAGTCATATTCTTGGTTTTATCTTTAGATCGTGTTTTCTTGATTGTATGCTAGACTTTTTCTCTGTCCTAAATTCATTTCTTAATTTTAGCGTTATTTTACCTCCAGAGAGGCTCAGAATGAAAATGTTTTCTTTATCTAGCAAGTCCTTGCTCCTTTATATTTAACAATTCTTTCTTTAGGTTGTCTCTCTTCTCTTGCACTTTACTATATAGGCAGCTAGAACAAGGCAGGCAGCAACTTCAATGCTCTGTTTGGAGATCTACTTACTTAGATTATTCAGTTAGGTTAGTTTCCTAGTTTCCATATTATAGCTGGCAATCATGAGCTAAACTTTCCAATATGCTTTCAGGTTAGCCACACATCCTACTTGGCAGCTCAGGGAGTCAAAGGTACACACATGTTTCAAGGTAAGACCTATTCTTAGAAGTCATGCAGACTTATTTTTTATTTTTATTTAGTTTTATTTTTTGAGATGGAGTCTTGCTCTGTCGCCCACTCTGGAGTGCAGTGGCGTGATCTCGGTTCACTGCAACCTCCGTCTCCCGGGTTAAGTGATTCTCCTGCCTCAGCATCCCCCAGTAGCTGGGATCACAGGTGGCCTCTACCATGCCTGGCTAATTATTTTGTATTTTTAGGAGAGAGAGGTTTTCACCAAATTGGCCAGGCTATTCTCAAACTCCTGACCTCAAATGATCCACCCGCCTCCGCCTCACAAACTATTGGAATTACAGGCATGGCCACCACGCCCAGCCTCAACCTTATGCATTTTATTTCTCTAGGTAATCAAAAAGCCCACTCAGGTTAAAGAGGAAGAGAAATAGCTCTACTTCATGATAGGGGTAGGGGGAAGTGGCAAGGATCTAGAAAAACATGTTGGAGTAACATGTTTTTATGACCATTTATGCAAAATGTAATCTAACACACCCTGAATATGTGTTACCAAATGTTCTGTGGTGTTTTTTTTTTTTTTTTTTTTTTCCCCTGTTCCACTTTTCTTTCCATAATTGTTTCTTGGCAATTTTGTTTGTACTCATGTCTTTAATATACTATGTATATGACTCTCCAGAATCATCAACCTCATCATAATCAGCCTCATTATCAAACGGCTAACATATTTTGAACACCAACACTGATCCAAACACTGTACTAAGGGTTTTGGATGAGCTGTCTTTATGTAGTTCCTGAGGAAGGTTAGAGGGTGAAGTAAGTTAAACGCAACCAAACAGTTATTATATAATGCCTTCTTTTTTTTTTTTTTTTTTTTTTTTTAATCTGTGATCTTTTACCTGTAAAGTCCACACCCTTAACCATTAGTTGAAGTTGTCTCCTAGAGGTTTATATCTCTGGCTCTGACTTTTTCTACAAGGAAAAGTGCTTGCTGGATAATGCCACTTTTTTGAATCTTCTCTATAGACAGGAAAGTGGGGAAGAGAGGAGGGCTACAGACCTGACTGGTATGTGTCCTGTGAGCCGAGACTGGAGAAGGAAACATCCCTCTCCTAGAACCATAGAATTCAAAGACAAGGCACTGTTGGAATCTGGTCATTGAGCAGAGCAAACCAGAGAAGCAGGCTCTTATGTCTTATGAGACAAAGAGTTTCTGGGACATGTTATCAGGGAGAACTGGAATCAAGCATTTGCTTAGGAGATTGTTGAGCTGGCAAGGTGGGAGAGAAGTTGGGCAAAACATTGCCTGTTGGTAATAAGTAGCCAAAGCTCAACTTAAATGCCTACTCATGGAGTAGATGCCATCGTATTTCTCATTATTCCATTAATGTCATGAACACATTTTCTTCTCCATATAAGAGATTCCAAAAATGTTACCAAAATGAAGAAGTACCTTAAAAGCAATTTATGTGGGCCGGACATGGTGGCTCACACCTGTAATCCCAGAACTTTGGGAGGCCAAGTCGGGTGGATCACAAGGTCAAGAGATCAAGACCATCCGGACAACATGGTGAAACCCCGTCTCTACTAAAAATACAAAAATCAGTGGGGCGTGGTGGTGCACACCTGTAGTCCCAGCTACTCAGGAGGCTGAGGCAGGAGAACTGCTTGAACCTGGGAGGCAGAAGTTGCAGTGAGCTCTGCCTGATGACAGAGCAATACTCCATCTCAAAAAAAGAAAAAAAAAGGTAATTTATGTGAAAACAATTTAGATGCCTTAGTTGACTAACACTTCAGTGTGAATCTATCGTGCCCTCCTGTAACTTTGTTTTTTAAAAAATGCTGAGATGAAAATAGGTTGCCATAGAAAAGCCTGCAGCAAGGGAAGTGAGAGGTCTATGCTGTTCTGAGTATCTACAACCACCGCTAGAGTAGGTACAGTGTTCTGATCAGGGCAGTCTTTTCAAGGTTCAGATCTCTTCTCCTTGGCTCTTGAATAGCTTGGCTGGGGAAGCCATTCAAAACTGGGTCAAGTTAACTACAGATGAAGAAAGTAAAACAGTTTATCTGGCAGAAACCAGGATATGTGTATTTGTTTTCTTCAGCTGCTATATCAATTTATCACATCTTAGTGGCTTGAAACAATGTGAATATATTAAGTTATAGAGTTCAGAAGTGCAACCTGTGTCTTACTGGGTGAAAATCCAGGTGTTGGCATGGCTGCATTCCTTTCCAGATGCTCTAGGGGAGAATCCATTCTCCCTTTCCAGCTTCTAGTGGTGCCCACATTTCTTGGCTTGTGCTATCCCTTTAACATAAGCAATCATGGATGAAGTCCTTTGCATGTAGCATCTCCCTGACAGGACATTCTTCTGCAATTATACAATTTTAAGGATTTATTAGGCCTACCTAGGTAATCTAGGATAATCTTCCTATTTTTTAAGACCAGCTGATTAGCAACTTTAATCTCATCTATAGCCTAAATTGCCTTTTGCTGTGTAATCTAACATATTTACAGTTTCCAGGGATTAAGACAGAGATATTTGAGGGTCATTATTTGTCTAGTAGGGACTTTATACATGTGAATGTCTTTCTATCTGGATGTCCTCAGTGAGGAAAAATAGGATTAGTAATCAGAAGCATCAAAGAAATGTTTAAGATTTTTGATTGCCTGCAACATTTCACATACACACACACACACACACACACAAACGCACATCTTTTTTTCTTTTTTTTTTTGAGACGTGGTTTCACTCTGTCATTCAGACTGGAGTGCAGTGGTGTGATCATGGCCCACTGCAGCCTCGACGTCCTTGGGGCTCATGTGATCCTCCCGAATAGCTGGAACCACAGATGTCTGCCAGAACACCCAGGTAATTTTTTGTATATTTTGTAGAGATAGGGTTTTTCCATGTTACCCAGTCTGGTCTCAAACTCCTGGGCTCAAGTCATTCTCTTGCCTGGACCTCCCAAAGTATTGGGAGTACAGGCATGAGGCACTGCACTCAGCCATATTTCATATACTTCCTTTAGATTGTCATTAATTATCTTCTAGGAAGAAACTATGCCTTCCTAGATGAAGAGACAGAAGAAATGAAGAATTCAAGAGGCCGGTGAACTTGCCCTTAGGAAATGGTAGAACTGAATGTAAACTTAGAAATTAATGTGTTCCTATCTCTGGAAGCAGCCAGTTTATTTGGGGGCAGCTCTACTTCTAAATTTTGACTACTAAGATGGTAAGATGGGAAAATCATAAGCTTTTGAAGTCCCTGCATCTGAAAGTGGTTTGATCAGAGATTGGATGCTGTCATTTGAAGGAATGGTTGGGGTTGAAGGTGATGCAGAGTTGAATAAAACTCAAATCTCTTTACTAGTGTGAAACTGGTTCTTGCTGCAATTTTGTAATAATCTTCCAAGTAATTCCGTACCTAATGGTTCTTCCATCTGTAGTTCATATAAGAAATCTGTGATCATGGTACAGAATATCTTCAGTTTAAATCTCAGCTGTTGTACTTACCCTTAAGTCATTAGGATATTATTTACCCTCGCTTAACTTTGGTGTTCTCACTCTAAAAGAGAGATAATGATAACACAACCTTTTCAGGATGAAATGAAGTCTAAATGAGCACAATCAAGTAAAATTATTATCACCATGCCTGTCACACAGTAAGCACATAATAGATTTTGTCAATTCTTATGTGGATTGTCATTTTTACTCACTGTATACATCTCAAACACAGCTCTAATCATGCAGCTTTCTTAAATATTAATATTTATTGCCCCCCACTGCTAATGGAATAAAAAGCAAGATGCTTAAGCTTGACCTGCAGTGTCCTCTCAATACGTCTTTCCATTGCTTACAGAAGCATACAATCCAGACATGCTAATTTCCTTTGTGTCTCAACAAGCACATGTCACTAATTTTCTTGTTTTGGTGTTCTTGCATCAGCATTCACTTACTTTAGAATGTTCTGATCCAAATTTCCCCAATCCAAATCATTCCTTAAGAAATAAGTACAAATATAAGGAGTAAGGAAAGGATCCAGTTTCAGCTTTCTACTTATGGCTAGCCAATTTTCCCAGCACCATTTATTAAATAGGGAATCCTTTCCCCATTTCTTGTTTCTCTCAGGTTTGTTAAAGATCAGATGGCTGTAGATGTGTGGTATTATTTCTTGAGGACCGTGTTCTGTTCCATTGGTCTATATCTCTGTTTTGGCACCAGTACCATTCTGTTTCGGTTACTGTAGCCTTGTAGTATAGTTTGAAGTCAGGTAGCGTGATGCCTCGAGCTTTGTTCTTTTGACTTAGGATTGTCTTGGCAATGCGGGCTCTTTTTTGGTTCCATGTGAACTTTAAAGCAGTTTTTTCCAATTCTGTGAAGAAACTCATTGGTAGCTTAATGGGGATGGCATTGAATCTATAAATTACCTTGGGCAGTATGGCCATCTTCACGATATTGATTCTTCCTATCTATGAGCATGGTATGTTCTTCCATTTGTTTGTGTCCTCTTTTATTTCACTGAGTTGTGGTTTGTAGTTCTCCTTGAAGAGGTCCTTTACATCCCTTGTAAGTTGGATTCCTAGGTATTTTATTCTCTTTGAAGCAATTGTGAATAGAAGTTCATTCATGATTTGGCTCTCTGTTTGTCTATTTCAAGATAGATTAGAGACTTAAATGTTAGAACTAATACCATAAAAACCCTAGAAGAAAACCTAGGTAATACCATTCAGGACATAGGCATGGGCAAGGACTTCATGTCTAAAACACCAAAAGCAACGGCAACAAAAGCCAAAATTGACAAATGGGATCTAATTAAACTGAAGAGCTTCTGCACAGCAAAAGAAACTACCATCAGAGTGAACAGGCAACCTACAGAATGGGAGAAAATTTTTGCAATCTACTCATCTGACAAAGGGCTAATATCCAGAACCTACAAAGAACTCAAACAAATTTACAAGAAAAAAACAACCCCATCAAAAAGTGGGCAAAGGGTATGAACAGACATTTCTCAAAAGAAGACATTCATACAGCCAACAGACACACGAAAAAATGCTCATCATCACTGGCCATCAGAGAAATGCAAATCAAAACCACAATGAGATACCATCTCACACCAGTTAGAATGGCAATCATTAAAAAGTCAGGAAGCAACAGGTGCTGGAGAGGATGTGGAGAAACAGGAACACTTTTACACTATTGGCAGGATTGTAAACTAGTTCAACCATTATGGAAAACAGTATGGCGATCCTTCAAGGATCTAGAACTAGAAGTACCATTTGACCCAGCCATCCCATTACTGGGTATATACCCAAAGGATTATAAATCATACTGCTGTAAAGACACATGCACACGTATGTTCATTGCGGCACTATTCACAATAGCAAAGACTTGGAACCAACCCAAATGTCCATCAGTGACAGACTGGATTAAGAAAATGTAGCACATATACACCATGGAACACTATGCAGCCATAAGAAAGGATGAGTTTGTGTCCTTTGTAGGGACATGGATGCAGCTGGAAACCATCATTCTCAGCAAACTATCACAAGAACAGAAAACCAAACACCGCATGTTCTCACTCATAGGTGGGAACTGAACAATGAGATCACTTGGACTCGGGAAGGGGAACATCACACACCAGGGCCTATTTTGGGGAGGTGGGAGGGATTGCATTGGGAGTTATACCTGATGTAAACGACCAGTTGATGGGTGCTGACGAGTTGATGGGTGCAGCACACCAACATGGCACAAATATACATATGTAACAAACCTGCACGTTATGCACGTGTACCCTATAACTTAGAGTACAATTAAAAAAAAACACAAATAATGCTCTATGACCTTTTTCTGAATCTCAACAAGAAGTCATTCCCTCATTTTGTTACAAAATGATTATATATACATAAATGTAAGGTGATATTAATTGATGTATAGTAGTATATATGTATTTGCCACATATTCCCTCCTTATACATCATTTAAAACTGAACTCTATCTTAGTTACTATTTTAATATGCTGTATAGGTATGGCTCAATCACTTAAAGGACATACCAAAAGGGCTGAATTAATGAATGAAAGAAATGAAAATCCTTCACCTTTTTAGCTAATTCTCAATTGCAGCATTTGTGTATGATTTCCTGCACTGAAATAAATAATAATCATGATTTTTCATACTTGGTTCTTCAGGCAAAAAACTGAAAATGTAAGGTTCAGTAACTCAATAGATACCAAGTTCCTAATATGTGATAAATCATCTCTTACAGCCTCTGTGTCAACCATCAGTGAGCCAGATATTTCTAGCACTTTGGTTGTGGAAACAAATTATGTTGTAAAACATTCACATGCTGTAGTTAAGTAGTGTAGCATGGTAGGCTCCAGAGCTAGGAAGACCTGGGCTTGAGTCCTAGCTCTGCCATTAACTTGCTATGAACTTTGGGTAAGACTCTTCCCCTCCCTGAGTCTTATTTTCTCATCTGTGAAACAATAATGATTATAGTAAGGATAGCAATCATAGTAATAACATCTATCTTCTATATCTGTAATAATTTGATGGAAGAAATGATGGTCTCAAAGAGTCAACAGTGGAAAATTTTAATCACCCCATAATCTCTCTCGCCATCCCCAAAGCCACTGCAAATAGGCTGTACAATATAAATAAAATTATTAGTTTGTCTAACTTCAAGAAACCTAGCACCCTAAACTATACTCTAACTTGATTGTCAATCACTGTTCCCCCATACCGACATGCTTGAGCCATCATTAGAAGCATCGTACATACATTATTGGTCAGTGTGTCTGGCTTGTGTTCAGTGAATGCATGGTGTTGCCTTTCTCTGGTATAGAATGAAATTGAGTACTAAGCACCAAAGCATGTTGGTGGGGAGGGGATGCAATGATGCCAGGGGGTGATCTTAGATACTCTCTTGTGATTCAGGTATTTTACTTATTGCTTTCCGGAAACTACAAATATCCAAGAAGATATTTCTTAGCTAAGACTCCCTGCTACTGCATCCACCTGAACAACTCTACTCTTGCTTATTTTATATATCCAGGTTATTTTTATAGAGACCAGATCTCGCTCTGTCACCTAGGCTGGAGTACGGTATTGTGATCACAGCTCACTGCAGCCTTGAACTGCTAGGCTCAAGTGATCCTTCTGCTTCAGCCTCCATGATAGCTAGGACCACAGGCATATGCCACCACTCCTGCCTAATTTTTATTTTATTTTGTAGAGACAAGGTATTGATATGTTACCCAGGCAGGTCTTGGATTCCTGGCCTCAAGCAATACTCCCACATTGGCCTCCCAAAGCACTGGGACTGCAGGCATGAACTACCACAGCTGGCCTAGGGTTCTATTCAAGGTTTTCTTTGGGGATCAATGGCTGTGCTATCCTTTTTTTTTTTTTTTTTTTTTTTTTTTTTGAGACGGAGTCTCGCTCTGTCGCCTGGGCTGGAGTGCAGTGGCCGGATCTCAGCTCACTGCAAGCTCCGCCTTCTGGGTTTACGCCATTCTCCTGCCTCAGCCTCCCCAGTAGCTGGGACTACAGGTGCCAGCCACCTCGCCCAGCTAGCTTTTTGTATTTTTTAGTAGAGACGGGGTTTCACCGTGTTAGCCAGGATGATCTCGAACTCCTGACCTCGTGATCCGCCCGTCTCGGCCTCCCAAAGTGCTGGGATTACAGGCTTGAGCCACTGCACCCGGCCCTGTGCTATCTTTTTGAAGAAGTTGAAAATTCATCAATAATAAAGAAACTGAGACTCAGAAAATTTACGTCTCAAAGGTACATGCATAATAAGAGGCAGAGGCAGCACCATTGTTAGTTTCTGTCTTTGCCGGCTCATATCATCCTCCAAATCAGGCTCCAAAGAAAGAGTACCAACTACCTGCATCTGCATCTCTTCACCTGAGGACTTCCAACCAGGGAGGCTGTTCTGCCTGAATCCAGTGAAGACTGGAAGGGCTGAAGAATTAACCATCCCGGGAGCAAGCCTCAACCAACAAGTGACAGACTTTGGTGTTTAAATGCCCAAATTCCTTGCTCCTCACACGGGAAAGCTCTGAGGTATGAGTTCTATACTATCTTTCTAGGATTGTCCCTGTGAGATTAAGCTGTGGTCATCCACAGTGGTAATTTACTTGATAACATACTACTTACCAACTGCCTTTCTTTCCTCCTCCTCCTGGAGTTTCCTTGGGATCACAGCACTAATGAACTACTTTTACTGGAATCCTTGTCTCAGGATATGTTTCTAGGGGAACCCAAATCAAGATTTCTCTTGAGTCACCATGTAGTGCTGACTTAACTAGTGCTGGATGGGTAGATTAAACAAAAGTGAACTGTGAGTGAAGGACTAGGTAAAATGTGCAACATGGACAGTTGTGTTCTCATAGGTTATGGACAATTCTACCATGTTGACATAAGGTCCTTCCAACCTGTGTAACCCACTTTACTGGCCTCCTATTTTATACCCGCATGGCATATTATGCTCACTCCAGGATACAGTTGCACTTTGACAGTCTAACTGCTCTGTCTTCCCTGGTTTATCATGACATCATCAAATCAGGGGCTTCATCTCATTCATGCAGCATGTTACACAGTGTTTGGCACAGACAGTTCACTTGGTGGGAGCTGAGTGAATCACCTTCATTGTGTATTGGTGAAATGTGTTCAAAATTCATCTAACTGTAGAAGCAAGTGAAAAAGTACCCACACAGGATCAGGGAGAAGAGTTTAGCTGTAAAGTTGTAAGAACTCACAAACCATAGAAGGTTTTTAAGTACAGGAGCAACATTATGAAAGTGCTATTTACGGAAGAAAATGCTTTGAAGCTGCACTTAAAATAGATCAGATCAAGTGAGCTTAAAGTCAAGGAGTCTGACAAGAGACCTCTGCTGTTAGCCAAGTACAAGGAGATGGTTTGGGGGCAAGGAGAATATCTGTCTAGGAGGATGGACAGAAAAAAACTGGTGAGGAAAAAAAACACTTTGCATAAAATTTCAACAGCAGTTGTTAAATGTTTATAGGTAAAAACTAGCAGCTTATATCTGTGTGGTGTTTTCTCTTTTTCATAGTGCTTGATTCTAAATTTTGTTTGTAGCCACTAGATAGATATGATGTTATTATTGACGAAGGCAGGGTCATTGAGACTAGAAACTGGTGTTGGAGGAAGTTCCTGAGCTCAATTTAGTTACTTTAATTTGGGTTGACAGCAAGTTTTGAAGAGTAATATGCTACTCAAATTCAGAAGAAGCCAGGACTGCCTGACTGCCAAAATCCCTACAAATTACTGTTTTAGAAACACATAGATGTGTCAGCTGATCTTTAATGGAGAAAATAGATTAAAAATAGTTGTATTAAAATACTCTTATCACTTTTCTTTTTATAGTATTCAATTAAACTTTAATGATACTGAGTTTAGAGGCTGAGCTTTCACATCAAATACTGAATTTTAAAATATGTAAGAGGTGAAAAAAGTGATTATCAACATTCTCAATTTTTACATGTCATGTAAAGTAGCACATTGTTAGGCCTACATTGAAAAGCAGGACATATTTTATGTTTTCATCTTTATTGTGTATTGAGCATGTACTGTGTACGTTATACTTTGGGAGAATATAGAATGAATAATATAACAATCTTGCTCTCTCAACAAATTTAGCATCTACAATTGTTTTGTTGAGACTAAGTCAAAATATATCCTTAGCCAAATCAAAATGTCCACATCAAAATGTCACGTGTGCGTAAACACTGCTGTAGAATGTCATAAAGACAACATTGATGAGCTTATGACGTCTTGCAGATAAAGGAGGGTAAGGGAGGCTCAGTGAAGAGAGTCATTGTGCTGAATAGAGTCATCTGGGTAAGTTTTGCTGAAGGAGGTGGCTTTTGATCTTGCCCTGGTATGGGACGACTAGATTAGCAATAGATGGGAGAGTATGTAGCAGGTGGTGAGGGAATTGTGGTGGGTCAGTGAGCTAGAAGCTTCGAGATATCCTTGGGCCAAGTATGGATTTATGGGGGTGAAGATGTGAAGGCACATGGGAACATTGGGGCCTGAAGGCTGTGGCATTGTGGTGACTCAGACCCGAGAGCTTCACTGCCTCCCATTGCATGCACCAGCTCTATTTCAGAACAATGCCTGAGTCATTGCTGGAGCAGTTGGCCATGTTGTTACTAGTATGCTCCAAAGCAGTCACAGAATATGTATGCTTTTTGGCAAAGGGAGATCAGATGAGGGGGCTCAGGATTCACTCCTGAATAAAGGAGTATGCCTGAAGTCTATTTTCCCCTTGAGACTTCCTCACAAAGAAGGTAGAAAATTTGACAAGAATTGATATAAGAGTATTAATAGGTCATCAGTGTTTCCATTTATAGATTGTCCTGTGCCCAGTTCAAAGCATGAAAGCATGTTGGATACATAACTTCATTGAAGTAAGTCTTTACAACCACCCTGCTGTCAGTAGCCCTAGTTTACAGGCTATGGGAGTAAGGTTTAGGAAGCTGCAGTAACTTACCCATGGTCATACAGCCTAATAAAGGTGGAATTTGAATCCAATTATTTCTGACTCAAAATCTCATTCTATTTAAACATTATTGCCTCTTATATTTAGCTAAGAATGATTATAATAGTTAAAAGCACTCCTCTTATATCTTGCTTATTTTTCATAATCCCATAAGGTAGGGTTAAAGTTGATGTTCAGATAAAGTGCTAGTCGTGACCAAGGTCACAGGTAATTATATAAGGTCACTTGTAGAACAAATGCTCGTTCTACAAGTGGTTTCAAACTTTTCAAAATAGGACAACCACTTTTACAAAAGAAATATCATGAAAAAGTGCAATATGTGATACAACTAGAGAGGATAGAACTCCTGGGAATGAATTTGGGTTTTAGAACCTTGGAGGTTCTCTCTGTTCAGATTCTTCCTCCTTTACTTATCAGCCCACTCCAAGGAACCTCAGTAGAAACCTGTGGCTGGAAGGGAATGGATTCTACTCTTGTTCCCTCTGATGGAAAAGACACAACCACCTTGGTTAAAGCTTTGCTTGCTTTTTTCCTTTCCCTACATAAGCTTAGCTCTAGTCATTAGACGACATGTTCCCCACTGTTTGACTCTTGCTTTTGATTCTGCTTTGTGAATTTTGAGGTTTCGGTTTTATGATGTACGTGTTTATCATTTGGCCTGTACAGATGTTCATATCAGGAGCGATGGCTTCTTTTCCTTTACTAAGGGAATATGAGGCATCTTTATGTGACATTTTAATTATCCTTTTATTACTGAGAAGGTGTCAGGTTGCATAGGCTCAGATCCTCTTTCACTTAATAAGTTGAAAATAACCTCTGTATGTTAGTCTTAAAATTCATAAAATGGAGATAATAATGGTAACTGCCACCTTGGACTGCTTTGATAATTAAATTAGTACTTCATGTAGGGGACTGAGTATCTGGTACATAAAATTAATAAATATTGTGCATGAAAAGGTCTTAGAGGTTTTTAACCTCAGTGAATCAGTGACACACACACACACACACCCCTCTTGATTTGAGGCTCCACTGATCAAAAGCATTGTATTAAGAATGAATGAATCAATCTTTCCTTTTCAGAACAACCATGATTGAATATTGAGGGCAGTTTTTGCTGCCACACTTTAGGATGGGCATTGAAAAATTGTAGTGTATATATAGAACCACCGAAATGATCAGGCTTCAGAACATGAGGAGTAAAAAATATTTGAAAACAGGATTTTTGAACTGGAGAATAGGATATTTACTGGGGGGCATAATGGGTCTCGGGTAGAAGCAGAGCCAATAGTTAGATAAGAAGGAAGTATTTATATAATTTCTGTGATGTATTAAGATACATATTTATATATGTCATTTCCTCTAATCTTTATGGATAGCTCATAAAAGAATTGTCCAGATTTTTACACATAAGGGAAGCTGGCATTCAGTAATGTCACCTACTCAACTCGATCAAAAGGTAGAATTTCAATATAAGTCTCTTGGACTCCAAGTTCTAAGCTCTTTCCACCTCATTCCTTCTTATAAATTGGAGCCATCCAACAACTAATAGGTTGCCTAGCAGTTTCAAAGTGTACAGACAACACCATGAGTGATTTTTTTCTCTTGTGTCTAGTCTTCAGTATGTGACAAAAAGACACTTTCACTCTCAATTTTATTTTAAGTTGCATTTAGTTTTCCATATATATATATATATATTTTTTCTCAAATGTAAGGTCTTTGCTTTCAGGAAATCTATCAAGTTGCCATTGAGTTTCACCAAGATGTCTGTATTAATTTTAACTGAGGGCAAATTTCAAGACACAACAGTTCAGTATGAGCTTTGCCTTTCTGTACATTGACTTTACAGATAAAAATGAAGCATTTAAAGATGACTTTGATCATTATGACAATCATATTATATTGATGGAAATCCTTCAAGGCCACCCAGAAGTGAAAATAAAGACTGCAAAATAAGCCCATGGTTAACAAGCTTCTCCAAGTGGCCCCTTCTTTACTTGCTTCCTTGTTACCTGAATCCATACCTTGCCAGGACACCAGAGGTTTTCCCTTTGCTCCAACTTAAATTTCTTACTTGTATGATGAAGTAGTTGAATTACATATCTTTGAAAATTCTTTCTCCTACAGATACTTTGTGTCTGGGCATTACCCTAAGATAAATTACATGTCCGTCCTTCCATCCTTCTGTCCTTCCGTCCTTCCTCTAATTTATTTGGTAATCTGCTTGATAAATGAGACTTTAAACTAAAAAACCTTCATTAAAAAAGAATAACCTTGAAGTGTGTAATTTCTAAAACAAACTGGCACTCTACAAGGAAAGAAAGGACTTTCAATCAGCAAAGCAGTGAAGTTACAGATTACAGCTATCATCACTAATTAGCTACCCCAGATGGAGTGCTGTCCCATCCCAAAGTGAAAGCTGGATGGCTTCCTACAGGTAATGGGGACATAAATAACTCATGCCATTCTCTCTGTACAACAACCATACCCCTCTTGTAAGAGGTGTGCAATTGGTCCATTTTATATTTGGAGCAAAATAGACTTTAAATAATTTTCATATAATTTTTGAGGTGTAAAAATAATAAATGCTGTTATAGAATGTTTAAAAGAAGTGAGAAAATAAGTCAGCCATACTTCTACCATTCAGCTATAACTAAAGTTATATTGGTAGATATCCTTCCACTCTTATTTTGATAAATATATATGGAATACAAGTCTACACTGAACATAACATTTTTCAAGCCTTTTGTCTTAATGTAATAATCTTTTCCCTTTTTTTCTTGTATTTTTAAACCGCAATACTGAGGTATGATTGAAATTCAAAATGCTGCAGATTTTTAATGTATACAATTTGAGTTTGGAAATAAGTATATTTGTGTGTAACCATGACCACAATCAATGCTATGAATATATCCATCACCTCCAAAAACTTCCTCCTGCCTTATTATCATTACTTTGTGGTAAGAACATTTAATAAAAGAGCTACATTTTTAAAGCAAATTTTGATGAATAATTGACCCTTGGACAACATGGGGGTTAGAGGTGCCAATCCCCTGGCCTTATGCAGTCAAAAATCTGTAACTTTGACTTTCCAAAAACTTAACTAAAATCTCACTGTTGACAAGAAGCCTTATGGATAACCAAAACAGTTGATTAACACATATTTTATGTTGCATGTAGTATGTATTTTATTCTTACAACAAAGTAGAAGAGAAAAAACAAAACATTGAGAAAACCATAAGGAAGAGAAAATACTTTTACTTTTTATTACATATATTTATTACGTATCTATATATGAGTTTATTAAGTATTAATTTACATGATCACAAGGTCGCACAATAGGCTGCCTGCAAGCTGAGGAGCAAAGAGAGCCAGTCTGAGTTCCAAACTGAAGAACTTGCAGTCCAACATTCAAGGGCAGTAAACATTCAGCACAGGAGAAAGGTGTAGACTGGGAGCCTAGGCCCATCTTTCCTTTTCATGTTGTTCTGCCTGCTTTATATTCGCTAGAAGGTGATTAGATTTTCCCCACCAGATTAAGAGTGGATCTGCCTTCCCCAGCTCACTGACTGGAATGTTAATCTGTTTTGGAAAACCCCACACAGACACACCTAGGATTAATACTTCGTATCCCTCAATCCAATCAAGTTGACACTTTATTAACCATCATACTGTCTTCCGAAATGATAGAACTGATGCTCCCACCAACAGGGGAAAAGTGTTCCTTTTTGTCCACAACCTCGCCAGCATCTGTTGTTTTGAGTTTTAAATAGCCGTTCTGACTGGCATGATATTGTATCTCATTGTGGTTTTGATTTGATGCAAATCAAAACCATCAGTGATGGTTGAGGCTTTTTTTGTATGTTTCTTGGCTACATGTATGTCTTCTTTTGGGAACTGTCTGTTTATGTCCTTTGTCCACTTTTTAATGGTATTGTTGTTTTTTGAGGAAAGTAGTTTTATTATTTTACTTTAAGTTCTGGGATGCATGTGTATAAAGTATAGGTTTGTTACATAGGTATACATGTGCCATGGTGGTTTGCTGCACCTGTCAACCCATTATTTAGGTTTTAAGCCCCGCATGCATTAGGTATTTGTCCTTTTGTCCTAATGCTCTCCCTCTCCTTGACCCCTCCGCCGACAACAGGCCCCAGGTGTTCATGTGTTCTCTTTGCTCAACTCCCACTTATGAGTGAGAACATGCAATGTTTGATTTTCTGCTCCTGTGTTAGTTTGCTGAGAATGATGGTTTCCAGCTTCATCCATGTCCCTGCAAAGGACACGAACTCATTATTTTTTTATGGCTGCATAGCTTTCCATGGTGTATATATATTTTTTTCTAGTAAATTTAAGTTCCTTGTAGACTCTGGATATTAGACTTTTGTCAGATGAATAAATTGAAAATTTTTTCTCCCATTCTGTAGGCAGTCTGTTCATTCTGATGATAGTTTATTTTGCTCTGTGGGAGGTCTTTAAGTAGATACCATTTGTTAACTTTTGCTTTTGTTGCTGTTTTTGGCATTTTTGTCATGAAATCTTTTCCTGTGCCTATATCCTGAATAGTATTGCCTAGATTTTCTTCTAGCGTTTTACAGTTTTGGGTTTCACATTTAAACCTTTAGTCAATCTTGAGTTAATTTTTTATATATGGTGTGAGGAAGGGGTCCAATTTCAATTTTCTGCATATGGCTAGCCAGTTCTCCTAGCACCATTAAATAGGGAATCCTTTCCCTATTGCTTGTTTTTGTCAAATTTGTGAAAGATCAGATGGTTGTAGCTGTGTGGTCTTATTTCTGGAGTTCTATATTCTATATTCACCTTCCATTGGTCTACATTTCTGTTCTTGTGCCAGCACCAGCCTGTTTTGGTTACTGTAGCCTTGTAATATAGTTTGAAGTTGGGTTAGCATGATGCTTCCATGTTTGTTCTTTTTGCTTAGGATTATCTTGGCTATTCATGCTCTCATTTCATTCTGTATACATTGTAAAATTAATGTTTTTTATAATTCTGTGAAGAATGTCAGTGGTAGTTTAATGGAAGTGGCATTGAATCAATATATTACTTTGAGCAGTATGGCCATTTTCGTGATATTGATTCTTCCTGTCCATGAACATAAAATATTTTTCCATTTGTTGATGTCCTCTCTGATTTCTTTGAGGAGTGATTTTTGGTTCTCCTTGAAGAGATCCTTCACTTCCCTTGGTAGCTGTATACCTAGGTATTTTATTCTCTTTGTAGAAATTGTGAATGAGAGTTCATTCATGATTTGGCTCTCTGCTTCCCTGTTGCTGGTCTATAGGAATGCTAGTGATATTTGGACATTGATTTTGTATCTTGAGACTTTTCTGAAGTTGCTTATCAGCTTAAGAAATTTTTGGGCTGAGAGATGGGGTTTTCTAGATACAGGATCATGTGATCTGCAAAAAAAGATAATTCAACTTTCTTTCTTACTATTTGAATATGCTTTATTCCTTTTGCCTGATTGACCTGGCCAGGACTTCCAATACTATGTTGAGTAGTAGTGATGAGAGAGGGCATCCTTGTCTTGTGCCAGTTTTTGAGGGAAATGCTTCCAGCTTTTGCCCATTCAGTATGATATTGACTATGGATTTGTCATATTTGGTTCTTATTATTTTGAGGCATGTTCCTTCAATATCTAGTTTATTGAAAGTTTTCTTTTAACATGAAGACATGTTGAATTTTATTGAAGGCCTTGTCTGTATCTATTGAGATAATCACGTGGTTTTTGTCTTTAATTCGGTTTATGTGATGAATCACATTTATTGATATGTGTATGTTGAACCAACCTTGCATCCTGTGAATGAAGCCAACTTTATCATGGTGGATGGGCTTTTTGATGTGCTGCTGAATTCAGTTTACCAGTATTTTATTGAGGATGTTTGCATCATCGATGTTCATCAAGGATATTGGCCTGAAGTTTTCTATTTTTGTTGTATTTCTGACAGGTTTTTGTATCAGGATGATGCTGCTCTCATAGAATGAATTAGGGAGGAATCCCTCATTTTCATTTCTTTTGGAATAATTTCAATAGAAATAGTATCATCTCTTCTTTTTACGTCTGATAAAATTCAGTCGTGAATCCATCTGGTCCTGGGCTTGCTTTTTTTTTTTTCCTGCTTGGTAGGCTATTTATTACTGCCTCAATTTCAGAAATTACTATTGGTCTATTCAGGGATTCAATTTCTTACTGATTCAGTCTTGGGAGGGGTACTTGTCTAAGAATTTATACAGTTCTCCTAGATTTTCTAGTTTATGTGAATAGAGGTGTTTATCATATTCTCTGATGATTCTCTGTGTTTCTTTGGGGTCATTGGTGATATCCCCCTTATAATTTCTGGTTGTGTTTGATTCTTATTTTTATTAGTCTAGCTAGCAGACTATTTTATTAATTTTTTCAAAAAAACTACCACCTGGATTCACTGAGGTTTTTTTTTGTTTGTTTGCTTCTTTTTTGAGATGGAGTCTCACTGTGTCACCCAGGCTGGAATGCAGTGGCACGATCTTGGCTCACTGTAAGCTCTGCCTCCTGGTTCTGGCCATTCTCCTGCCTCAGCTTCCTGAGTAGCTGGGGCTACAGGCACCTGCCACCACATCCAGCTAATTTTTTTATTGTATTTTTAGTAGAGGCGGGGTTTCTCCATGTTAGCCAGGGTGGTCTTGATCTCCTGACCTTGATTCTCCTATGATTCACCTACCTGGGCCTCCCAAGGTGCTGGAATTACAGGCATGAGCCACCGCGCCTGGCCTCACTGAGTTTTTTTGAAGGGGTTTTCATGTCTCTATCTACTTGGTTTTAGTTCTGATTTTTTTTTTCTTTTCTTCTGCTAGCTTTGGTGTTTGTTTGCCATTGGTTCTCCACTACTATTAGTTGTGATGTTAGGTTGTTAACCTGAGATCATTTTAGGTTTTTGATATGGTCATTCATTGCTATACATACCCCTGTTAACACTGCTTTAGCCATATCACAGAGATTCTGGTACGTTGTCTCTGTTCTCATTAGTTTCAAAGAATTTCTTGATTTCTTACTTAATTTCACTATTTACCTAAGAGTCAATCAGGAGCAGGTTGTTCAGTTTCCATGAAGTTTTATGGTTTTGAGTGAGTTTCTTAATCTTGATATCTAAATTGATTGCGCTGTGGTCTGAGAGACTGTTTATGATTTTAGTTCTTTTGGATTTGCTGAGGAGTGTTTTACTTCTGATTATTTGATCAATTTTAGAGCAAGTGCCATGTGGCAATGAGAAGATTGTATATTCTCTTTTAGGGTGAAGAGTTCTGTATATATCTAACAGGTCCACTTGATTCAGAGTTGAGTTCAGGTTCTGAATATATTTGTTAATTTTTTGTTTCAAAGATCTGTCTAATATAGTCAGTGGGGTGTTAAAGTCTCCCACTATTATTGTGTGAGAGTCTAAGTGTCTTTGTAGGTCTCTAAGTGCTTGCTTTATGAATCTGGGTTTTATCGTTTTGGGTACATATACATTTATGATAATAAGTTCTTGAATTAACGCTTTATAATTATGTAATGTCATTCTTTGCCTTTATGATCTCTGTTGGTTCACAGTCTGTTTTTTCAGAAAGTAGGATTGTGACCTCTGCTTTTTTCTGTTTGCCCTTTGCTTGGTAAATTTTCCTCCATCCCTATATTTTGAACCTATGTGTGTCTTTGCATGTGAGATGGGTCTCTTGAAGACAGCATACTGATGGGTCTTGGCTCTTTATCTGGCTTGCCATTCTGTGTCTTTTAATTGGAGCATTTATCCCATTTGCATTTAAAAGTTAGTGTTATTATATGTACATTTGATCCTGGCATGATTCTAGCTGGTTATTTTTCAGACTTCTTTATGTGGTTGCTTCATAGTGTCACCAGTCTTTGTACTTCAGTGTGTGTGTTTTTTTTAAGTGGCTGGTAGTGGTGTTACCTTTTCATATTTAGTGCTTCTTCAGGAGCTCTTTTAAGGCAGGCCTGCTATGACAGATTCCCTCAGTATTTGCTTGTCTGAAGAGGATCTTATTTCTTCTTCACTTATGAAGCTTAGTTTGGCCAGTTATGAGATTTTGGGTTGGAAATTCTTTTAAGAATGTTGAATATTGGCCCCCAATCTCTTCTGGTTTGTAGGGTTTCTGCTGAGAGGTCTGCTGTTAGTCTGATGACCTTATTTTTGTAGATGATCTGACCTTTCTCTCTAACTGCCTTTAACTTCTTTTTCTTTTTTTATTCATATACACCTAGAAGAATTTGATGATGCGTCGTGAGGATGATCTTCTTGTAAAGTATCTTACTGGGGTTCTCTGCATTTCCTGAATTTGAATATCGGCCTGTCTTGCTAGGTTGGGGAAGTTCTCCTAGATAACATCACAAAGTATGTTTTCCAACTTGGTTCCATTCTCCCTGTCTGTTTCAGGTACCCCAGTCAGTTGTACATTCACAGCTACAGTCTAGTTTATTTTTTTTTCCAGCAGAAATTTATTATTTTGGGTTTAATGGCTTTCACAGCTTTTTCTGTAAAAGTGGCATTTTTAATAATGTAATCTTTCCATGCTTTTATAATGTTGTCTTTACTGGGGTTCTTGTTCATAATGTTGATAATCCTTTACATAGAGAACTGTGTGTAATGAGCCTTAAATATCCTTATAGCCTCCTGATCTGGAGGCTGAATTAGAAGTTTTGTGCTTGAGGCCAGATAGATCACAACTTCAACACATTTAGTATTGAACTCGTGGAGTTCTGGGTGTCCAGGGGCATTGTCCAATATAAAAAAACTTTAAAAAGTAGTCCTTTACTGACAAGATACTTCCTGACTTCAGGAAAAAAGCATCAATAGAAGTAGTACAGAAAAGAGGTTCTTGTTGTGCAGGCCTTCTTTTACAACCAAAAGACTGATAGATGTTTTTATATTTTCCCTTCCAGGTTCTGGGGTTCACAGCTTTAGAGATAAGGGCAGTCCTAAATATACATCTGACTGCATTTGCACTAAGCAATAGAGTTAGCTTATCCCTTCCTACCTTAAATAGTGGTGCTCAATTATCTTGCTTACTAATAAATGTTTGTGGCTTTTTTCCTCCCAGAATAGGACACTTTTGTCTGAATTAAAACCTGCTCATGCACATATCCTTTCTCCTTAATGATTTTCTTAATGGCTTCTGGGATCTCATATACTGCCTCTTGGTCAGCAGAAGCTGCTTCTCCTGTTAGCTTGACATATTTTTTAAATGCCAAACTTCTCTAAAATTTTCAAACCATCCTTTGCTGGCATTAAATTCTTTAGCTCTAGATCTGTTATTTTCTTTTTGCTTTAAGTTGTCATATATTGACTTTGCTTTTTCCTGAAACATTATAGCCTATAGTTATGCCTTGTTTTGAAGCAATCTTTGCCTACAAAAATGCTGCATTTTCAATACCAGATAAAAAGATATTTCATAAAAAATGTAAGGTTTTTGGAACTGCTGGCATAGCTGCAATTAAGGTGTCACAAATTTTCTTTTTTTTAAAATAATCAATCTTAAATTGGATTCATTTATGTTGAAATGGTAGGCAACTGCAGCTTCAGACCTCAATTTATGGTACATATCAAGTAATTTAACTTTTTCTTGTAATGCCATGACTTCTTGGTAGCACTTTCGGCATCATTAGTGGTACTTTGAATGGGTTCCATGGTGTTATTCAAGGTTTATGGTATTGCAATAAGCATAATGAAAAATACATGAGAACTGCCGGAGATCTTTCTACTGTGATACTCAACTTACTGGAGAGAAGAACTGCTCACATGGAGATGATTAGCATCACAGCATTTTAAGCAGATACTGGCAACACTTGAGCTCACTCTAAAAGCAACAGGAGGTGGCTATGAAATTATTACAGTGGTACAGTCTGTATTAATTTTATGCAGTTATGACTTAATACTGCATCTTTACATTTGTTTACATTTTCCTCAACTGAGAATGGCATGTATCATCTATAAGTTTGTGTAAACAGTTTGATAAATTTTAAATTTTTATATTTGTGTATATTTTATGGTAGTAAATGACAAAATAGACTACTATCTATATTTGTTTTATGCATTCCATGGCATATCTAACTTTTTCTTAATTTTCTCAAAATTTCCAGGCTATGCAGGTTTTCTGCCAGGTTTTTCAAATTTTTGCAAATCTTCAAAAAATTTTCCAATATATTTATTGAAGAAAATTTGAGTATTAATGTACCCATGAAGCTCAAATCCATGTTGTTCAATGGTCAACTCTGTAAAATACCACATTGTTAACTATAGGTGCTGTTTGGTACAGTAGAGATTCTTAGAACTTACTCATCTTGTATGACTAAAACTTTGGACCTTTTAATTAATATTTCCCTTTTAGTTTTTCTCCCTCAGCTCTTGGCAACGATTCCACTCTGTGTTTTTATGAATTTGACTATTTTTAATTTATAATATAAGTTGTTCACATAGTATTTATCCTTCTGAGTCTGGTTTATTTCAATTAGCATAATGTCCTCTGTGTCCACACATGTTGTTACAAATGGCAGGATTTCCTTTTTTTTATAGCTGAATCACTTATGTATGTGTGTATATATGTATATATGTTAAAAACATATATCACATTCAGGTGTGTGTGTATGTGTATATATATATATTTCCTTTTTCATTCATCCATTGACAGACATTAAGGTTGTTTTTATATTTTGGCTATTGTGGATAATGCTGCAACAAACATGGCAGTTCAGCTGGCTCCTTGAAATCCTGTCTTCAGTTCTTTTAAATATATTAATATATCCAGAAGTTGGATTACTGGATTATATGGTAACTCTGTTTTAAACTTTTTGAGGAACCAGCCTACAGTTTTTCACAGTGACTGCAGCAATTTACATTCCCACCAAAAGTGTACAAGGGTGCTCTTTTCTCCACATTCTTCCCATCATTTATTATCTTTTTTTAATAATAGCCATCCTAACAGTGATTATCTTTTTGATATCTTAGAGTGATATCTTCTTGTGATTTTGATTAGTATTTCTCTGATGATCAATAATATTGAGCACATTTTCATATAACGGTTGGCCATTTGTATGTAGTCTTTGGAAAAAAATGTCTGTTAAGCACCTTTGTCCTGTTTTTTGGTTATCGAATTATACAAATTCCTTATATATCCTGGATATTAACCCCTTATTAGATAAATGGCTTAGAAATATTTTCTCCCATTCTGTAGGTTGTCTTTTTACTCTGTTGATTTTCTTTGCCATACAAACCTTTTCAGTTTAATGTAGTCCAACTTACCTATTTTCATTTTTAATATTTAATATACTTCTGTCATCATATCCAGGAAATCCTTGCCAAAGCCAATGTTGAAAATTTTTCCCTATGTTTCCTTCTAGGAGTTTCACAGTTTCAGGTTGTACATTTAAAACTTTTAAATTTACTATATGTTGATTTTTGTGTACAGTATAAGATAAAAGTCCAATTTCATTCATTTGCATATGGCTATCCAGTTTTTCCAATTATAAACATTTCTATGCTGCTGTTCTTTCATCATACCATTTATTAATGATCAACAATATCTATTTGACATTTGAGGTTTTTTATTTTTCACTATTATAATAAGCAATGTAGTAATGATCATCCCTATAGACAAATCTCAGTACACATCCACAATGATTTTCTTGGGATAAAATCTTAATTTTAAAGTTACCAGAGCAAAGGATAGGCAATTTTAATGCCAAATTTATTCCAAAGATGAGGAACATTTTGTATGGTTATGGTTTATGAATCGAAGTTTTCCTTACTTCTTGGCCAATACTATAGACTACTATTTTTTAAAAATTTGCCAGTTAGCTACATAACACACATACACACACACATTTTACTCATTTAGGTTGAGCTTTTTAATATGCTTATTAGCTTTTAAAATTCTGTCATAAAATGTTGTAATTACACTGAACCCCCTTGGACACTCTCTAATTGGATGTCCTGGGTCCTCTCAATTCTTAGTCCTTTAATACCTGTTTTTCTTCTCTTACTTGGACCTTGTGTCTTTCGTTTAGTCTCTCAATTCATACAAAACTGCATCAAGGGCATCGCCAATAATTCTATACTACAAATGCTCCTTCTAACAACTCCACAATATCACCCCTTACCCCAAAATCTTTCTTCAGTTGAATCTCTCCCACTGTACGTTCCCATACCACCTCTAATCCCACTCAAAGCAGCCCTGAGAAACATCACCCATTAGCTCTCCATACTACCCCCAAAATTTTTCACCACTCCAACACTTCACCACTGCTTTGTTTTGCTTTCCTTATTAATAGAAGACAGGAATGTCAGGCCTCTGAGCCCAAGCTAAGCCATCATATCCCCTGTGACCTGCACATGTATATCCAGATGACCTGAAGCAATTGAAGATCCACAAAAGAAGTGAAAATAGCCTTAACTGATGACATTCCACCATTGTGATTTGTTTCTGCCCCACCCTAACTGACTGACGTACTTTGTAATCTCCCCCACCCTTAAGAAGGTTCTTGCTAATTCTCACCACCCTTGAGAGTGTACTTTGTGAGATCCACCCCCTACCCACAAAACATTGCTTCTAACTCCACCACCTATCCAAAAACCTATAAGAACTAATGATAATCCCACCACCCTTTGCTGACTGTCTTTTGGGACTCAGCCTGCCTGCCCCCAGGTGATTAAAAAGCTTTATTGCTCACACAAAACCTGTTTGGTGGTCTCCTCATACAGACACGCATGACAAATGAATCTTCTTGTTGTAATTCTTTACATACTAAGGGTGATGATACTACATTATATATATTAAAATACTGCTTTTCAATTTTTATTTACATTTTAATTTTGCTGATTATAGTTTTAGCATAATACTTAAGAGCACAGAGTCTATATTTTAACTGCCTAGGTGCAAATTTGGTAGCCAGTTCTTATGGCTGTATGACCTTGGGTGAGTTACAGAATAACTCTCTGCCTCAGTTCACTCACCTATAAAATTGAGATAATAATAATATATATCTGATATGGTTCTGAGGGTTAAACAGCATGTACTTGAAAAGTGTTTAGCACAATCTCTGAAGATCCTAAGTACTCAAAAATCATCCACAGGGTGAAAATGGTACAAAAACATCACCTCCTGACCTACTTGGGCTTACACTGGGGTTGAGAGTTGCTGTTGGGTGGGAAGATGGGTGTATATTCCCAGACATGTCTGAAAGTTGTGCCCTTATCCTCCTTAGCTTTAAGGCAGTATTGATGCAAACTAAGTTCTTGATGAGGCATAAAAAGTCCACATTGGAGAAGAGGTAAAACGGCTAATATGTTTGTTGGCCACATAAATGTCTTCTTTTGAGAACTGTCTGTTCATATCCTTTGCCTACTTTTTGATGGCTTTTTTGTCTTGTAAATTTAAGTTCCTTATAGATTCTGGATATTAGCCCTTTGTCAGATGGATAGATTGCAAACATTTTCTCCCATTCTGTAGGTTGCCTGTTCACTCTGATGATAGTTTATTTTGCTGTGCAGAAGCTCTTTCGTTTAATTAGATCCCATTTGTCAAGGTTGGCTTTTGTTGCCATTGCTTTTGGTGTTTTGGTCATGAAGTCTTTGCCCATACCTATGTCCTGAATGGTATTGCCTAGGTTTTCTTCTGGGGGTTTTTTTTGGTTTTAGGTTTTACATTTAAGGCTTTAATCTGGTCCAGTTTCAGTTTTCTGCATATAGCTAATCAGTTTTTCTCAATACCATTTATTAAGTAGGGAATCCTTTCCCCATTGCTTGTTCTTCTCAGGTTTGTTGAAGATAATATGGTTGTAGATGTGTGATATTATTTCTGAGGCCTCTGTTATATTCCACTGGTCTGTATATCTGTTTTGGTACCAGTACTATGTTGTCTTGGTTACTGTATCCCTGTAGTATGCTGTTCACAATAGCAAAGACTTGGAACCAACCCAAATGCCCATCAATGATAGGATAAAGAAAATGTGACACATATGCCATGGAATACTATGGAGCCATAAAAAATGATGAGTTCTTGTCCTTTGCAGGGGCATGGATGAAGCTGGAAACCATCATTCTCAGCAAACTAACACAAGAACAGAAAACCAAACACTACATGTTCTCACTCATAAGTGCTAGTTGAACAATGAGAACACACGGACACAGGGAGGGGAACATCACACTCTAGGGCCTGTTGAGAGATGGGGAGCTAGGGGAGGGAGGGATAGCATTAGGAGAAATACCTAATGTAGATGACGGGTTGATGGGTGTAGCAAACCACCATGGCACATGTATACCTATGTAACAAACCTGCACGTTCTGCACATGTATCCCAGAACTTAAAGTATAATTTTAAAAAGCTAGTATGGCAAGGATGAATCAACAAGTCCTTTGACTTCAATGTGCTACCAATTGTTGAAAGTTAATCATTTTGCATGTTTTATGATGAAGGATGTTGGCACTGAGTGGTGACGCAGTCAGCCAAAATTTGGAAATTATTGTGACAGTAAAGAAAGGTTGATTAGAAATAATAACAAGAAATATTCTAAATAGTAGGCCTGGTCAATCCATCACTGAGGCAGAGATATCAAGTCCAAAGCAGGTCAATTCTGTAAATTGTGGAATTAGCACTACTACTGTTGCTCAGAGTGACACTTGGATTTCAGAAGCATTTTAAAGTTCCTAAAGATCATAATGATCTATCAGTAGAAATGCTTTTAAAAAGTCATAAGGTCTAAATTGCCTTAATCAGGGTTAGTGACGAGATCACAAAAAATGGTCAAAATGTCTGAAAGGTTAGGGATAAAAAGGCTAATTTACTTCTACGAATGTCTATTGGTATTTGAAACTTGATTTAATAACTGGTTTCTTATATTTGGATAGTAACTGTATCTGAAAAGCTCAGGGTCATGGTAATGCTGGTTTAGACTCCTGTTCAAGAAAACAGGTAAGTTCTTGTTTAGATGAGATGTAAGAATGCAGAATTCATATAATTTAGAGTCATATAATGAATGCATTTATGTTGCTAGCAAGAAAACCCACAGTGTTTTTTTCAAACTTAGATTATTTATGTTTAGCAGGTATATTATGACCCTAACAACAGAAATAAACTAGTCTAATGACTATTTTTCCTCACAAAATTATTTATTAATAGATGTTTACTAATAAAAACATGTTTATTTTCTACAATAAGACATAGCCCGTAAGAAGCATTAGTTTTTTAGCTGGTTGGGAGTTTGATGTTATTTTGTACAAAAACCCTAACAAACTAATATTAAAATTTTAGTAAGAAGGAATTAATACACTTAAAAGTATTATTGTAAATCATATAAAAACTTGAGTTTTAAAATATGGGCCAAGAATATAAACAAATAAATTATAAGGAAGCAATATAAGTGAGTGTAGTCATATGAAAAAATAAACTCTCATTAATAAAACAAATTTAATTCTAGAAAGTTGAAAATATCTACTTTTTAATAAGATCATGATGAAAATCATGTAAATGATGGAATGTAAAGCATTTGAAGAGAACAACTTGGTAATGTACGTTAAAAATCTTAAAATATATTACTTTTTAAATTTAGCCATTTTCTTTCTGGGTAACTATACTAGTGTCTTAGTTTGGGTCCACCCAGAAATAGTCTCAGAGATAAACAAGTCATTTGTTTGGGAGGCACCATCAGGAGAAAAATGTGGAAGTGACATAGAGAGGAGAAGATGGTCAGTAAATGATGTATTAGCCACAGTGGGCTGCTGGAGCTGGATCCAGTGGGCACTTCTTGGAAACAACAAATATGCACCTCAGAATTATCCATCTGAGGGGAAAAAAAAATTTCGGGTATTTCTACACTAACTCTCAAGAGTCATTGTTGAAAGTTACTTGTGGGAGTGTTAATTCCCTAATCTTTCAGCGTACTGTGAGCTTGGGCTGATTGGCTTCTGCAGTTCTGGAAAAAAACATTGAGCCACAGAGATGCAAATAGTGATAGTTAGAAACAAGTTATGCTCCTCAAGAAATAGACAAGCCAGTGACAATATGCTATGTTAAGGAAACAAGCAAATTGCAAATATACTTGTAGAAATGTATATGTGTACATCTGTTTATTATAACATATGTTATATATTAGAAGCAATGTAAGTGCCCAATATTTAAGGATCCCATAAATAATGGTATATACAGCAATAGATAATATCCAAATAAAGTGTGATAATTAAAAAGTATGCCATAGAAGAATATTTGCTGATATGCCAGTAAATATTTATTTAGGAAGATAAACACAAAGTGTGTATAGTATGATTATATTTTAGTTGAAAAAATAGTATGTATTCATGAAAAGATTTGGAAGGACACAAAATAAGATACTAACATTAAGTATCTTTGGATAGTGTGATAATGAATCATACTTCTTACCTGTTTTTATAGAATTTTCTACACTAAATATATATTGCTTTTGCAGTAGAGAAATTATAGGTTTAATCAGTCACCAATGAATTAAAAATACAATGAAAAATGCTTCACTGAATCTAGAAAATTAAGTGAATTAATTACTGTTTACTTCTTTGAACTCAGTCAAGATTATTTCTATGAATAATAGTACTTTTTTCTAGCAGTTTTACTGTTTATATTAGTCTATTATCAGATATGGCACATAAAATAGGTTGGGCTTCAGCATATATACTTCAAAATCACCATTACTTATTCAATTCATGGCATTGGCAATACAGAATTTGAATTCTAGTTTAAAATGTTTGAATTCAGGCATAGAGAATTCTGTTTTAAAAAACAACTACCCCATTTTGATAAAGAATTATTATAAATAAAAATTGAGAAATAAGTCTCAATGAAGTCCCAAATATAGATGTGCTGGACTAGGAAATTATTTCCTAAAAGGGATTTAGAAACTGCCAGTTTGAGTTAGTAATAAGTAAGCAATATCTTCAGAACTAAGATTAGCTAAGAGTGCTGGCGATGGATACTAATATAAATCTAATCAAATTGTCTAGCATAGTACATTATACACAGTAGGCCCACAGAAATACATGTCCAATAAACTAACGTTAGGCTTGGAAAAAGTATGCCATAAATATAAATTACTGGTTAGATGGTTCATGTTAGTCAAATTGGCAATTCTTTGTTGCTTGCTTTTTTTTCCCCAGAAAGATAGTGGGAGATTGTTGTTTTTATTATTGTTATTATTATTATTATTATTACACTTTATGTTCTCGGGTACATGTGGACAACCTGCAGGTTTGTTACATATGTGTACATGTGCCATGTTGATGTGCTGCACCCATTAACTCGTCATTTACATTAGGAATATCTCCTGATGCTATTCCTCCCTGCTCCCTGCACCCCACAACAGGCTCCAGTGTGTGATGTTCCCTTTCCTGTGTCCAAGTGATCTCATTGTACAATTCCCACCTATGAGTGAGAACACGCAGTGTTTGGTTTTCTGTTCTTGTGTTAGTTCGCTGAGAATGATGGTTTCCAGCTGCATCCATGTCCCCACAAAGGACACGAACTCATCGATTTTGATGGCTGCATAGTATTCCATGGTGTATATGTGCCACATTTTCTTAATCCAGTCTGTCACTGATGGACATTTGGATTGGTTCCAAGTCTTTGTTATTGTGAATAGTTCTGCAGTAAACATACGTGTACATGTGTCTTTATAGCAGCATGATTTATAATCCTTTGGGTATACCCAGTAATGGGATGACTGGGTCAAATGGTATTTCTAATTCTAGATCCTTGAGGAATCACCACACTGTCTTCCACAATGGATGAACTAGTTTACAGTCTCACCAACAGTGTAAAAGTGTTCCTGTTTCTCCACATCCTCTCCAGCACCTGTTGTTTCCTGATTTTTTAATGATTGCCATTCTCACTACTGTGAGATGGTATCTCATTGTGGTTTTGATTTGCATTTCTCTGATGGCTAGTGATGATGAGCATCTTTTCATGTGTGTTTTGGCTGCATAAATATCTTCTTTTGAGAAATGTCTGTTCATATCCTTTGCTTACTTTTTGATATGGTTGTTTTTTTCTTGTAAATTTGATTGAGTTCTTTATAGGTTCTGGATATTAGCCCTTTATCAGATGCATAGATTGTAAAAATTTTCTGCCATTCTGTAGGTTGCCTGTTCACTCTGATGGTAGTTTCTTTTGCTATGCAGGATCTCTTTTGTTTAATTAGATCCCATTTGTCAATTTTGGCTTTTGTTGCCATTACTTTTGGTGTTTTAGACATGAAGTTCTTGCCCATGCCTATGTCCTGAATGGTATTGCCTGGGTTTTCTTCCAGGGTTTTTATGGTTTTAGGTCTAACATTTAAGTCTCTAATCCATCTTGAATTAATTCATGTGTAAGCAGTAAGGAAGGGATCCAGTTTCAGCTTTCTACTTATGTCTAGCCAGTTTTCCCAGCACCATTTATTAATAGGGAATCCTTTTCCCATTTCTTATTTTTGTCAGGTTTGTCAAAGATCAGATGGCTGTAGATGTGTGGTATGATTTCTGAGGGCTCTGTTCTGTTCCATTGGTCTGTATCTCTGTTTTGGTACCAGTACCATGCTGTTTTGGTTACTGTAGCCTTGTAGTATAGTTTGAAGTCAGGCAGCCTGATGCCTCCAGCTTTGTTGTTTTGACTTGGGATTGTCTTGGCAATGCAGGCTCTTTTTTGGTTCCATATGAACTTTAAAGTAGTTTTTTTTCAGTTCTGTGAAGAAAGACATTGGTAGCTTAATGGGGATGGCACTGAATCTACAAATTACCTTGGGCAGTATGATCATTTTCATGATATTGATTCTTTCTATCCATGAGCATGGAATGTTCTTCCACTTGTTTGTGTCCTCTTTGATTTCCTTGAGCAGTGGTTTGTAGTTTTCCTTGAAGAGGTCCTTCACATCCCTTGTAAGTTGGATTCCTAGGTATTTTATTCTCTTTGAATCAATTGTAAATGGGAGTTCATTCATGATTTTGATTCTCTGACCGTTATTGGTGTATAAGAATGCTTGTGATTTTTGCACATTGATTTTGTATCCTGAGACTTTGCTGAAGTTGCTTATCAGCTTGAGGAGATTTTGGGCTGAGATGATGGGGTTTTCTAAATAGATGATCATGTCACCTGTAAACAGGGACAATTTGACTTCTTCTTTTCCTAATTGAATACTCTATTTCTTTCTCTTGACTGATTGCCCTGGCCAGAACTTTCAACACTATGTTGAATAGGAGTAGTGAGAGAGGGCATCCCTATTTTGTGCCAGTTTTCAAGGGGAATACTTCCAGTATTATCCACTCAGTATGATATTGACTGTGGGTTTATCATAAATAGCTCTTACTGTTTTGAGATAGCTTCCGTCAATACTGAGTTTATTGAGAGATTTTAGCATGAAGGGCTGTTGAATTTTGTCAAAGGCCTTTTCTACATCTCTTGAGATAATCATGTGGTTTTTGTCTTTGGTTCTGTTTATATGCTGGATTCCATTTACTGATTTCCATATGTTGAGCCAGCTTGCATCCCAGGGATGAAGCCCACTTGATCATGATGGATAAGCTTTTTGATGTGCTGCTGGATTTGGTTTGCCAGTATTTTATTGAGGATTTTTGCATCGATGTTCATCAGGGATGTTGGTCTAAAGTTCTCTTTTTTCTGTTGTGTCTCTGCCAGACTTTGGTATCGGGATGATGTTTTCCTCATAAAATGAGTTAGGGAGGATTCCCTCTTACTCTGTTGATTGGAATAGTTTCAGAAGGAATGGTACACGGTCCTCCTTGTACCTCTGATAGAATTCAGTTGTGAATCCGTCTGTTCCTGGACATTTTTTGGTTGGTAGGCTATTAATTATTGCCTCAATTTCAGAGCCTGCTATGAGTCTATTCAGAGATTCAACTTCTTCCTGGTTTAGTCTTGGGAGAATGTACGTGTCTGAGAATTTATCCATTTCTTCCAGGTTTTCTAGTTTATTTGTGGAGAGCTGTTCATGGTATTCTCCGATGGTAGTTTGTATTTCTGAGGGGTTGGTGGTGATATCCCCTTTATCATTTTTTTATTGCATCTATTTGATTCTTCTCTCTTTTCTTCTTTATTAGTCTTGCTAACAGTCTATCAATTTTGTTGATCTTTTCAAAAAACCAGCTCCTGGATTCATTGATTTTTTTGGAGGGTTTTTTCTGTCTCTATCTCCTTCAGTTCTGCTCTGATCTTAGTTATTTCTTGCCTTCTGCTAGATTTTGAATGTGTTTGCTCTTCTCTAATTCTTTTAATTGTGATGTTAGGGTGTTGATTTTAGATCTTTCCTGCTTTCTCTTGTGGGCATTTAGTGCTATAAATTTCCCTCCACACACTGCTTTAAATGTGTCCCAGAGATTCTGGTGTGTTGTATCTTTGTTCTCATTGGTTTCCAAGAACATCTTTATTTCTGCCTTCATTTCATTATGCACCCAGTAGTCATTCAGGAGCAGGTTGTTCAGTTTCCATGTAGTTGAGCAGTTTTGATTGAGTTTCTTAGTCCTGAGTTCTAGTTTGATTGCACTGTGGTCTGAGAGACAGTTTGTTATAATTTCTGTTCTTTTACATTTGCTGAGGAGTGCTTTACTTCCAACTATGTGATCAATTTTGGAATAAGTGGAATGTGGTGCTGAGAAAAATGTATATTCTATTGATTTGGGGTGGAGAGTTCTGTAGATGTCTATTAGGTCCGCCTGGTGCAGAGTTGAGTTCAATTCCTGGATATCCTTGTTAACTTTCTGTCTAGTTGATCTGTCTAATGTTGGCAGTCGGGTGTTAAAGTCTCCTATTATTATTATGTGGGAGTCTAAGTCTCTTTGTAAGTCTCTAAGGACTTGCTTTATGAATCTGGGGGCTCCTGTATTGGGTGCATATATATTTAGGATAGTTAGGTCTTCTTGTTGAATTGATCCCTTTACTGTTATGTAATGACCTTCTTTATCTCTTTTGATCTCTTTTGGTTTTAAGTCTGTTTTATCAGTGACTAGGTTTGCAACCCCTACCTTTTTTTTGTTTTCCATTTGTTTGGTAGATCTTACTCCATCCCTTTATTTTGAACCTATGTGTATCTCTGCACGTGAGATAGGTCTCCTGAATATAGCAAACTGATAGATCTTGACTCTATCCAATTTGCCAGTCTGTGTCTTTTAATTGGAGCATTTAGCCCATTTACATTTAAGGTTAATATTGTTATGTGTGAACTTGATCCTGTCATTATGATATTAGCTGGTTATTTTGCTAGTTAGTTGATGCAGTTTCTTCCTAGCCTTGATGGTCTTTACATTTTAGCATATTTTTGCAATGGCTGGGACCTGTTGTTCCTTTCCATGTTTAGTGCTTCCTTCAGGAGCTCTTGTAGGTCAGGCCTGGTGGTAACAGAATCTCTCAACGTTTGCTTGTCTATAAAGGATTTTATTTCTTCTTCATTTATGAAACTTTGGCTGGATATGAAATTCTGGGTTGAAAATTCTTTTCTTTAAGAATGTTGAATATTGACCCCCACTCTCTTCTGGCTTGTCGGGTTTCTGCTGAGAGATCTGCTGTTAGTCTGATGGGCTTCCCTTTGTGGGTAACCTGACCTTTCTCTCTGGCTGCCCTTAACAATTTTTCCTTCATTTCAACTTTGGTGAATCTGACAATTTTGTGTCTTGGAGTTGCTCTTCTTGAGGAGTATCTTTGTGGTGTTCTCTGTATTTCCTGTATTTGAATGTTGGTTTGCCTTGCTAGATTAGGGAAGTTCTTCTGGATAATATCCTGCAGAGTGTTTTCCAACTTGGTTGCATTCTCCCCATCACTTTCAGGTATACCAATCAGACGTAGATTTGGTCTTTTCACATAATCGCATATTTGTTGGAGGCTTTGTTCATTTCTTTTTACTCTTTTCTCTCTAAACTTCTCTTCTCACTTCATTTCATTCATTTGATCTTCAGTCACTGATACTCTTTCTCCCAGTTGATCGAGATGGTTACTGGAGCCTGTGCATTTTTCACGTAATTCTCATGTCATGGTTTTCATCTCTATCAGGTCATTTATGGACTTCTCTGCTTTGTTTATTCTAGTCATCCGTTCGTCAACATTTTTTTTTTCAAGGTTTTTAGTTTCTTTGCACTGGGTTCATAGTTCCTCCTTTAGCTCTGAGATGTTTGATTGACTGAAGCCTTCTTTTCTCAACTCATCAAAGTCATTCTCTGTCCAGCTTTGTTTCATTGCTGGCAAGGAGCTGCGTTCCTTTGAATGGGGAGAGGTGCTCTGATTTTTTGAATTTCCAACTTTTCTGCACTGCTTTTCCCCCATCTTTGTGGTTTTATCTACCTTTGGTCTTTGATGGTGACGTACAGATGGAGTTTTGGTTTGGATGTCCTTTATGTTTGTTAGTTTTCCTTCTGTCAGGACCCTCAGCAGCAGGTCTGTTGGAGTTTGCTTGAGGTCCACTCCAGTTAGGATCTCCCAGTTAGGTTACTCGGGGGTCAGGGACCCACTTGAGCAGGCAGTCTGTCAGTTCTCAGATCTCAACCTCCATGCTGGGTAAATCACTACTCTCTTCAAAGCTGTCAGACAGGGACATTTACCAGGAGATTATTCTCATCTCTTTTTAAGAGCTCATCAATAATGCACCAGATCAAAAGTTAGAACAGTCTGTGTAACAATTGGCATATGGGGAGTTGAAGAAAATTAATTTGATAGAAGAGAACAGCCAGACATCTTCTCCTCAATAATCCTACTTCTGTGAAGGGAGGACTTAGGAGAGGGGTGAGCAGATTTTTAGAACCTGGCTTCCTTGCTTGCTTATTTATTTATTTATTTGCCATGTAAAGAATAAATTGATCTGATTAAAATGGACCTTTCCCGTCCTTCTCCAGTTTGATAGCCAGTCAATTCTTTTGTCATATTGTTACTATAGCACTACAGTTGTGCTCAAATTGATTGCTTCCCCTCCATTTTGTCTTTTTCAGATTCCCCTTACCTCTGTGATTTATTCTGATGGGATCTAACCATATTTTTCTGTTGCCCTCTATCTTTCCCTAATTCAGTTTTATGTTTTTAATATCATTGCCAGTTAACCTCCAAAAGTACAGCTCTCTTTTTTATGCTATTGTCAGGTAGCATTTCACATTCCATTCTGTATTGAGATTGTTTGCAATATTTATGTTCATCTTTCTTGGATCAAGGCTAAACTTAAGGGTATTGGTTCAGAAGAGTAAGTCTGGAGGCAGGATCCACATAAAGAAATGTTCAAGACTCACTGTCCCCAGGGCAGGACCTTAACCATAACAACCACAGGAGATGATACCCTTGAGGGAAAGCATCATTGTGTTGTAGACTTTCTGGGCTTGACTTGTAGTTTCACAGTATGACCCTGTTGCTTTCAGAGATTCCTCATTATTAGACCCCAGCACAGGGCTGTTAGTACATGTGATTGTCTTCCTGGAAACCCCATCCTTCACCTTTTAGTTCCTGCCCAATTTGTAGATTTCTTTCACATGTAATTTCCTTAGGGAAGTCTTCCCTCATTCACTGAAATTAAGCCTGGCCCCCACATAATTAATTTTATAACATCCTATAATTTCCATTTATAGTACGTATCAGAATGTTTAATTGTATAATTAATTCATAGCCCCCTGACTAGACTTTAAATACACAAAACCTTTATTTTTGCTCAGGGGTTTGCTTAATACCTGGAACAAAGATGTTCTCAGTGGACATCTGTTCAGTGAATCAGTTAATAAATAGATCTTTTCATCTCCCAGTATTTTACTATTCTTGTGAAAAGAGATGACTAGTGAAATTAAAGATTCATATTCTTAGTCTGTTACCAGTAATTGCTGAAGCCTCTGTGGGGTCACCATAGTCATATTGTGAAGCTTGATGTCATGTATACAGAGTCTACCATATAGTTTTCAAGGATCTTGCCCAGTCCACCCTGATACATTGAGGTGTGGACAGTACTACAGCGTGAATAATCAGCATTTGAGTGTTTCTTTGATATGAATTGTTAGACTACCAGCATCCTGCCACAAGCTCTACTTTTCTGATTCCAAATACCTCTAACTTTCGTCATGACCCATGAATGGTGAACACAAAAGTAGAAACCACTCAGAAATGAAATTTTGCTCAGCAATTGAATATTACCAAGGTACCCCAAGACTCCCCATAGAATACAAATGATAAAAATAATAACCATCAAGAGGAGAGTAAAGATGTGGGCCAAAGTGGTCAAAGAGACATCCAATGTAGAACACTGCCCCACTCGAGCAATAAGGTTTCCCCAAGTCCTTTTTATACTCTTTTATGGGCCTTCTAAATGCAGTTAAGATCTCTTTTAATTGCCACTGTAGAATCACAGCATTCACCTAATTTGTTAGAGAATGTATGTACATGTTTTGCACAAGCAATAAAAAGGCAGTACAAAATCTTAAATGGTTTCAGCAATGATTTTCGCCAAAGATTCTTTCAAGCCATTGGAAAACAGAACAATGAACAATGAAGATGAGGTCCTTACTGTTGTGAAATTACAGTAGCATTGGGCAGTGAGAAAAAAATTGATAAGTATATTAATAAATGATCAGGATAATTTCTCAAAGTGTGACATCTTTAGGCTGCTATAACAAAATATGATAGACTTATAAACAACAGATTATAAACAACAGAAATTTATTTCTCAAAGTTCTGGAGGCTAGTAAGTTTAAGATCAAGGTACCAGCAGATTCAGTGTGTGGTAAGGGCTTCCTCTCTGCACCAACGATTGTGACTTCTTGCTGCATTCTTATATAGTGGAAAAGTCAAGGCAGTTCTCTGAGGACTCCCTTATAAGGTCACTAATTCCATTGATGAGGGCTTCATCCTGATGATCTAAGCATTTCACAAAGGCCTCACCTCCTAATACTATCACATTGGTGATTAGGTTTTCAGCATATAAATTTTGGGACCATTAGCAGCTGTGAAGAAAACTAAACAGGGTGATGCCGTGGTGAATGGGGCTGGTGGTTGCTGCTTGAGATTGAGTAATCAAGGAGGAGTGGAGGACTTTTTGCAGAGGTGATGTGTAAGCCTCCACCCTTTTCCTCTATAGCAATGATTTTCAACTAGGAATGATTTTGCCCCCAAAAGACATTTGGTAATATTCAGAGACCATTTTGGTTGTCACGACTGGCAGGGGGGCAGGGGTTACTACTGACATATAGCAAGCTGATTTCAAGGATGCTGCTAAACATTCTACAATGCAGAAGACAGCTTCCAATAATGAATTATCTATTCCAAAATGTCAACAGTGCCAGGGATGAAAAACCCTGATCTATGGTTTATTCTCATCGCAACAACCAGGTTGATTTTTTAAAAATACTGAATCATACTATATTAATTCTCTGTTCTAAGCCCTTTAACTAATCCTCAGGTCTCCCAGATTCTTCTCATTCTGGCTTCCCATAATCTTTCATCTCCTATTTTATTGCCTTCACTCATTACACTCTGGCCTCAGGCCTTTGCACTGGCTGTTCTCTTGACTGAAATTTTCTTCCTTTGGATATCTGAATGGCTTTCTTGATTATCAGAACTGAACCCCCTTCCCCGCTTCTGATTGCCTTACCATACTCCTACCTCTTGCACTTATCTTCTAATGTGCTATATAATTTGCTTATATAACTATTGTTTATTGGCTCTTTTACCCTCTAGAAAGTAAGCTTCATAAACTCATGGGTTTATGATACTTTCTGCCACATAATGGGTACCTTATGAATATTTGTTGAATAAGTGAAGGAAGGAAAAGCAACTTATATGATGAGAATGTGGCTTCCAAAGAAAAGCTATGGAAAAAAAAAAAAAAAAACAAAACTCAAGTACAGAGGCCCTAAAAGTGATTGAGCTTAGTGTGCTTAAAGGACAACCAGGAGGCCAATAACTGAAGTGCAATAAATGAGGGGCAGAGCATGCAACGTAAGTCAGAAGCTGTCATGGTCAGATCAGATGAAGCCTTTTAGAGCACAATAGTGTCCAGGTATATTTTGTAAAGGAAGAACTTGTGTGCCATGTTTTGAAAAGTATGTGTGCATTTGTATATTTTTTCACTTGCCTGTTAAATTTTATTTTTAACATATGTTGTTTTTGCAGAGACAGGGTCTCACATTGTTGCCCAAGCTGGTCTTGAACTCCTGGGCTCAAGCAGTCCTCCCACCTTGGCCTTCCAAAATGCTGGGATTACAGGGGTGGGCCACCGTGCCTGGCCCAGCTTACGTTATAAACATGAATGATCAAATCAATGGCTTTTCTCTTACATGTATCTTACATGGTAATACCTGTAAGATACTCAAAAGTTCAACTGCCCCCGAAGTATTTTGACACTGACTCATATGTTTAAAGTTTTTTTAATTGATGAGTACAAATTGTGTGTGTATGTATGTATGTGTGTATATATACACACACATATATATATATATATATGGCACAAAACATGTTTCAATATGTGTGTACATTATGCAATGGTCAAATGAAACTATTTAACATATGTATTACCTTACATGCTTATTTTTAAAAGGGGACAACATTTACCATCTATTCCCTTAGAGATTTTCAAGTATACAATATATTGTTAACTAAAGTCACCATGATGTGCAATATACCTCTTGAACTTATTCCTCCTAGTTGAAATTTTGTGTCCTTTAACCAACATCTTCCTAATTCTCTCACCCTCCAGCCTCTGGTTACCATCATTTTACTTCCTGTTTCCATGAATTCAATGTTCTTATATCTCACATGTAAGAGAGAGAATGCAGCATTTGTCTTACTGTTTCTGACTTATTTCACTTAGCGTAGTATCCTCCAAGTTCTTCTATGTTGTGGAAAATCACACCATTTTCTCCTTTTTAAGGTGGAATAGTATTCCAGTATGTATGTACATCACATTTTCTTAATCCGTTTGTCTGATGGACACAAGTTGATTCAGTGTCTTGGATATTGTTAATGTGTCAGTGAACACAAGCATGTGACATTGACCCATTGTGTAAATGTTCATAGTTGCTTTCTGTTTTAGCCATTGTTTCAGAGGCTGCTATTCAAAAGTTATATATCATTTGGAACATGTGGTGCATAATTCTAATACCTGTAATTGTATTGATTATAGTGTCTCTTGAAAGATACCATGAATGAAGGTAGAAGAGAGATCTTCTGAGTAGAAATACAATGAGAGTGAAAGTGTGAAGGCAAGGAAAGAAAACTAGTATTTGCTGGTCAGCCAGTGTGCAGCAACTACTTTATTAAGTGGTTTGCATGTGTGATGCCATTTCAACATTAAAAAATACAGTATCCCCTTTAATGAAGAAATTAAACTTGCTCAAGATTGTGTACCTAGTAAGAAGTCTAGCTGGAATTTGAATTAAAATGTTTCTAGGTCCCAGACTGTATTCATCTCCTCAAGTTGCTGTAACAGAATAACAGAATACCATAAGCTGGGTTGCTTAAACAACCAGCATATATATCTCATGCTTTAGAGGCTGGAAAGCCTAAGATCAGGCGCCAGCTGATTTGGCTCATGGTAAGGGCCCTTTTCCTGGCTTTCCCTCTTCCTCCTGTCTCTTTACATGATGGAGAGAGAAAGAAAAAGACCTCTCTTGCATCCTGTCTTAGATAATCATTAGGGATCCACCCTAATAACCTAATTACCTTCCAAAGGCCCTGTCTTTAAATGTCATGTTGGGGGTAAGAATGTCATATGAATTTTTGGGGGGACATGATTTAGTTCATAACAAATATGAATGCTCTTTCAATGACATTAAGCTGCTTTCCTGCTTAAAAAAATGAAAAAGAAGATACCCACTTTAATATTTTACCAAAAGTAGGCCCTGAATGAATCACTTGTGAGTCTAGACTTAGATTAATTCCATTCAATTACGTCAGTTTCTAAGGTCTTTAACTAATGCCTAGAAAGTTTCTTTCACATACTTCTGTAAAAGAAGTTTTGATAAGATAGTCTGAATGAACTTTTTTCCCCTTAGTTCTCTAAAAAGTCAGATTGTCATACAGCAACTTTTTTTCTGCTAGTTGTAAAAGGAACATACAAAGGCCTTAATCTTCTGTTTGGGCTTTTGGTACAGCTTTTGTGTCTGATAATAAAACCCAAGATTTATATTGTTGACTGAAGAAATTCAACCATTGCCCTATATATACCAAATAGACAAAAGGGCATTTACTATTAAATAAAGGTTGTGTTGGTTACATTCAATCCTGTCCATATAAAGATAATTTAGATTTTTTTAAAAGCTCTTGAAAGAGTCACATAAGTTTGACCTATGCCAAAGAATTGCCCATCAACCTCAAACTCAAATGTTTTGTTTTTAAAAGAAAAGAAAGGTCCCCTTTTCTCTTCAAACTTTATTTGGAGGGATTAAATTTCCTGTTAAATGTATAATATGTATTTGTTTTAACTATAAAAATAACTTTTCTTTTAGCATATATGGAGATTATTGTACATTAAACGAATTGACTACAGGTGAAATGTTCTTATAAGGAAATCCTTAGTTTACGAAAGCATAATTTAAAATAGAGAAAAAAATACTGGAATTAGTTTAAACATCCCCCAACTACGAATTCTGTCTTGTTATTTGTTAAGGTATATGGAATCCAACTAAAGAAAAAAAAAAAAAAAAAAAACTGTTGGGCTGTCTATGGATATGCTAAACAAGTTTATAAAAGTTTTACTTTTTTTCCTGGAAAAATCAGTTTATATTGGGTAACATTCTGTCTCTTTCATCATAAATCTAAATTTCTGGAGGCCTTAGATAATGGTACACAGAATCCTGCTGCTTATAGTGCAAACAAGTTTGAGAATTCCATCTGCTTGTCCTGGAAAGAAGATGAATAGTATAAGCTTCTATATGTGAGAATGTATTCTCTTTCAGAATTGCTAGAGTTAACGTATTGTATGAAATAGTTGTCTTTGGTTTTGTGCCAATTTTAATTGCCTATTTGAGCAGAAATGCACTTTGAGTTATTTTTAGCCCTGTAGATTCAATTTAGAATTCAGTGGATTTACGTTTTGGCAATACAGATAACAAGATCTGTCATATTCGCAGCGACACTCTATTTTTAACTTCATTGGTTCATTAAAATGATGCATGGCACTGGTTTAAGAAGCAACCAGTCAAGGAAACACAAACTATGAAAACACACTCCAAGGAAACACACTCTGACTCTATAAGAAATCAACACAACCCAGCATTTGTAAAATTCCAGCTTGATAAATTTACACATTATTGTTAATTCTGGAAGAGTGAAATGCATTCTTTGGAGAATGTGGCTGCTGTCATTAAACTAACCTTTCTTTGCAAGATAAAGACTGCCACTCACGTGGATGTCACACTTTATACCTGTCAGGTTTAGACAGTTGTGGGTTGCAGTTAAAGATTGTCACTCTGCAGGATATTTTTTCAGTAGCTCATTTATATAATTCCATTTTGTTAAAAAAAGAAAAATGACTTGTCAGAGAAGATTTTCACCCAGTTGCCCCAATTCAACATTTATGCTCCATGGAATCTAGGTTTTTGTAATAACAGGCAAACCTGTAAGACTTGGGAACCTGGGAAGTTAGCATAAGCATGATTCAATAATGTGGGTAAGTGGGTAGACCATCAGTGTGTCATTGGAAACTGATGGAATTGATCAGAACACAAAAGATACGAGAATTACACTTACAGAATGGTGGCAGGAGAAGTTCCACAGACCTGCTCCAGTGAAGCAACCATGGCTGGTGAGAATGATTTTAGAATAAGAACAATCACTTATTCCAGAAAAATTATGTAAGAACATCAAGTCTATGACACTTGAGTCATGGCATTCTTCTCACATAATCCCCCAGCTCAGCATGATGGAAGATTCCAGGCAAGAGCAGCCGATAAATTGGGGGCTTCCTTCTTCTACCCTGTTTGATTATGAAGTCTCTGACCTAGTTTGTTTTACGTCAGTTACCCACTTTTAAAGGTAGTTTTAACATTGTAGCTTCTCTTCCTTCACATTCTTCTTTGAATACAGGAAACACACCTAATATTTTTCTGCCTAATCTTGCTAATGAAAAGCAGGGTATTTAAATTCAGTCAGAATGATGATTTCGCATTGGTAGTATAAGTGGTTCATTCTTCATCTTTGCATTTTTGATATTGAAAATTGAAGACATTGAGGATTGTTTGGGAATCAAAAAATGTAATATTCAAGGCAATGAAACTAAAATGGTGAATGTGGTATCTAGTACTTTGCAGGACATTTAGAAACATGGTAAAACAGTGAACTCTGATTACTGTATTCATCATGACTATTTCTGAATGGGGCTTTAGATATAATTCAGATAATTTTCATGAAAAATCTGCAGTTTCAGAATGACAGCTTATATAACCTGTCTGTGCCATAACATGCAAGGTTCTTACAGCCATTTTCTGATAATTTATACCTATGAAATTGTACGTTCTATTATTTAATTAACAGCATTTATCTTTCCAGCTTCTTTATAAAGCATAGTGATTAATATAATCAAATGTTTTATGAACCGTTGTACATTAAAAGTGAAATTCTATTATGAGGCAAGTTCAATGCCATCTTTTAAGCTTAGCAGACTTCTGAAATAAAACCCATCAACTGCTCTTTCCTCCCATACCATGTAAGATTCTCAAAATATTTCAGTTTTGTGTAGTTACCCCTTTCAACTGTTGTAATTTCACTTATTTGGCTCAAAGTATATAGAATTCATTAAAAATAATTTGTCATGCACATGTGAACCACTAAAACAGGAGACCAAAGAGAACCTATTTGAATGTGGTTAAGAAGTAAATGCACTTACATGTAAACCAGAAAATAATCTCTCATATATTAAAAAAGAAAACATATTCTATTCAAACATTTTTTCCCTTTTCCTTATGTAGTACACAAATTATCTCATTTGGTTTCAGAGAAGGGAAAGTTGGTATTGTTTACTTTATCACAGTAAGTATTTCATAAAACACACCTGAAAAATTTCATGAGGATTTTCACACCCACTTTACATAGTAGATAACCGCATTTAAATAAGATGAAGAAATAGCTAATTATATCTGCAACAGTTCCACATAATAAAACTGATTCTGTTTAAAATTCACTCATGTTTAAAAATACATCAAGAAATAAAAGGAGCACAAAACATAAGAAAAGGAGAAGGTAATATTTAAGCAGAAAGTCCTATTTAAAAAAAAATTACATAGTAATTCTTAAATAGTTAAAAATGCAAAGGATGATTAAACAGCAGATGAGACACAGCTGAAGATTGATTAAATAGACCTAAAAAAATTACCCCAAATGCAGGATAGTAAAATAAATAGAAGGAAAATGTAAAATAAGAGTTCAAAATATAGAAAATGGAGATTGAGAAGGTAAAATACATGTTTAATAGGACTTCTAGAAGAAGAAAATAGACAATGAGAGAAAAAGCAGGCAAAGAGATCACAGTTAATAACTTTCTAAAATTATGAATCCTCAGCTTCATGAAGTACAGTGAATTCATAAAGAGAATTTCAAAAGCGACCAGAGTAAAACTCTCAGATTACCTACAAAGGGATGGCAATTAGACTGCTGTAGAACTTCTCAATTAAAGAAGCAGTGAAAAAAGCCAGAATATGGTGAAAGTATATATTCAAAGTTCTAAGAGAATATAAGTAGTAATCCCTAATTTTATAAACAGCTAAACTGTGTCCAAAATAAAGGTAGAAGAAGTTTTCAGGTTTTACTAAACCAATGGAGTATTTCTCACTAGAGAAATGTTGAAGGAATATACTTCAAAAAGAATCAAACTGATCCCAAAAGGGCTAAAATAAAAGAATGACTGTTGTGTAAAGTATATATACACACATATATTTTTTAAAAGTAAACATGGAGGTCCATCTGAACTAACACTGATTTTTTTTTTTTTTTTTTTTTTTTCTTGAGATGAAGTCTTGCTCTTGTTGTCCAGGCTGGAGTGCAATAGTGTGATCTTGGCTCACTGCAACCTCCGCCTCCTGGGTTCAAGCGATTCTCCTGCCTCATCCTCCTGAGTAGCTGGGATTATAGACACCCACCACCACACCCAGCTAATTTTTGTATATTTAGGAAGGGGTTTCACCATGTTGACCAGGTTGGTCTTGAAGTTCTGACCTCAGGTAATCCACATGCCTCAGCCTCCCAAAGTGTTGGGATTACAAGTGTGAGCCACCATGCCCGACCCTAACACTGATTTTTATAAAACAGAAACAAAAACTTACAGGATTTAGGCAAGAAGGTTAAGATGTAATTGAAAAGTTAGACAATGAGAATATATCTTTGTATTGTTTTTGATGAAAAGAGCACTATAGAAGTGCCTGTTGCCACCTTCTTATTCACTAATTAATTCAACAGTTATTCATGTTACAATAATTATGCCCCAGATATTCCTCAAATTTTTCACAGCACTCAAGAAAAAAATTCCATTAAAAATTCCTGCCATCACAGTGTTTGTTTTAGTGAGTAGGGCCAGAAAATAAATATAATTAAAATGTAGCATAGATAGTATTTTCATCAGTGTTAACTACTCCTGGGGATGAGGAGATGAAAGAAGGGTAGTTATAAGTACATACATATGCAGTTTAATAGTGTGATCAGGCAAGGTCTCAACGAGGAGGTGAGATTGGAGTAAACACTGAAGGGAATCAGGGAGGCATGCTGCTATTTAGGAGAGAATTATTCCAGCAAACGGAAGCAAATGTAAAGCCCTGAAGGTAAGGTGGAGGTGTTTCCGCTGCATTTGAAAAATAACAGAAAATTCAATGTGATTGGAACAGAGAGCGTGAGGAAGATAGAAGATCAGCAAGGTATTGAGGAGCCAAAAAGTACAGGGCCAGTGGGCACTGTAAAACTTGGCCTTTTACAATGAATGAAGGGTGAGTGAATTATGTTTTGAATAGAGGAGAGATGTGATCTGTTCTGCATTTTAAAAAGATCACTGTGCTGGAACTAGGCAAGGATAAAAGTATAAAAACCACTTAACCACTGTAATATAGAAGACAGGTGATGGTGAATTGAATGTAGCAACAGAGGAGGTAAGAAGTGTCTCAATTCTGGATATATTTTATAGATATCCAAGTAAATTTGATCTTGAGTATGAGAAAAAGAGATAAAAAGTAACTCCAAGTTTCTTGGCCTGAGAAATGAGAAGGATGGAGTTAACATTTACTGAGTTAAGAAACACAGCTGGTAGAGTAGATGTGTCTGTGTGTGTGTGTGTGTGTGTGTGTGTAGAGGAAAAGTGGACTATAAGGGAAAAACATCAGGAGCACAGTTTGAGATAGCTGGATAGCTGGAGATAGGGAATGTAAACCAAAAAGTGACTGAGGTGGTGTCTTAATTCAAGGCTTATTTAGCCAAGGTTGAGGACAAGCTGGGGGAAGAACAAAAATCACAGGGGTATCAGTGATCTATGCCTTTTCCAAACGGGGTTTTGTGAACTTAAATGTCTAAGGGAAAAAGACCAAGTGGGAGGGAGGAAAAAAGAAAAGAAAAAAAAAAGGGTAGGCAGTGAGGCAGATGGTCACATTCTTATGAAGCTCTGATTAGCTTCAGTAAATCTACATTTTACATGTGAAACAAACAGGAAATGTCAATTATGTATTGCTTCTCAGTAAATCCACATTTTACATAAGATAAAGTAAGCACGTGAAAAGTAGTAGGGGAAATAAGGCTATGAAATGGGGTTGCGAAATTACAGCTATCTGGGAACAAAAGGAAGACAGTATTGGTGGTTCAGTTCCCAAGCTTACCCTTCCCTTTGGCATAGTGCCATAGGGTCCCGAGGTGCTATTTTTCTTTCATATTTTCCCTGTTTAAAAATCTTTTGGGGAAAGCATTGTATAAGTACATGAATCTCTGGTCATACGTTTGGTCTGATCACTCGTTGCTAGGATGGTTTATTCCTAGAGGGTTAAATCCCATGTTGCTAGGAAGGCTCATTCCTAGGTCATGTCCCACATTCCAAAGAAGGCTCATTTCTAGGAGGCTGTCAATTTTCATGTCTCATGGAGAAAAATAGGGGGAGGAAGAAATAAAGAAAGGAGAGGCTGGGTGCGTGACTCACTCCTGTGATTCCAGCACTTTGGGAGGCCAAGGTGGGCAGATCATGAGGTCAGGAGTTTGAGAGAAGCCTGGCCAGCAATGTGAAACCCCATCTCTACTAAAAATACAAAAATTAGCCGGGCGTGGTGGTGCACACCTGTAGTCCCAGTCACTCGGGAGGCTGAGGGAGAGAGAATTGCTTGAATCCGGGAGGTGGAGCTGCAGTGAGCTGAGATCGCCCCACTGCACACCAGCCTGGGTGACAGTGTGAGACTTTGTCTCAAAGAAAAAGGAGACCAAGATCAAATTATAGCAACAAAAGAAAAGCAATCCTGGAAAACTAATTCAGACTATACTACCACCTCTTTCATCAGAGCTATTCTTTGGGTAATTGTCATTTTAACTCTTTCAGTTGTGCATTGACTATTGTATGTCTGGAGAAGTTTATAGACTAGCTGGGCTTTTTTAAGTATCTGAAGCATTTTTAAATTTCAGTAGCAATATGACAGATTTTTCTGGATGGTAGTTTGAATCAGGTGTTAGAAATGAACTTTCTGAGAAGGCAGGCACAAAACTGATACATGAATACATGTGTGTATACACCCACCCCCATATATGTTATAAAACATATATAATATACATATATATTGCTGTTAATACAAAGTTTTAGTTGTCTAGCTTCAGCTTGCAGAGCTTTAAGAAAAGTACAGTTTTAATTTCTAGTGATTTCAAGTCAGAAAAATAGGAGAAAACACAATTTGAAAACATTCGTTTGGAGACTTGTAGTCAGGAAATAATTCAGGATTCAGTCCAAATTGTAGACAAATACTAAAAAATGAAAGCCGATAGACAAAACTAGAATCTAATAACAGATATATTATAGTTTCTTTGGAAACATAATTTTTCTCTTTAATACCCCATTTTTACCAAATCATAGCAGGACAGCTTAGTTGCAAATACATTTTAGTCTTGTTGTACTTGGTCAGATTATTTGCATAAAGTACAGCAAGAATTAATTGTTGGCCATTTGTCTCTTTCAAAATTGACTTGCTGAAACTTTTCCATAAGGAATCTCAGATAAGGTTTTTAAAGGCCTCTTGAACCCAGCCTAGGATTTATCTGTGCTTGCAGATACCTGTGTGAATTGGGTGAATTTCTCTCTTTTCAAGGTCCCAGAATAAGGTTCTTGGGACTATCAGAAAGTGGCATTCTTTGGGTCAGAAACCATGTAAAGGAACTACGTAGACAAGGTGTGAGGCCAGTCTTTCCAAGGGGCTTTTATCTGTTCTTTAACCTCAATTCCTCAAAGCATTCTGGTAATATTTGAGAATGTGTCATTTCAGTCAAAGCCTCAGTGAAATAACCAGTGTATCCAATTATATCTTATTGCAAAAGATAACAGATTCTTATTGAAATCATGCAAATAACTATATTGGCATAAATTAAGAATACTCACAAATAGTTTCCAAATTCTGGAGAAATCAGAAAGAAATACGCTTCAAATTTGCTCGCAAGAGTATAGTTCATCCAACTGTTGAAAGTTACAAATATCTCAAAAGAAATTTTTGACTCTGAAAAACAACAAAAAGAATCAGCAACATTTCAAACAAAAACAAAGTCAGAAAAATTTATTTCAGTCCTCTGTTCAGTTTCATACAACTAAATCATTCTGTTTGACACTGGGGTTCTCAATATATATAAATGCATCAGCTCTCCACTGAGAGTACTGAAAGTTTTTTTCCCTAGTCCAGTGGTACAGTCCTTGAAGCTGTCAGAAACCTGCATTGAAGAGCCCCAACAGATATCTTTCTGTGAACTCCCTTAGAGAAACAAGATTTGGACTGTAGCTGATTATAAACTACAAGGGAAGTTCTGAGAAGAATCAAAACAATAATCTGTGGATGACAAGAGTTCTAGGACTGCCATGGTTAAAGACACAATTGACAAGGAAATTTGGTTATTTCTGTGGCATGCAACAATACAGCATAATGATAATTATCAATAACATTAAGACATCAGAATTATAGGAATCTCATACAGTTTAACATACTAATAACATATTTATATTAAATATAACTCTAAGATACATCTCATATTAGACAATGCTTCCTGTATGATTTTAATGTATCAAATAAACTCAGTATGTCTCTCTTGGATTTCAAGGGGCTTAATATCTTAAAAAAAAAAAATTAAAGTCTAAAGAACTGAATTTAGAGCTTGAAATTTGATTTTAAAAAATTTGTCAAATACCAAAGGTTTAGAACAGTTGATAGCATAAGAACATAAGTAACTCTAAAATAAGTTACTTAGTCAAAATGATAAAGATTTTTAAAAGCTAAAGTCTTTACTCTTTGATAGAAAGGAGACTCAGTTCCACAAACAATATGACCTAATAAAGACCGCACGAGGCTAGCTGAATCTGTCTCTTCCCTAATCCCGTTTTTGGCAGTTTTCTCAAAAGATAAATAAAAATCTCTAATCTCTTAATATTACATGACAATCTTGTTCATAAGGGAAAACCAAATTTTATGTTTGCATTAGTGTTATTAACTCCAGTAAAAAAACTCATGAACTGTCCAATCTCAGTTTGATCTTAAGAATTTCATAAACTTCAAAAATATTTTACAGTTTTCTATTAAAGAACATATCAATGTTCCAATAAACCCCTGTTCTTCTGACACTAGGGCCCAGACTTTGGCATCAGTGTACTTTTTATATTAGTTTTATAGGCAAAAAAATTGTCCCTTTTAAATTTTAGCTACTTGGTTATACAAATTTTTTTCATAAGATCAATCTTCTACAAACCTTCTACAATTTCAGTTTTGTCCTATCATTTTACCTCAGGGCATATATTTACTTTCTTTTCCAATTTTATGTATTCATTTAATTTATTCATCTTTTTACTCCTTTAATTAAAAAAATAGCCCACTCAACTGGGCAAAATTACTCTTGCTTTGACAAAAACCACATTTCCGTGCCTTCTTATACCTTTCCCCCTAAAATGCATCCTACTCTTACACACTTTGCATGAAGAACTGTTTCTCTTTTATCTAGTAGTTTTAATTATATACATTAATTACAATGTTAAATCTTTGTTACTCTTACTTTTAGTGAAAAACCTTGAAAGTAATCAATTTTAAGTATGTATCAGATGCAGAACCCAGGACAAAAAAAAAATAGAGCTTCAGATAATGCCTGACTCTTTCTAGCATATCTAGGAGACATAGCTGGCCCAGGGACAATGCCATATATCCCCAGGCCTTCCCATGACAATTGTTTATTTTTCTTTGTATAACCTAGACTCTAGAGGCTCTAAGACAGGTATTAAACAATTATTAAAAATATCACAGAAGGCTGGACACAGTGGCTCACACCTGTAATTCTAACACTTTGGGAGGCTGAGGCAAGTAAGTGGATTGCTTGAGCTCAAGAGTTTGAAGCAGCCTGGGCAACATGGCAAACCCTGTCTCTACTAAAAAATACAAAAATTAGCCAGGCATGGTGGCATGTGCCTGTAATGCTGTCTGCTTGGGACGCTGAGCCAGAAGGATAGAAGCTTGAACTTGGGCGGTTGAGGCTGCAGTGAGCAGAGGTGGCACCATCATGCTCTAGCCTGGCTGACAAAGTGAGACCATGCCTCAAAAAACAAACAAAAACAAAAAAATACAAACCAAAAAAACCCTACAGAACCAGTTTATGATGTTTAAAACTCTAGCAAAAACTATCTGAACTGCCTGACTGGGAGTTGATAGAAATAAAATATATTTCTATGTTATTTTACCAATAATTTAAAAACTGTTTTATTTACTAACATGTGAACTAAAAGGCAGTTTCTACATTTCTGGGAATAGATTTAAGTGCTTTTTCCTTTAAGCCAATTAATTAGCACTCATTCATATATTTTTATCATGAAATATCACATACAGATGATACCATATGAACACATAGACATATAGACAGTGGGAGATCTTATAGATTTATAATGTAATCACCTGATGGGTCCTTCCTGCTTGTTTTACAGACAACTTATTGAGACTGTGGTATTAAAGTAAAAAAAGATTTTAATTGACATGAGGCCAGCCACATGGGAGATGAAGCTATTACTCAAATAATTCTCTCTAAAGTCTTGGAAGTTAGGGGTTTTTTAGGGTAGTTTAGTGGGCAGGGGTTAGGGAATGGGTACTGCCAATTGGTTGTGGATGCTAGGATAAGGGTAAGAAAAATGATCCTTGTGCACTGAGTCCTTCTCTGGATAGAGGCCCAAGGTCTTGTTGAGACATAAGTCATGAGTTTGGGTTGCGTCAGTCTGAAAAACATTACAGTAAACCAATCTTAGGTTCTACAGTAGCAGTGCTATGTATAGGAGCAATTGGGGAAGTCACAAATCTTGTGACCTCTAGCCACATGACTCCTGAGCAGTAAGGAATTATAGGAACTGTGCCCACATTTCAGCAGAGCTTAGGCCCTTCCCATCATCCTAATCTTGTGGCCTTTTATTAGTGTTACAAAGATGGTTTCAGCCCCTGAACCAGGAAGGAGATTCCTTTTAGGAAAGGACCATTATTATCCTTGCTTCAAAGTTTAAACTAAATTCCTCCAAAAGTTAACTGACACCCAGGCCTACATCCAGGAATGAGTAAGGACAGCTTGAAGGTCAGAAGCAAGATGGAATCAACCATGTCATATTTCTCTATCATAATTTTCTAAAGGTAGTTTCAGTAAGATTCTTCATTTGCCTGTTTTCAAAGCTTCTCTCCCTCAAGTTAGACTGTAAATCTCTTGATTATAATTGTTAGCCAGGCAACTCTACCATTGCATTTCTAAAGAGACAATTCTTTAGGTGAAACAAGGTAGAAAATTTACATCTCGAAGCACAGAGCTAAGACATTTGGCCTAAAGATTGTACCGTCATTTGCTCAAACCAAGGGACAAAAATGATGTAGGTATAAGTTCAGTTAAGATGGGTAGGAAAATGACCTTAAACCAAGGTATAGCTCACACTTCTGTAAGGCCATATTTTCTGGGCTCTTAGCTTTTCAGATGACCATCCACACATAAAGGCCCAAAAGCCTGTGTTCCCCACAGACAAAAGAATACAGAAAATCAACAGCTGTTAAAGGAAGGGGAAAACAAATAAATGATAAATTAGTACCCTAGAAGTCACACAAACATCAAACCAAGAGAGGTTAGTTCCCTGACCAGAATTAAAACTATGCCATGGAGGTGAAAGTGTAGAACTGTAACTACTAGGCCACAAACTAGAGTGATCTTTGTTGTTCCCTAATCAGGAAGCAAGCCCAGGCCATGGCAGACATTTTAACTACCAGAACTGTTTCAGGTCAGATTTTTGCTCTTAATTTAGTCAGGAGAGTTTTTAAGGCTAACCATGAAACTGTTAGGGTGCTTTTAAAACTTTGATCTTTCCATTAATTGTTTACAATAGGAGATCTCTAAAATCTTTAATAGCATACACAGAGAGAGGGGCTAGGAAAGCAGTATTGTTACGTAAATAAATCCTCCCAGTCACATTTTGGTTTTGATTTATCTTAGCCAGTCGGGGTTTTAGAGGTGGAACTTGACTTTCTGCAGCTGTAGGGGTTTCAGTAGACATTAGAGTGGGCAAGGGATTGGTCAAATCTGACAGAAAATGAGCTAAAATAAAAACCAATCACACAATTAACATATTGTTGAGATCTCTGAGCATAAGAAGTTCTAGACAACTGACCAAAAGTTTTGACTTCCAGTTGCCAAATGCCCCTCTAAAAAACCCAAACCAGCTCCTTACCTGGAGATGGGGCCCAAGCTGAAGACTGCTCTTTGCTTTCAGGGAAGTAGGAAGCTTGCTTTACTTGTTGGAAGTGTATAAAAACTCACTTTTTTGCAGCAGCAGCAGCAAAATAAACCTTGGATCTCAACAGAAAATCAGGGATCTCTGGAGGGAGACTCTCCCAGACCTCAGCAGACCATCCAATTGGTCAGAGTGATAAAGAGCTCTAGCTGGCACAGGACCCTGACAGGAGAGTTGCTGCAGGCTAAGGGCCAATTCCACTCAGAGAATCACTTCGTGGTTACCGAAATATAAACCAAACAATGACTGAGGCAGATGTCTCAATTGATTAGTGATTTATTTAGCCAAGGTTCAGGATGTGCTGGGGGGAAAACATAAAACGGGCATCTGTGATCCATGCTTTTTTCAAAGGGGATTTTGTGAACTTTAGTATTTAAAGGGGAGAGAACAAGCAGGAAGGAGAAAATAAGGGGAGGCAGGGTAGGTAGATGGATACCTTCTTGTGAGGTTCTGATTAGCTTTAGTAAATACACATTTTAAATGTGAAAAGGAGTAGAGGAGATGAGGCCGTGACGTGAGGGTTGTGAAATTACAGCTATCTGGGAACAAAAAGAAGACATTATTGGTGACTCAGCTCCCAAACTTAACTTTCCCAAAATACGGTGAGTTTGGGGTCCTGAGATTCTATTTTTATTTCACAGGGATAATTTTTTAATATTGATTCTATGTTAGATGTCCTCAAAGATAAAATTTTTAATTAATCAGCTTGATTTTTAAAACATATATAGCATTCTAAAGATTTTTAGATTGATGTTAATTTTCCAATCTATGTTATTTAATGTAATGAATATGACACAGAGAAAGAAGGGTGAGGCTGAAAGGTGAAAGCCTTAGAGGGAAAGAGAAGAAGAGAGAATCTTTAGTTTCACCAGCTTCTTCCCTCAGCTCCTGAGTGAGCCACACAGATGGGTGGTGGTCCATCCTCCTAAGTCTGAGGGTCAGGTCTATGGGGCTCCTTCTTTGAAGCACTAGATTCTAATAACCATAAACACTTTGACTTTCTCCCATAATCCAAATCAGTGGAAGCTGTTTTGTAGTTCCTATCTTTGTGTTTTTGCATTTCAATTCTTTTTTTTTTTTTTTTTTGAGACAGTCTTACTCTGTCACCTAGACTGGAGTGCAGAGGTGTGATCTTGGCTCACTGCAACCTCTGTCAGCCTCCTGGGTTCAAACGATTCTCCTGCATCAACCTCCCGAGTAGCTGGGATTACAGGCGTGTGCCACCACACCCAGCTGCTTTTTGTATTTTTAGTAGACACAGGATTTCACTATGTTGGTTAGGCTGGTCTTGAACTCCTGACCTCAGGTGATCCACTCACCTCAGCCTCCCAGAGTGCTGGGACTATAGGCGTAAACCACTGTGCCCAGCCACATTTTAATTCTTTCAACACCTGTTTAATCAATTCTCTACATTAAATTGTTTTTTAAAAAATGCCTAGTATGGTTTTTGTTTTTATACCTAAGCTCTACCTGGTGTACTCTAAATAGATGTGACAAATCCAATCCCAGTATAAAACAACCACAGTTTTTTTCATTGTTCTTAAAATTATAGGATTCAATTCTCCTCCATTGGCTGTTCATTAATAGGCAGTTTGCATAAAGGGCATATAGCATTCTATACCAACTGTGCAACAGCTTTTGGAATATTTTGGGCCATAACAAAGCAACTATGTTACCACAATAAAAATAAATTAAAACTGAGCTTTTAACTTTATTTCTTTTTCAAATTTTGGCATATGAACTGTTTTAACATAGTATAGGGCTCACATTTTCCTAACAACACACGCAGTATTTTTGAACAGCTCTCAGGAGTTGAAATGCTATGTGATTTTACATTTAAATGTAGAGTTTTTGAGGGGGAAGACATCTCTCCTTGCTGTGGAGCTGAGTGACTGTTTTATTTCTTAGAAGATGCTTTAAAATTACCTTTTATTTAATTAAGTCAGACTTTCTTTTCTGTGCAAGTTTGAAAGAGTTCTTGATATTCCTATAAATCTGCATATTTCTTTAACCCATTAAATTTTGACTATAAGGGAATCATTCCAACTGAAAAGTTCATCTTTCTGGATGGGATATGAATGTTTAAATTTTATACAAATTGTTTGGGACCTTTGTGGAAAGATAACATTAAACAAAAAATCTCCCAAGCTAGGAGAAAAATGGCTAAGCTTAGATAAAAATTACAATAGGTTTCCAAGTTGATTATAGACAAAACCTTGTTTAAAAACACCATATATTGATCTAACTTGCTTATATTAATAGCATGCTTTTAGTATTCAGGATGAACTTCTATTTGATAGTGTAAGAATCTGTCAAAACTGAAAGCACTATGTTTCCTTTTTTGTTTTTGACACCAAATACATCAGTTATTGCTTTCTGTGAATTAACCCAATTAACTAACTAAATTGTCATATAAATTCAGGAAAGAAAATTCTAGATTTTACTGAAGTTTTAATTCCACACATTCTGTGCCATTTTTGGGGAAGAATTATTATTCTGTTTTAAATAGATCTTTAGGGTCATAATCATCTTAACCACATGAAAGTTATTCTCATTTTCATAGTCTTCATTCCTTTTCTACAGAGATAAGACCCTCTAAACCTCTAAAATGAAAACTACTTGGTGATAAGATACAATCCGGGTGAATCAGTTATAGCGGCTAACATTGGTTGCCTGTTCAGCAACCATTCACATCTTTTTCTTTGTCAAGAAAACCTGATTTTTACGGGCGCGGTGGCTCAAGCCTGTAATCCCAGCACTTTGGGAGGCTGAGACGGGCGGATCACGAGGTCAGGAGATCGAGACCATCCTGACTAACATGGTGAAACCCCGTCTCTACTAAAAAATACAAAAAACTAGCCGGGCGAGGTGGTGGGCGCCTGTAGTCCCAGCTACTCCGAGGCTGAGGCAGGAGAATGGCGTAAACCCGGGAAGTGGAGCTTACAGTGAGCTGAGATCCGGGCACTGCACTCCAGCCTGGGCGACAGAGCCAGACTCCGTCTCAAAAAAAAAAAAAAAAAAAAAAAAAAAAAAACCTGATTTTTACATATTTCAGGCAACAAAGTTCAATGAAAAAAGCCACATGAAGCAAAATGTACAAGGATATGAGCCCTAGAGATGTGGCAGTAATTTTGTGAGTATGGAAAGGGAAGACAGCAACACTCTGAGGACTGTTGTGAATGGCAGAGAAGATGGGACCTTGGGCCTTGATAGTATTTCGGAAACATTGCACCAACCCTGGAATTTCCCTGTTTTCAGGGCTCTTGACATATGAAATCTTTGATATTAGTATTTAAATTATTTTTTATTGGGCATTCTGTGTTATAACCAACTTTTATGGAGTCTAGTATGTAATTGTATTTTATTTTATTGTGCTATAATCGTTTGTTATCCATTGATCACAAGGCCACACTAATGGCCCCAGTTGTTTACGTCTCCTCTGCTATCCATTTGCACAAATCATAGTACAACCACCCCTTCTGCTCCCTGCCAAGCACCAAACTCAACATTTATCTTTTGCTTGCTGCCTTGTAGAGGACATTTCTTCCTAACAACTTTCTATAGCTATGGCAATGAAGGATCTGGGCCGTGATGTTCCCTTGCATTTTCTGCATACTGACAAACCTGGTGCTTTACTCTGTGACCCTATGTGATGTGGCACTGTCTCTTAAGACTCTTTAAAGTGTAAGTAATAAATTTTCTTTCAATGACATTGACCTTTTCATGTTGTCACCCAGTCACCTCTATAAATTAAAATCCTGTGGATACCATTGAGACAGTTTGTGTGGGTGGCTCAGTGTTTGATGAAGGAGCATGCCTCTAGACTGCTCTTTTTGGCTTACTAACTGGATTCCCTGAACAATGACTGCTGTCTGGTAAGGTATGACTGTCACTTGTGCTTTAGCCATCACTACTTTATGCTGTGTCTGCTATTTGCTGCCATGGCATTCCAACGTACTTTGTAAGAGGACATCTGAGGCACGTGCCTCTATGATACACCTTACTTAAAGTAGTGGAGTTTTAGGGAAAAATTAACTACTTTTTGGGATATATAACTAGATCCCAAGGTAGGTATCAAGGTAGATATCTTATTTGATACCCTACCTTGCACCGGGAAGGGGAGATTAGGTTGATTGACTAACATGCAAGGCCAAGAATCCTCAAAGGCAGTGAGGAGGGGCTTCCTCTAGAAGTACTGTGTTGGGGGCAAGTCTGATCCACTGATGCAAACATGCTGACATCAGTGGGAGGGTCACTTGGCTGGCCTGGGCTCTTTTCTCATTGTAGGTGAATTATTGTAGAGGCCTGCCTTTTTAGAGAATGTCCATGGGCAAAATTCAGACATGGTTTCCCCCAGGGAGTTCTAGGGGCAACTGGCAATGCAGCAGGGAGCTCACTCCTCTCTGAAGCCATAGCACTCAGTAGACTTAAATGTTGACTCAAAGGCAAATCTCTTTGTTGTTCCTTGCTCTCCTGTTGTCACTGTTTGTCCCTTGACCCCTTAGGGTATAAAGGATCCTATCTTTGAACTGGTGGCTCAGTGCTTAATGAAGGAGGAAAAGAGGAAGGAGAATTTTGTTTCCATTTTCCCTAAGACACCTGAGGGGGTTCTCTCAGTTCATCTGAGATTGCAAATCTCTGGGCCATGTGCTTGGGTACTCAAAAGTGCTGCAGCTTACCAACATTTTGAGTCTCCTCCTTAAGACTAAATTGCCAGAAAACAAAGAATGTGAAAGATAAAGCTGAGGTTACTATTGGTCTCTTGGATACAGACCCCAGCCCTGATATTGATTGGGATACTCTAGAAAAGGAGGCTGCTGCTCATAGCAGAGGCCCCCCAGGACCACCAGGAATTTACCAGATAAACATCAAAAGGATAAAAAGGGGCAAGCACATTTTGTAATAATAAATTTTAGAAAAAATTAAGTGAATTAAAGGGATAGCGAATGCCATGAGGCTAGAAGAGCTATTTTGTTCAGTACCTGTAAAAGGTGACAATAACCAAATACTTAGATGCATAACTCATATCCTTACTTATCTGGAAAGAACATTTGGGTAGATGAATTAGCATACACGTAAAGACTTGGGATACAGTTGTGGCTGCAGCCATGGAATGAAAGGTCAATACACTGTGCTAAGTGTATTTAATATCATTAAATGATATATAATATACACAATATGCTTAGCACAGTGCCTTGCATGTAGTAAACAATGAATACATTTTAACTTTTATTTTTCCATTCCATTTTATTGCAATTCAGAACGCATGGTCTTGGTATTATTTTAATCCATTGCATAGCTCATTGGTCCACATTTTCTGTGAGAAGTGGCTCATTGTGACCAGAAACTTCATTGTCTTAGATTCAACCTTCTACAACTTTTCCACCGTGATTCATATGATAATCCTGGCATTCACAGTTAATAGCTGAGCTTTTAATCTCATCAATGACATTTATTATACTCATTAGAAAAAAAATGAAAGTCTTCCTGAAGTCTGCAACATTTTTTAATGACTTTCCTTGTTTATGGATCAGAGAGGCATATGTATGTTAATGTTTTAACCATTACTATATTCTACCTAAAATTTTTAACCAAAAAAGTATGAAATATGGAAAGACATCCAAGACATGTTAAGAGAAAAGAGCAGGTTGTTGAACCATATGTAGAGAACCTGTTATTTTAAAAACAAACAGCGTGTGTTTATGCATGCATGAAAAGATGCTAAGATTGGGAATTTTAGAGCTAAGTTCTGAGAGATGAGGAGAATAGATTTTAAATTGTTAAATACATCTAAATCTACATTGAAGTTCTTGAGCATCAATGTACAATATCATTTGCTGTGGGGTGGGCAGGGCGAGGGGCAAAAAAATTTCTCCCAGGATTAGCCTACTATGCACATTGAGTCCAGGCTACATAAGAGACCCTTAGGAAGCTAAGAATTCTTGAGAGCAGTCAGTGTGTGACTGTTTTTGGTGACACTTGTGAGTGTACTGACTGATTCCTGCATCCTGTTGAGAAGCAATGAGGCATAGGCCTTCCCAACCTTGAAGCCAGGTGAAAGGTTCTTGAAGAAAATCATTTAGAGGACTTGGCTTGTGTTTTCTGAGATTATCATACAATACCTGACATGTGACTCCTGCCTGAAGTGGTCTGTAGTAGTAGAGAAACACAGACTTGTTATTCCAGAGTTTCATGGGACATAGATATATGCTTATGTAGAACCTAAAAGGAAACAGGAAAAGGGGCTTCTCAAAGGCACACCACCCAACAATACCACCTGGAGGGTCAAAGAAGCCTCCACGGAAGGGTGAACCATCTGAAGATTGAGGCAACAAGAGAAGATATTGCCTGTATCATGGAAACTGCTGTTGTAAATCCCTGGGAAGAGGGCCTAATTAGTAGAAAAAAGTCTTTCACTCAGCCTCAATACAGGTGGTAACCATGTCAGTCAAGCAAGACCTTGACTCAAACTACTTTCCCTTTCCCTACTCCACTTACGGAATGCTCTAAGCAGTCCTGGTGGCTAAAAGGGAGGAGTAGAGTAACAAGATGAGTGAATAATGTAGTCTACTATGTGCAAGCATCTGGAGAGGAAAAGCTTTAAATGTATGAGAGATAGCATTGATCTAGACTCGGTTTTATAATACTGTGTGAAATGATACTTTTAGAAAGGTAAAATCACGACTGTCAAACAAATATAAAATGAAACTGTGTCAAGAAAATACCTCGGACTGCAGCTAACTGGGGAGGTAAAAGATACCTGGAAAGAGAACTATAAGCCACTGCTCAAAGAAATTGGAGATGACATAAACAAATGGAAAAACATTCCATGCTCATGGATAGGAAGAATCAATATCATTAAAATGGCCGTGCTGCCCAAAGCAATTTATAGATTCAGTGTCTTTCCTACTAAACTACCAATGACATTCTTCACAGAGCTTGAAAAAAAAAAAAAAAAAAAAACTACTTTTACGTTCACATGGGACCAAATAATAGTTTGAATAGACAATGGAATCATAAGCATAAAGAACAAAGCTGAAGGTGTTTGGCTACCTGACCTCAAACTATACTACAGGGTTACAGTGACCAAAACAGCATGATATTAATACAAAAAAAGACAGACCAAAGAAACAGAATAGAGAACCCAGAAATAAGGCTAAACACTTACAACTATCTGATCTTTGACAACAAGCAATGGAGAAAGGAATACTTATTGAATAAATGGTACTGGAATACCTGGCTAGCACTATGCAGAAGAATGAAACTGGGCCCCTTCCTTACATCACATATAAAAATTAACTCAATATTCATTAAAGACTTAAATGTACGACCCCAAACTGTAAAAACCCTTGAAGACAAGCCAGGCAATATCATTCTGGACAGAGGAACTGGCAAAGATTTCATGATGAAGACACCAAAAGCAACTGCAACAAAAGCAAAAATTGATAAATTGGATCTAGTTAAAGAGCTTCTGCACAGTGAAATAGATTATTAACAGTGAACAGACAGCCTACAAAATGTGAGAAAATATTTGCAAAGTATACATCTGACCAATATCTAATAGCCAGCTCTATAAGGAACTTTAACAAATTTACAAGAAAAAAAAACATTAAAAAGTGGACAAAGGACATGACCAGACATTTTTCAAAAGGAGACATACTTGTGGCCAATAGGCATATGTAAAAAAGCTCAGCATCACTGATCATTAGGAAAATGCAAATCAAACCACAATGAGATGTCACCTCACACCAATCAGAATAACTATTATTAAAAATCAAAAAATAACAGATGCTGGTGAGGTTGCAGAGAAAACACTTGTACACTGCTAGTGGGAGTGTAAATTAGTTCAACCATTGTAGAAGACAGTGTGGCAATTCTTCAAAGACCTAAATCAGAACTACCATTCGACCCAGAAATCCTATTACTGGGTATATACCCAAAGGAATATAAATCATTCTGTCATAAAGACACACACACACATATGTTTGTTGCAGCACTATTCACAATACCAGTGACATGGAATCAACTAAATGCCCATCAATGGTAGACTGGATAAAGAAAATGCAGTGTATGTATGGATGTGTGTGTGTATATATATATATATATATATACACACACACACACATACCAGGGAATACTATGCAGCCATAAAAAGCAATGAGATCATGTCCTCTGTGAGAACATGGATGGAGCTGGAGGCCATTATCTTTAGCAAACACAGGAACAGAAAGCCAAATACCACATGTTCTCACGTATAAGTGGAGCTAAATAACACATGAACACAGAGAAGGGAACAACACACACTGTGACATACCAGAGGGTAAAGAGTGGGAGGAGGAAGAGGATTAGGAAAAATACTAAGTAGTAGGTTTAATACCTGGGTGACAAAATAGTCTGTACAACAAACCCCTATGATACAAGTTTACCTATGTAACCTATAAACCTAGACATGTACCCCTGAACTTAAAACTTAAAAAGAGAAACAGAAGCACAGGAAGTTATGTCATTTACCTAAGATAACAAGCTAGCAAATGTCAGAGCTGAGATTTTAATACAGAAAGTCATACTTCATAGAGTGTATTTTTAACAACAAAGCCATACTGCTTCCTCAGTAAATTACAATATAAGTAACTTAGCATCTATTTCAGTTGTAACATTGTGATGTTAGTCAATAATTCAGTTCATGGTTTCCCACCAAAAGACTCTTGGCATGGGAGTTAGAAAGCATGCTACTTGAGGCCAGGTGTGATAGCTCATGACTTTAATCCCAGCACTTTGGCAGGCTGAGGTGGGGGATCACTTCAGTCCAGTAGTTCATGACCAGCCTGGGCAATATGGTAAAACCCCTTCTCAAAACAAACAAAAATTAGCAGGGCATGGTGGTGTGTGATTGTAGTCCCAGCTACTAGAGAAGCTAAGGTGGGGAGGATCGCATAAGCCCAGAACGTTGAGGCTTCAGTGAGCTGTGATCACACCACTGCACTCCAGCCTGGGCAACAGAGAGACCCTATCTCAAATAAAAACAAAAACAAGAGTAGGCTACTTGAGAACAGATAACTGTTCTTTATTATATTTTACCTCTCGAACCTCCCCACTGAGTACCTGCAATAATGCCTATTTCTCTACAGGCGCTCTGTAAATGTTTGAATAAATAAATGAGAAAAAATAAACTGTAAGGTTACTGTATATTTAATTTGTAAATTAATGAGGAAAATAGTACTGTAAATAAGTACTAGTTTTAAGAATACAACAAGTGTTTCAGTGTAAACCATCAGTCTTTGTCATGTACTTGTGCATACAATAAAGGTCAGATAAGTGCTAAGGACAGTGTATATAGTAAAAATTTACTGGAAGCAAACAGTACTTGAAGGCAGATCGATCTGGTTAGAATCTTCATAGAACAGAAACAATGAACTTCAGATAAATAGAGGGAAGACAGAGAGTGATTCTCAAGTAGCCGAAACAGTTAAAGACTTGAATATCTTATTTCCTGGGGCCAAAAAAGAAATTTAACTGCATTAGGCAGAAGATTTTATGCGTAATATGAGGTAATGTTAAAAATGTAGGTGAGAAGGATGACGCCTGCTTTGCTCAGCATTTTATTTCTAGCTTCTAGCTAGAATACCTGACATTTTGTATGTGATTAATAAATATGTTTTAGTATGAATGATTGTTTACATTGTTCTAAATTGCAAAAGGCCACAGGAACTTTGGATCAGCAAAATAAGTCAAATTATATTTTAGAAATATTATTAGAATAGTGATAAGAGGCATTAGAGTAAGAAAGAACAGGTATGAAAATGCTGAGAGCCTGGAATGAGAGTGAGAGACCTTGAAAATGTAGAGGAGGAAGTGTATATGAACCTTTTTACAAAGATAGGATTTGTGGATGGTTTGTGAACACAGAGAAGGTATAGGTAATAGAAGGGGGAAAAAATGTTGAAGGGTAACTCCACATTTTAAAGTTAGATCAAGGAACCTATGTTCAGAATACTATTATTAAATTTCCCAGTGTTTGAACGTGGAAGACTTTTCTTTGTAGGAACACAAAATTTATAAATTCATTTCAAGATGGCATTGGAAAGTTTTTGAGTTTTCTCTCCATTTTTATCTTGACTTCCTCCCATTTAATTTAACAGACCCTCTGCCCTCTTACTGAACTTTTCTCTGTAACTGGGAAAGGACTTTCTTAGTTTAAGTTCTTCCAAAATGCAGAGCCAGAGACAAACGTTTCCTTGAGGGTTATTTATTTTAGGAAACTATCCTAAAGAACAGCAGTAGGGGAATCGGAAGAGTGAAATAGAATAGAAGGCCAATTTAAGGATGTGTTAGTCACCTATTCTATGCTGTGGACAACAGTCTTGATCTTCTTGGGGACTTTGAAGTTGTGTAGTGTTCACCTCAGAACTGTCTGCCCAAGGGAAGAAGAGGGAAGAATTTATCCATAGATTTCCTTCTTTAATGATTAAAGGTTGCCCTATAGTGCATCACCTTCTTCTCACAAAGGTTTGCATGTTGGAATAGCTAAGAAGGATATTGATGGTAACGGAAGTGGTTGGTTCAGAAAAGTTCCAGGATAGAGAGCAGAGATTATGCAGCACAGTCTTAATTCTGACTATGCCAGATTACCCATACACACAGCTGAGTGCCATGAATACCGTAAAAACAATGGCAGGAGTAAAAAAGTGGAATGAAAGGAAGTGAGTTGGACAGAAGTGTCTGATACAGTTTACTCCTTGAACTTGTGCCCTGCATTAAGTCGAATTCATCATACAGCCTTCAAAGCTGTGGCTGGTTACAATCTTTACAAAAGACTTTCTAGACCAGAATCAGGATAAGCTGTTCTGTGTATGTTAGGCAGCTTTGTCCTAAACCATCCTAGTACTTGCTTAATGGATCCATGAGCAGGGAACATGTAACAGGGACGCAGGCAATGAGCAAGTTAATCAATGTGACTTTTCTTTAATCAAAGCTTCTCTAGCTCCTCTTTGATGGTCAGCCTGCTGGCATCAGATTAATGTTGATATATCACCATTCCTTAGGGAGACAAACTGGTTACCCTAGTGGCAGGTTGATTATATCAGACCCTTTCCACTTCAAAGGAGGGAAAAATTCATTGGTATTGGGATTAATGCATACTCCAGATATAGTTTCTCCTTTGTTGCCTACAGATCTGCCATCATAAATTGGCCTGTAAAATGTCATATTATTTGACAAGTCTTTGGTATAAGTTCAAACAATAGGTGATTCCACCTAGGATGTGAAATTGCTTATTGATTATCTTGTCGGGGGAAGAGGTGCAATTCAGAGGCTTCCTCATGGTGTTTGCTATCATAGTGTTTCTTATTTATAGTTTAGGGAACCAGTGTGAGAATTCTAGCTGCTAAATATATCCAACCCAGTGATACACTCAAACTGGATAGGTAGCCCACAGGTGGGTCCATAGACCTTTTGGATTCACTGCGAGGTGAGGATGGGTCAGGATTTGATTTATCTATTGCCTTCCATAAGCACTTATCTAACCACAGTTGACGATTATATTTCTGGTCCCAGGTGTCAGTAACAGCTCAGATTCCACAATTATCTGTCTTCATCCCTGAGATGGTTTATATAGTGCTTCAGTATAGGGTATATTTTCTCTGATAAATAGCTGCAAGGACCTTTTGGAAAGAAATGGGGAATGTGTGTTGTTCATACCTGAGTCTCTTCTCCAGTGGACATGGACTCTCTGCAGTCAATGGGCTCTGGGATGGGAACAGACATCTGAGATGTATATGAGACATCGTAGTTTTTCATTAGAGCAGTGACCTCAGCCTTCTATGTACCAGCTCTTGATTTTACCTAGTTATGCAAATATACCCTAGTCAACTCCCTATCTTTTTCATCCTAGGAACACTATAGTTTGTTCCTGTCACCATGGTCCCTCTGTTTAAGAACTTACCGGATTTCAGTTATTAGTTGGTTACATTGAGCCTTCCGTTTTTTTTTTTTTCTTTTTCAAGGCTTTTTGCAACTGTAAACAAAATCCAGGCAACTCCGTAATCTTTATCAACATTGCTTGTATATCATCCAACTTCCACTGCTACCTCCTAAGACACTGCTTCACCATCCACCTGAACCTCTCCCAATTCACCACTGGTATGAAGGTCCTAGCAATTTTGGATGCTACCACATGTTAGTGGTTGTCACCATTTCCATTATTATTACAGTGGGTAATTATTACACTTAGTGTTGCCCACCTGGTGGGAAATTCAGCCCCAGAATGGCATTGTGAGTTGATTTCTAGGGCCACTTCTGGTACCAATTGTCTTCATTTTGGCTGTCACAAATAGCAGAGCCTAGGATGAAGGTTTTTGTGTAGGTAATTTGTTTTATAAAGTAATCTAAAGGAACAGGAGTTGTCTCTAGAGAGACTTAAATAAGAAGAAAACCAGTGTGTAGTAAGCTGTTTATGGCTATAGGCAATTGGAGTTTGATCCTGCAATAAACCCTCTGAAAGGCCCAAGGGACAGAAGACAAAGACAAAAATGATATGATTTTGCATGCTAAGACCTGTTATTGTCTCTATCTTCATTGATCAGAGGTTTCCCTAAGGGATTTTAACTCACTAGTACTTGATGCATCCTTCAGAATGACTGAGTGGGTTTCCACAGTCATTCCAGGTAGTGCTATCCAACAAGTCTTCGTGCAGGGAGTGAATGACAGAAACTATACTGAAGTTATACCTGGGTATAGCTTGTTGCCATAGCAATGGCTGGAGTGAAAAGGTGGGTCAGGAAGATGTAAAAGTGAGGCACAAATGTATCTAATACAGAGTGGTATTGATAATTGATGTTTGACACTTGAACTTTCAAAAACATTCACTATTTATTATGTACATATGTATAGTGTCTTCCACTTAGTAGGCACATTGGTTGATTTAGGATACCATTTTGAAGAAAATTGTTACCCTGGACATCATAAGTCTTACAATATGGTATGATGTGAATAGGTCCAGTTCAAATAGTTCACAGGACTTGGGAAATTTTAAACATTCCATTTCTAAATGTGTTCAGATCTAGAGAAATTGTAAGCCTTTTGTTATAAGAGATTAAATCATTTGGGAGTTAGAAATGCAAATTCCTGGGCTCCACCTCAGATACACTGAAGAAGAACTTGCGGTGATAGGGCCCAGGGATCTGTATGTTAAGAAGCTCTCTGGATGATTCATATACATGCTGAAGTTTGGGATCTGCTCTTCTCAGATCTTGTTCCTAAACAACCACCTCATATGGTTATGTGAGTAGCACTAAAAGGAAATGTAAATCTTTTGGGAACCCAGGGGTACTTTCGTGATCTCTCCAGAGATAATTCGTATTTATATTAGAGGCTATGGCCTGGATTTTTCAAATACATTTCTTCATAATAATAACTATACTTTTACACTTCTTACAGAGAATCTAACCCAAAAGTTTTTATCCCTATGACACCAAATGGCATAGAACAAAGAGTTTGAGTATAATGATACTTAAAGCTCTCTCCAGTTGAAAGATAGAATGAGAAGAAGGAAGGTATTAGAGACATATTCTAAGGTGATGTTCAAAATGAGTTATGCCTTGGTAAAACTCTTCCCCTGAGTGTGGTCAGAAACTTGTGACTTGCTTCTAACATACAATATGGCAAAGGTAATAGAATATCTCTCCCTTGATTGGGCTATGGTAATGGAATGTCACTCTTTTACTGGTTTATGCTATATAGCAAAGGTCATGATTTGTTACTCTTATGAATCATTGTATTTGTTAGATAAGACTGTCCTAGCAAAAGCTTAAAAGCGTCCCCTGCTTCCTGGCTTTGGTGAAGAAAGCTGCAATGATATGAAATGCCTATCAAGAACGCTTGGCTGGGTGCAGTAGCTCACACCAGTAATCCTAGTGCTTTGGAGGCTGAAGTGGGAGGATTGCTTGAGGCCAGGAGTTTGAGACAAACCTGGGCAACATAGTGAGACAGTGAGACCCATCTCTACAAAAATTCTTAAAAGTAGCCAGATATGGTGACACAAGCCTATAGTCTTAGCTACTCAGGAGACTGAGGCAGGAGGAGCACTTGAGTCCGGGAGTTTAAAGTTACAGTGAGCTATGATCACACCACTACACCCCATTCTGGGTGACAGAGTGAGATTTTGTCTCAAAAAAGAAAAGGAAGACTAGATGGCAGAGAACTGGTGGCCTCTAAAATCTGAGGGACGAAGTCCTATAACCACAAGAAACTGAATTCTGCCAGCAACCATGTCAGTTTTGAAGAAGATCTTGAGCATTAATAAGACAAGCCTCGGTAAACATCTTAATCGCAGCTTCTGAGACCCTGAGCAGAGGACCTAGCTAATCCATACCTGCACTGCTAAACCAGGGAATCTGTGAAATAATAAATGTACGTTGTTATATCCAATATTTATAGTAATGTGTTATGTACCAATAAAACAATAATACAGAAGGCTTGGTATGCATAATCATATCTATTACTGTGCCTTTAAAATTTATGGATTTTGGTGTCTAGGTCTTTGTGTGATATGAGTTAAATAGTTTTCATTACCTGGTTGCAGGTAATAACACAGAGTTGAGAACTCAGGCTCAAATACCTGCAGAGGACATTCAATTTATGGACCAGGATTAAGTGGACAGTGTGAGATGAGAATTGCCAAGCTGCCTACATGAAGGTGGAGCACAGAACTTACCTAGTGACTGCACTTTGAAGACCATTGTGCAGTATCACAGGAAAACTGGGGAAAACAAAACAAAACACCTTAACAGACTGGGCTGCATATTACCCATGAACTGGCAGTTTCCAAAGCTGTTTTACATGGCTTTTATATTTTTTGTTCAAAATATTTTAACTCCCCATCCTAAAATTCTGGTTTGTTCTCCTATCCTTAACCTCTACTATCTGGCCATGATCTCCTGAGGTATTACTGTTAAAAGCTTGTTTCATCTTTCACAGATGCTGGGAACAGGTAAAAATGATGAAAAAGCCACTTCTACAGTTATTAATATGAATAATATGATTCTGGAAAATTGATAGAAGAATTAAGTTGTACTTGGAAAATTCAGTTTAGCTCCATAAAATTAATGCCAATCATATCGATTCCATAAATCTTCTTTCTACAGATACCCAGCTCTGATGTTCACTGGTTCAATTGACAGTGTTTGAGGAGCCAAAACCAAGTGCTGGCCATTGTTCTAGGTGATAGGAATGCAGTCAGGCACCAAAGAATAAATTCCCTTCATGGAGGATTCTAGTTAGTGGGCATTCATGTTGCACAGCAACCACTACAAGTACATAGAATGTGTTAGTGTGACTATAAATTGGTTATGGAAATAGTTTTAAAGTTTTTTTCCAATATCAAATAGAGTGGCTGTGGACTCACAATTTAAAAACAGCAGAGAATTGATTGCTTACGTTGTGAAGTTGTAAGTTGTATTTAGCTACTTCAGATGTTTTCATTTCTATATCTCTTTTAGACATTGGAATCAGGTTTATGGTAGTGGACATGCACAAACATTTATTGAGCAGTCTAGACCAAATCTATAGTATTTTGTAGTACATAATATTATGTTTTTAAAAGGCAAATATATATCTAAATTGGAGTATAGGGGGTTCAAGTAGTGGTCTCAGGATGTTGAAGAATCTACACAACTTTGGGATATTGCTTGAACCAACGTTCTTATCTGACCTAGAAAATTTAGATTGGGGTAGTTCTATGTATTACATGTAAAAGTAGATTAATGTACTACATGCACACAGTAAACATCTATTTAATGTTTTCAAAAATAAGTTAAATATGTGTCACACTAGAGCACTGGTGCTTAACCAGAATGGATCAGAATTATTTTAAAAATAAAAAACTTATAAAGACCCAAAACACAAAAGAAAACAGTTTAGCCAGGCGCGGTGGCTCACGCCTGTAATCCCAGCACTTTGGGAGGCCAAGGCGGATGGATCACGAGGTCAGGAGTTCGAGACCAGCATAGTGAAATCCCGTCTCTACTAAAAATGGCCAACATAGTGAAATCCCGTCTCTACTAAAAATGCACAAAAAATTAGCTGGGCGTGGTGGTGTGTGCCTGTAATCCCAGCTACTTGGGAGGCTGAGGCAGGAGAATCGCGTGAACCCAGGAGACGGAGGCTGCAGTGAGCTGAGATTGCGCCACTGTGATCTGCCTGGGCGACAGAATGAGACTCTGTCTCAAAAAAAAAAAAAAAAAAAAAAAAAAAGAAAACAGTTTATAAACGCAAATTCAGGAGGCTCTGATTTTCTATAGATCTGAGGTAGACTCTGGGCATCCGTATTTGTTCACAGCTTCATGGATCATTCTGACATAGCATTTATAAAAGGTATGCACAACTTACAAGGCAGAGTTTGATTCTGTGCAGAGGGAGAACTTTCTAACAATTACTATAACTGTCCAGAGTCAGCGTAAGTAGGATATCAAATTTAAATGGGGGAATTGGTAGTAATATTCAACATAGGCATATATATATATTACTACTGGACAAAGTAAACTGTGCTAAATTTTTTTAAAATTTTCACGATAGACCAAATATTTCAACTCATGTAATATTGTTTATAATATGTCAGTGGAAATCTAAGCTTTTCTCATAATTTCTGTAAACTACTTATTATCCAAGCTCTGCAGAAAAAGGCAACATAACAGAGTGAGTTCAGACTATTTGTAATTACCACCTTTATCACTTGCTGTGTATTCTCATTAATTTTTATTCATATGTAAATGAGTATAATCATGATCTCTATTCTTGGAGAATTCCCTTTTCCCTGGTTTTCTATTTCCATATGCAGCAAATTCTACTGGAAACCACTATTGGTCTCTCACACAACAGATTCTGTGTTGCTTTTCCCAAGTCCTCTCTTTAGAACCAAGGCATTCATTTCTTTAACTGCAAGGTTACTGACTGCCAATAGGCCACAGCTGTCACATAAGAAGGGCCTGCAACTGAAGGGAGCAGCCTTGCCCACGTTATTTGACCTCCAAAAGTCAGCCTGCATCCAATGACTAGTCAATGTAAGTATACAAAGGTCCAGGTCTCTTGCCTCAACACAAGACAACTGTGCAGGGCCTTCTTGCTCCACAGCTCCCTTTGGGATCTGCAGAAGCCTTTATTGAAATTGCGTGACATTTCAATCTCTCCTCTGCCCAATTCTACTTCCCTCAAACCCCACAGGTATTGATCCTTCAAGTACTCCCCAGTAAACCACCTATGAGTAAATCTTCATCTCAGAGTCACTTTCCACAGGACCAGACCTAAGATAGTCAACTTTTCTCATCAATGAATATGAAAGAAAGAACAAGGCCTGCATGCACTGCTCAGCCTTCAGGGGGTTCTCCTTGTGGATCTTCCTGTTTTTTAGGGAGCCTGTGTTCTGGCATGGTGGTTGTCTTATCATTGAAGGGGCCTGACTCTCTGGGAGATAACCACCATATAGTGCTGCCTGAGACTGGTTGGGGTTGGCTTGTTCCGGATCAAAGACACGTTCTTTGATCAGCTTAAGACATAATAAGAACACTTTGTATCTCCACCTGTCTGATTGCTTTATCCATTTTATAATTCTGAACTCAGATATAGTAAGACTTCAGCTTAATACATAATAAGAACATTTTGTATCTCCACCTGTCTGTCTGATTGCTTTAACTGTTTTATGATTCTGAACTCAGATATAGTAAGACTGTTGTGTTAATTACTGGGAGACAAAGACATTTGTACTATTGTCACTAAAACTCCCATGCATATCTATCTCCTAGGGTTATCATGATAATTAAATAATACATTTAACTTGCTTAGCACAGCACCTCATATTTAGTAAATACTGAATAAATATTATTTAATATGAGGTAATGCCACATATATTTCAAAATTCATTCAATTTATTTAAAGCCAGAACATGTTGAATAGTCTCTGGAAGTATTAATACAGGTATGAAAAATGAAGACCAATGGGAAAATTTATATTTTGATTTTTGGTCAACAGCCCCCAAACCAACTTAAACCAACCTAAATCTATAACCTCACAGCCTGGCTACCTGCCTGTGATCTTCAAAGCTTATTGGTACTCTGTGCCAAGCCTTGGGCTAAGTAAAACTCACAAACACTATTTCATTTAATCCTCTCAGGAAGAGAACTTCTGTGCTACAGCCACCTTCTAATAGCATCGTTGAAATTCTTTTACCTAGAAGCCTTAATAGCAATGCAATTCTTGACGCAATTTAAAAACAATTATGTGCAAAGGCAGAATAACGAGTTACTTTCATTTTTAGTGAGCATCCTTCTGCATGGAATTAAATAATAGGAATAATGCCAAAACTGAACTGTGAGGAGAACTGTTTTTAAAATTTACCCATGTGTAGAAATATGGGTCATTCCATGAATGTGTAGTTTAGGCCTTGGAATCATGTAGGTGGCCTTAGGTGAAATTAAATACTAACTATATAAATTTCATTAGCCTTTCAAGCCCTTGAACATTTTTGTGTGAATTAAGTAATTAAATTTTCTTATGACCATTTCCTAAGTAGAGAATATAAGCAAAGTATTTAGCATAGTTAATTGCCTGACAAAGTATTTGCTCAATAAAAGATATAGGTACTATTAGTAATACTAATAATGGTGGTACTAATAATAGTTGTAAGTATATCTGCAAAACGAAATCCAATTGTGGCAGGTCCCATTCAATAGCTGCCACCTTTCTTTTTCTTAACAGAATACTTATTTTGTACAGGTAGCAGGCAGATGTCCCACATCTCAGGAAAGTTAGCCTTTCCCACCCCAGCAGCTCAAGGAAATCATCATTATGGCACTTGTTAAAATGTTGACATTATTCTTTATCTATTGGCAATAATGATGATGATAGTGAAATTAGTTCAAGATAATTGTCATAGGATGTTGCAGTGATTATTGTTGAATGGTCACCTTGTTATGGGGATGTTCCTGAAATGATTGCAGCACTTTCTGACACTTGTCTTTGGCCAGGTAAGCACCACAACTGTGTTCTGGAATTTTCCAGAAAAACTCTACTTTTGGAGAATCACACACAGCCTATTAAAAAATTTTCTCTCTGCAGATCATGTCTGCCTTGACTGGAAGAGGGTTTTGTGTTGGACAGGTCCTGGTTTACACTGGAAGGAGAATAGGAGGTATTGGAGTTTAAGACACCATTTCCCTTCCCTGCTTCTGTTCTCTGGGTTAATCTCCAGTGATACTGGTTGGGTAAAGGACAAGTGTCCTTTGATTGCTGAAGCTGTCTTATAGAAAGTCGGCTAGAACCCAAAGATTGGTGGGCCGGTCATGTTTACCCGCTTGTCCATACAGGGCAGGACCACATGGTGCCTATTCCACTGCTGCAAACTCAGCCATGAATGGGGCTCCCTCTCAATGAGCCCTTTCTCTCATGCATCTCTTTTCCCCTGATCAAACTTCTGGGGCTGCTAAGAACATTGGTCTGAGGTTTACAGAGCTAGCATGAGTTAATAGTATTGGTGAGTTTATAGAAATTTTCTACTTTATGAGACTGTAAATCACAGAACAAGTATCAACTAGTTGAGAAAGTTATTGGAAGAGTTAATATGATTTATTACAATAAATCATGGCTGAAACAGGGACATCACAGCTCTGTCAATCACAGCAACAATTTTTAAAAATCAACAAATGACTTGAAAATTATTGGAAGATGCAATGAACATTGTATGTCACTTTAAAAATAGTCTACTTAGAGCTCAAAAGGAAATATATTTAAATTTTTGAATTACATATTTATTTGTATATTTACTGTATTACCATCATGATTGGTATTTGCTTGAACTATAATCTTTGCTTATAACCAAATGCTTTCTAAATAATACATACATTTTGATGGAAAGAAGGAGCAGTTATTGTACCCCAGTAGAAGATTTGAAGAGTTGGCTTTTGAGTGGATTTTTCAATTCTGGCAACAGATAGGTAAAAGCCAAATTCCTCCCACGTTGGTGAATTTCTTCATCTTGTAAAAATTGCCTTGTCACCAAACTGCATGCTGGGCCGATGTCAAGTTTATTTGAACTTTTCTTTTGCTCAACTCAAAGTGAATGAGAAGACACAAAAACCATATTTTCTATGAAATGTGACGCCCAGACATTGGTACAATTTAATTAAGAAGAGAAGCCAAGGAAATGTTCCAGGTTTTACTCACCCTTAAATGAAAGACTTTCCATCACAAGTCTATTCTTCTTTGTAAGTAACCCTTGCCCACCGACGCAGCTCAGATGTCACTTGTTGAGAAAACACTGCAGGCTGGTAATTTGACCTTTGACATCACTCTAGACTTTTTTTTTTTTTCAAAAAATCATCTTTATGACATTTTCTTTGTGAGACTTACTCAACTGAGTAAAATATTATATATTATGATTAGATTATATGAGATAATTATTTTGAAGATAAATGTAAAAAATAAAAAATAAAAATAGTTAAATTTTCTTATAACTATTTCTTAGATACTGTGGAGTATGGTTTTTATTTTGTGTTCTGTCAAGTCCTCATGATTTTTCCTGAGTTCTTAAGGAGCACTGTGTGAAGGGAAATTTCACTCGGTATGCAAGACTCCTACCCCCGTATCAGAATTTGAAGCTCTGTTTTTATTTGTTTATATGTTGAGGTTCCACAGATTAAACAGTATTTTATTTAATAGTTAACTTTTTATGTCTATATATCTGTGTATGTATACACACGTACATAATTTGCATTCAATAAGATTTGCCTATTTTAAGTGTGCAGTTTGAGTATTGACAAATATATATATATATATATATCTATATAACCATCACTCCAATCATGATAGAGAATATTTTTATTACTGTCAAAAGTTCTCCATACTTGTTAAAGTCAGTCCCCACCACATCTGGGCTTAGAAACCACTGTTCACCTTTCAGTCACTGCAGATTAGATTTTCCTGTTCTAGAATTTCTTATACAAGGAATAAAATAGTATGCACTATTTTGTGCTGATTTATTCCTCTCAGCCAGTTTTCCTTCCAGATTCATCCAAGTTGTTGCAGGTATTTTTATTTTTAAATTGATAAATATGCTTTTGCATGAATATGTTGCAATGTGTTTATTCATTTGCTTGTTTATGAACATTAGTGCTATTTTCAGTTTTTAGCTATCATGAATTCTCTTATAATTAACAATGTAAAAATCTTGGTCAGAGGTACTTAAGAAATTTTTCTTTGGTAAATGCTTAGAAATCTCATGGCTGAATTCATTGGTACAGTCGTAATTATAGGTTCAATTTTATAAGAAATTGCCAAATTATTTAATTATTTTCCAAAATGATTATTCTATTTTTAATGACCCCAGTTTTAGCTTTTTTTTTTTTTTTTTTTTTTTTTTTTGAGATGGAATCTCACTCTGTTGCCCAGGCTGGAGTGCATTGGTGTGATCTCAGCTCACTGCAGCCCCCACCTCCCAGGTTCAAGCAATTCTCCTGCCTCAGCCTCTCAAGTAGCTGGGACTACAGGCACTTACCACCCCACCTGGCTAATATTTGTATTTTTAATAAAGACAGGGTTTTACCATGTTAGCCATCTAGCTGTTCTAAGTCCTCTTTAAGACTTGATATTATAAGCCTTATTGATTTTAATAATTCTAGTGGCTATGTAGAGCTGGGATATTGTGGTTTCAATTTTTTTTTTTTTTTTTGCATTTTCTTGATTAGTTACTTTGAACATCTTTTCATGTGCTTTTCAACAATTGGTGTATCTTATTTGGAGAAGTGTCAATTCAAATCCTTTGCCCTTTTTTAAATTGTGGGTTTTTATATTGTTGAGTTTTAGGAATTTATTATATATTCTGGATATTAATTCCTTATCAGATATATGATTTGCGAATACTTTCTCCTGTTCTAAGAGTTGCTTTTGTTGATACTATCTTTTGAAGCACAGTTTTTAAAAAATTTTGATAAAGTTCAATGTGCCCATTTTTTTGTTGTTGTTGCCTATGCTTTGGTGTCATATATTTTGAGCATTATAAATATATTGACCCACTTCCTTCTGGCCTCCAAAATCTCTATTTAGAAATCTTCTGATAATCTCATTGAGAATCCTTTGTATGTGATCAGTCACTTATACTGCTTTCAGTATTCTGTTTTGTCATTGTCTTCCAAAAGTTTGATTAAATGTGTCTTGGCATGAGTCTCTTTGAATTGATTTAACTTGAACCTCTTACTACCATTTTGCTAATTGTTTTTTGACTGTTTTGTAATTCCTTTGTCCTGTTCTTCCTCTCTGAATGTCTTTCTTTGTTATTTGATGTCTGTCTTTATGATGATTTTTTGGGGGTAGGAGTATGCTTTAATTATTTTACCTATCTTTTGCAAATCTACCACAGATTTTTCTTTGTAGCTATCATGAGTACTCATAAATCATGTTGAGACAGCCAAGTAAAGAAGGCTCCCTGTAGAACCTCCAAGCAGCCTGCACACTGAGAGGAGTGAACACTGGGGTAGAGCCTTGGGAAGTTCATGCCATTTGCAGGGGAGTAGAGCCTGGACTCTCCTGTTCCTGGGTGGTAACCTGGGATTGAATCTGTGAAACGGGGGCCTGTTAACAGGAACCTTTCTCATTTTGTTGAGCATCTAGTTTGATTCCATATCATTGCTATTATGAATAGTATGGTGAAGAACATACATGTTCATGTGTCTTTATAGCAGAATGATTTATATTCCTTTGGGTGTATACCTAGTAATGGGATTGCTGAGTCAAATGGTAGTTTTGTTTTCAGTTCTTTGAGAAATCTCCAAACTGCTTTCCACAATGGCTGAACTAATTTACATTCCCAACAGCAGTGTATAAGTTTTCCCTGTTGTTTGCAACCTCACCAACATCTGTTATTTTTTGACTTTGTTTATAATAGGCATTCTGACTGGTGTGAGATGGTATTTTACTGTGGTTTGGTTTATGTTTTTCTGACATTTAGTGATGTTGAACATTTTTTCATATGTTGGGTGGGTGCTTTTATGTCATCTTTTGAGAAGTGTCTCTCCTGTCCACTTTTTAATGGGGTTATGTGTTTTCTGCTTGTTGAATTGCTTCAGTTCCTTATAGATTCTGGATATTAAACCTCTGTTAGATGTGTAGTTTGCAAATATTTTCTCCCATTTTGTAGGTTGCCTGTTTACTCTCTTGCTAGTTTTCTTTTGCTATGCAGAAGCTCCTTAGTTTAATTGGGTCCCCCCACTTGCGAATTTTCATTTTTGTTGCAATTGTTTTTGAAGACTTAGTCATAAATTATTTCCCAAGACCAATGTCCATGTATTTTCTTGATTTTCTCCTGGATTTTTATGATTTGAGGTCTTGCATTTAAATCTTTAATTCATCTGGAATTAATTTTTGTCTGTGGTCAAATATAGGGGTCCAGTTTCATTCTTCTGCATATGACTCACCAACTATCTGAGCACCATTTATTGAAAAGAAATTCCTTTCCCCATTGCTTGTTTTTGTTGACTTTGTCAAGGATCAACCAGATGGCTATAGGTGTATGGCTTCATTTCTGGCTTCTCTTTTCTGTTGTATTGGTCCAAGTGTCTGTTTTTTATACAAGTACTGTGTGGTTTTGCTTACTCTAGCCTTATTGTATAGTTTGAAGTTGGGTAACCTGATGCCTCCAGCTTTGTTCTTTTTGCTTAGGACTACCTTAGCTATTTTGGCTCCTTTTTGGCTCCATATCACTTTCAGAATTTTTTTAATTATGTGAAAAATAACAATGATAGTTTTATAGGAATAATATCGAATCTACAGACCACTTTGGGAAGTATGACCATTTTACTGATATTTATTTTTCCAACCCATAAACATGGAATGTTGTTTCATTTGTTTGTGTCGTCTGTGCATTCTTTCAGCAGCGTTTTGTAGTTTTTTTGTAGAGATCATTCACCTCCTTGGTTAGATGCATTTTCTTTGTGGCTGTTGTAAATTGAATTGTGTTCTTCACTTGGCTCTCAGCTTGAACGTTTTTGTTGTACAGAAATTCTGATTTTTTAATATTGATTTTGTATTCTGAAACTTTACTGAAGTCCTTTATAAGTTCCAGGAACATTTTGGCAGAGTCTTTAGGGTTTTCTAGCTATAGAATCATCTTGTCAGCAAAGAGAGTTTGCTTTTTTCCCTCCTCTATTTTTATGCTTTTTATTTATTTCTCTTGCCTGATTGACCCGGCTAGGACTTTTAGTACTATGTTGATTAGGACTGGAGAGAATGGGCATGGTGGTGGTTTTCCATTTCTCAATGGGGGTTGTTCCAGCTTTTGCTCATTCAGTATGATGTTGGCTGTGGGTCTGTCCTAGACAGTTCTTATTATTTTGAGGTATGTTCCTTTGATGCCTAGCCAACATCAGGAATGGATGTTGAATTTTATTGAGGCCTTTTTCATGTCCATTGAGATTATTACATTAAAAAAAAATCTGTATATGTAGCAAATGACAGTAATTGATTTGCATATGTTAAAACAATCTTGCATCCCTGAAATGAAGCCTACTTGGTTGTAGTAAATTAATTTTTGATGTCCTGCTGGGTTTGGTTTACTAAGGTTTTGGTTTGTTGAGAATTTTTGCATCTGTGCTCTTCAGAGACACTGGCCTGTAGTTTTCTTTTATTGTTGTGTCTTTGCCAGGTTTTGGTATTAGAGTGAAACTGGCTCCACAGAATGAGTCAGGGAGGAATCCTTCCTCCTCAATTTTTTGGGATAGTTTCAGTAGAATTGGTACTACTTCTTTGTACATGTGGTAGAATTCAGCTGTGAATCAACCTGGCTGTTTAATAGTTTTTAAAAGTATGGATTCAATTTTGGAACTTGATATTCATCTCTTCAGGGTTTGTTTCTTCCTGATTCAATATTGGGAGGTTGTGTGTTCCCAGGAATATCCCCATTTCCTGCATATTTTCTAGTTTGCATGCATAATGGTATTTATAATAGCCTCTAAGGATATTTTGTATTTCTGTGAGATCAGTTATAATGTCACCTTTATAGTTTCTGATTGTGGTTATTTGAATGTTTTTTTTTTCTTTCTGTTATCTAGTTAGTGATCTATCAATTATGCTTAGCCTTTCAAAGAACTGACTTTTGGTTTTGTTGATTATCTTTGTGGGTTTTTGGGGAGTCTCAGTTTCATTCCATTTTTCTCTGATTTTAGTTATTTATTTTCTTCTGTTTGGAGCTGTTTTGTTCTTGTTTTTCTAGTTCTTCTAGGTGTGATATTATATCATTAATTTGAGATCGTTCTGACTTGTTGATGTAAGCATTTAGCACTATGAAGTTTCCTCTTAACACTGCTTTTGCTGCATCCCAGATATTTTGGTATGTTATGTCTCTGATTCTGTTTATTTCAAAAAAAATTTTGATTTCTGTCTTAATTTTATTGTTTTCCCCAGAATCATCAGGAATAAGTTGTTTAATTTTCATGTAATTGTGTGGGTTTGGTAATTTTCTTGGTATTGATTTATATTTTGATTCCCTGTAGTACAAGAATACCCTTGATATTTCATTTTTTAAAAATTATTGTCACTTGCTTTATGGCTGAGTATGTGGTCAGTCTTGGAGCATGTGTCATGTGCAGATAAGAAGAATTTTGTACTTGATGGGTGAAGTATTCTGTATATATTAATTAGGTTCAGTTGGTTAAGTGTTGAATTTAAGTCCAGAGTATCTTTGTTAGTTTTCCACTTCAATGACTTGTGTAACACTGTTTTTGGGTATTGAAGTCCCTACTATTATTATGTAGCTGTCTAAGTCTTTTCATAGACATGGGAATTGTAGTTCTATGAATTTTGGGTGTTTAAGTGTTATATGTGTATGTATTTAGGATAGCTAAGTCTTGTTGAATTGTGCTCTTTATCATCATGTAATGCCCTTCTTTGTCCTTTATGACTACTGTTGGTTTACCATCTGTTTTATCTAATATAGGAATAATGATTCTTGCTCTTCTTTGTTTTCCATTTGCATGATGTTTCTCAAACTCTTTGCTTTGAACCTATGGTTGTTGTTACATGTGAGATGGGTCCTTTGAAGACAACTGATAACTGGGTCTTGTTTATTTTATCCAACTTGCAACTCTGTGCCTTTTAAGTGGGATATTTACACCCTTTACATTCAAGATTAATACTGATATTTGACGTTTTGATCCTGTCCTGAAGTTGTTGGCTGATCGCTTTATTGTTTCTATTGTATGGTTGCTTTATAGGGTCTGTGGGCTATGTACTTGTGTGTTTTTGTGGCAGCAGATACTGTTCTTTCATTTCCATGTTTAGAACTCTCTTAAGGATCTCTTTAGGTTGGTTTAGTGGTAACAAATTCCCTTAGTACTTGCTTGTCTTAAAAAGCTTTTATTTACCCTTTGCTTAGTTTGAAGGGTTATGAAATCCCTGGCTGGAATGTCTCTTTAAGAATGCTGAAAATTGACCTCCAATAAATATCTCCTGGGTTGTAAGGTTTCTGCTGAGAAGTCCTCTGTCAGCTGATGGTGTTCCCATTGTATGTAATCAGACCTTTTTCTCTAGCTGCCTTTAAGAATTTTTCTTTAACTTTGACCTTGGCCAGTCTGGTGACTATGTGCCTTGGTGATATTCATTTTGTACAGATTCTCACAGGTGTTCTCTGGATTTCTTGTATCTGGCAGGATTTGGGAAATTTTCTTGAATTATTATCTCAGTTATGTTTTCCAGGTTGTTTACATTTTTCTCTTAGGAATGCCAATAATCCATTGATTAGATAAGTGACCTGTCTTTGAATCCACTGATCCTTTGCTTGATAAGTCTACTGTTGAAATTCTCTACGAAAGTTTTAGTACAGTCATTGTGTCCTTTTGCTCCAGAATTTACCTTGGCTTCTTTTTTATGGTTGCCATCTCTGTTAAAATTCTTTCTGCTCACAAATTGCTTTTCTGATTCCATTTTGTTGTCTATCTGTATTCTCTGTAGCTCAGTGAACTTTTCTAAGGTGATTATTCTGAATTCTTAAGCAGGGCATAAATAAATTCAGTTTATTTAAAATTGTCTACTTGTGCTTTATTTTCTTTCTTTGGGGGTGTCATGTTTCCTTGTTTGTTCATGATCCCTGAGGTCATGCATTGGTCTCTGACAATTAAAGATGTAGGCACTTATTTCAGTCTTTACCAAATGATACTAGCAGGGAAAGTTCTCAACTGTCAGTCTGTCCCGAGATTCTTGGCAGGTTATCTAGCATGATACATGGTTGGACTTGCTGCTGTAGTTCTTGAGGAGACTGACCTGGTGCCTGGGTGAAATAGTTCTCTTAAGTCTTTAACTAGTAGATTTGTCGTCGGGTCTTTTCCAGTGTCAGTTTTTGTTGATCTATTTATTTCACGTTTTAAGTTTGACTGGGTTACAGTTTGTTGTTTCTTTGCATGCCTTGTCATTTTTGGGGAAACTGAATGTTTGAATCTAATAATCTACTAACTCTGAAAATAAGATTCTACCCTTCCCTGAGATTAGTTGTTTCTGTTGTTTTTGTTGTTATTTATTGTTTACGCTTTTTGATTGTTGTAGTATGGCCCTGTGTCAAGGATCAGCCTGAGGTGCAAACTCAAGGTCTTCTCAGTTTTCTTAGGAGCCTGTGCCTTTCCATGGGTTTGCATGGTCACTTTCTGCTTTCCTCCATATATCCAATTGCTTTTGAATGTTCTAATCTACAGTATCTGGCATCCAAAAGGGGCACATAAAATAAAATGGGTTTGGGAAAATAAAATTAAATGGGCTTGGAGAAAATCTAGTTCTTTAAATTTGTAACAGTAGGAGGAGGTACAAGAATAATAACTATCACCTCGGTGTCCTTGTCTCTTTGATCAGAAGCAAAAATCAGCAAACAGAGAACAGATCCCCAAAATGTGGACAACAGGATGTGTTTTACTCACCCTGTCTTTCACAGCTGTGTGAACACATGTGTGTGAACTCCAAGAACACATGCATAGCTGCCTGCCACACAACTGGGGTTGGAAGATGGGTAGCTGAAGCTGTGGAAAGAGCTGCTATTGACCATAATTAACCACATTTTACCACTCAAGTCTTACCTGGAAGTTGCAAACCTTCAATAGACTTTACAGTTCCAAAACAACGTGGTTATTTTTCAAAATTAGTTTGCCTAATCTCTAATTTTTCAAAATTAGGTTCTTTACATTTCCACAAAGATTTTAAAATTAGCATGTAAATTTTTTCAAAAAAATCTGCTGGTATTCTTAATGGGATTGTATCAGATCTATGACATATCCTTTTATTTACACACATATTTATCATTTTGGGGACTGTCACTTCTTTCTTTCTGTAGGTTTCACTTTCTACCTGGTATTTTTCTTTTGTGAGATTTTATTTTGTCATTTCTTGTAGTACAGAATTGCTGGCAATGAATTCTCTTAGCTCCTGTTTGTTTTCTATCAATGTCTTCACTTCACCTTTATTTTGAAGGACATTTTTGGCTGATAGTAACATTTTTGCTGCTTATCTGTTTGTCTATTTTGTAATACTTGCACTTTTTCTAATGTGATGTCAATCATTCTTACTGAAGGTTTCCTATGTATTAGAGTTCTCTAGATGGACAGAACTAACAGGAATGAATATATATACACATATATACATATATACATTGTGGGACCTTGTGATCATGTAAGTTAATACTTAAACTCCATATATATGTATATATGTGTGTGTATATATGTGTGTATGTATATATGTGTATATATATGGAGTTTATTAAGTACATATATATGTGTGTATGTATATATTTGTATATATATGGAGTTTATTAAGTACATATATATATATGTGTGTGTGTGTGTGTGTGTATATATATATATGGAATTTATTAAGTATTAACTTACATGATCACAAGGTCCCACAATAGGCTGTCTGCAAGCTGAGGGGCAACCAGAGTCAATCTGAGACCCAAAACTGAAGAACTTGGAGTCCATTGTTCGAGGGCAGGAAGCATCCAGCACAGGAGAAAGATATAGGCTGGGAGGCTAGGCCTGTCTCTCCTTTCATGTTTTTCTGTCAGCTTTGTATTCGCTGGCAGCTGATTAGATTGTGCCCACCATATGAAGGGTAGATCTCCTTTCCCCAACCTACTGACTCAAATGTTAATCTCTTCTGGCAACACGCTCACAGACACATCCAGGATCAATACTTTGTATCCTTCACTGCAATTAAGTTGACACTCAGTATTAACCATCTTCACATCCTGTATCTAATTTTTCTTCTTTTGTTGCTGCTTTTAAGAACTTCTCTTTTTTCAGTGGCTTATTTTCCTTGTTCACTGAGAGCCTTGCAAGTAAGAGTTTATAATTATTTACAAATATTGAAAATTATTAGACATTTTTGTCTCAAATATTCTTTCTGCTTTATCTTTATTTTCTGGAACTCCACTTTATTAATATTATTTTAATGTCTTTCCGCAGGTCATTGAGGATCTACTTGCTTTTTTAAACACGACTTTATGAAATCTCCCAACAAATTTTTAAGTGCATTATACATTGTAGGCACAATGTTGTAAAGGAGATCCCTAGAACTTATCTTGTGTAATTGAAATTGTATGTCCCTTGAGTAACAGCTCCCCACGTCCCACTACCCCCAACTCTTGGCAATCACCATTCTACTCAGTTTCTGTGAGTTTGACTACTTTAGATTCCTCATAATTGGAATCATGTATTATTTATTTTTCTATGACTGATTTATCTCACTTAGAATAATGTCCTGTAGGTTCACCATGTCACATTTGGCAGGATTTCTTTATTTTTTTGAGGCTAAATAGTATTCCATTGTTTGTGTATATCACATTATGCCTATATGTTCATCTGTTAATGGACATTTAGGTCATTTTCAAATCTTGGCTATTGTGAATAATGCAACAATGAAAATGGAAGTGCATATATCTCTTTTGATATACTGATTTTACTTACTTTGGATGTATATTTAGTTGTGGAACTACTGGATTATATGGCAATATTATGACGATTCTAGTTTCAATTTTTTGAAAAGCCTCCATAATGGCTGCACTAACTCATTACTCACCAACAATCTACAAGGGTTTCAATTTCTCCACATACTACCAAGCACATGTTAACTTTTAGTTTTGTTTTTATTATTTATATTTGATTATAGTCATTCTAACAGTCATTTTTGTTTTGGTTTGTATTTCTCTGATTAATTATGTTAAACATCTTCACATGGTAAACAAATGGACAACTAGTCTTCCCATTTGTATGCCTTCTGATTTGTATGCCTTTTTTGAAGAAGTGTCTATCCAAGTTCTTTGTCCATTTTAAATAATTTTTAATGATTTTTTGGCATTAAGACATAGGAGTTCCTTTTATGGTTTGGGTATTAACTCCTTATCAAATACATGGTTTGCAAATCTTTTCTCCTGTTCTATAGATTGCCTTTTCACCCTGATAACTTTTTCCACTGCTGTGCAGAAGCTGTTTAGTTTGATGTAGTCTCACTTGTCTATTTTTGCTTTTGTTACTTATGCTTTTCATTTCATATCAAAAAAATAATTACCTCAATGTCATTAAACTTTCCTACTGTTTTCTTCAAAGAGTTTTCCAGTTTCAGATATACATTTAAATCTTTAATTCATTCTGTTTTTATTTCTGCGTGCAAAATAAGTTCAGGGTTTCATTTTATTCTTGTGTGTGTGTATGTATAGTTTGCCCCAAACCATTTGTTAAGGAGACTATCCTTTTTGTAGCCTTGGCACTTTTATTGAAGTTTGGTTGACCATGTATATATGGGTTTATTTGAGGGCTCTCTATTTCTGTTCAATTGGTCTATATGCATGTTTTTATACAGGTACCATACAATTTTAATTTCTGTATCTTTGTCATATATTTAGAAATCAGTAAGATTGACACTTCTGGTTTTGTTCTTCTTTCACAGTATTGTTTTGGTTTCTTTATTTTGTTTCATATAAACTTGACTATTTTTTTGAATTTGAAAAATACCATTTGTATTTTAATAGGGACTGCATCTAATCTTGAGATTGCTTTAGGAAGTATAGATATTTGAACAATATTAAGTCTTCAAATTTATGAACACTCATTTGTGTCTTCTGCAGTTTTTGTTTTTTATCAGTGTCAGGTAGTTTTCAATGTACAAGTTTGTTACCTCCTTATTTAAGTTTATTCCTAAGTATTTTATTCTTTTTGATGCTATTGGAAATAGAATTCACCATTTTCTTCATTTCTAGAACACTGTGTGTTTGTAGAAACACAACTGATTTTGTTCGTATAGACACAACTGAGTTTTAAGTTTTTTTTTTTTTAATCTTGCAACTTTCTGAATTTTTTAAAAGTCTTCAGTGTTTTCTACATGTAAGATCATATCTATGCATTGAAATAATTATATTTTCCTTTCTTATTTGGATACCTGTTGCTTCTTTTTCTTGCTCAATTACTCTAGCTAGGACTTCTAATACTGTGACGAATAGAAGTTGGTAGAGTGGGTATCTTTGCCTTGTTCCTGATGTTAAGGAACAAGCTTTCAGTTTTTCACTGTTGAATATAATATCACATGTGTTTATAATGAGATCATAATTGTATGAGCTGGAAATAACTCATGAGATAAAAAAGACATGAAACAAATAGATGTGCAGATAAAGAACCATCTAGAAATAGAAACAAGTGTGTGTGTGTCCCCGGGATAAGGAGGTATGAATGCTGAGGGACGATATTACCTATATGGTAGTGTCTGAAATTAGACCTACTGGCGCTGAATTAGTTAAATATTCTAGGAAAACTACCTTTGTTAGAGCTCTCTTGAGAATAAAAATCTATTAATAAATTTGCTTCTGGACTATTTGTTTTATAATTTTAAGTGATTTTTGTCAGTTGGAACCTCAATTGATGATGTAGTTGACCTTTAGTAAACCTCAGTGTACTCACTAATGTATAGAGAGAATTACTAATAATGCGTACTGATAGATTAACACAGCATAATAAACCACTGGGATAGAGCTTTTATACTATATTTCTCCAAAAGACTGTCTAGGGAATGATAGGTCTTGAAGATTATTTCATTTAGTTATAGTCTGGAAAATGCAAAGATACCATGGAATGTTTAGTCCTGTAGATAAAAGACAATTTGGAGATAGTTATAGCATGGAGTATTTAACATCTGGAAAAAGACTGTCTTGTTTTTTTGCAATAGGAAAGGTCCCATTTTGTAACTACCTAGCTTTGAATAGTCTCAATAATCGATTTTTTTTAATTAACAAAAATTGTGTATATTTTTGGTGTACAATATTCAGTAATCAGTTTGAACATACTCTATGCCTAGCAATGGATTGTGAGCATATATAAGAGGTGTTGTTAAGCAGTTACTTATTTTGTGGGCCCTGGAAAGATAATCACATAAACCAGATGTAGTTCAGGGTATTAGTTTTATTCTGTTTGTTTAAAGGTGGGGAAATGGAGAAAGGGAACTGACAAAATAATTCAGGAGTAAGACTGGGAATGATAAACAGATTTCATTTTGAATGTCATTTCTGATAATTCGAGACAGTTACCTAAAAGGCTGTTTTGAGAAATATTCTGAAGCAATACGCAGCTCTGCAGGAAAGTGTGCCATAATAAATTGAGTGTGCTGAACTTGAGTAAAGGAAATGAAAGCATTTTTTTTTTTCTGCATCATCAGCAAGTGGAAAATAAGATTGGTCTAAATTATATTACTGAGAAAGGAGTGGCAAATTCATGGGGGCATGATGAGTAAAAGGTCACATTTCTGTACTATACTGTGCTTGAGAGTTAAACTCTAAATAGTGCAACATGAGCCTGGATAGAAGAGGTGGTATATATGTGCATTGATGAGAGAAGACTGGAGAGAGTGTGGATGGCTTTATTGAATGACAAATATAAAAGTGAAGTTTTAAATTTCTTTATTAATATATTTAATCTTTTTTGGGGGGATGGGGCTGGGTGGAGGTGGGGAAGGGGGGAAGACAGGTGGACTGACAAGGGCAAAGTTTTAACTTTGTTTAGAGGTGATTTCTGTGCATAGAAAAGCCTATTTTTGGTTACTGTTATTTTAAATTACTATTGAATTTATTAAATATATAAATTCATAAACTTTATTTTACCTTAAGAATCTTGGCTTATCGTATTATTCTATGAATAAATCTAGCAATTCTGTCATTTTGATTAGTTTGGTTCCATTTATAAGCTTTGTCTATTAAGTTCTCTCAAATATTTTAAACTGAATTTTTTTAAAACAATTAAAATGGTTGAACAACTACAACCTTGCAAGTCTTAAAAAATTAAAAAAATCCCTAATCAATTACATGTGGTGAATCTAAAACCACTTATAAAGATTAAATACCATTGTACTTTCAAACAGAAATCACAAGTATAAGATTAGGCCCTCAATAAACATAAGGCTAATCTTGTTAGATCCTTTGAAATGTTAAATTCCTTTCAACATTAGAGTGACTTTAAATATGAAACTTAAATACCTGAGTGTATAATTTTGTAACTTCTTTGGCTTAAAAGCAGATGATTTCTTGGCCTGAGGTGGTGGCTCACGCCTCTAATCCCAGCATTTTGGGAGGCCAAGGCAGGTGGATCACCTGAGGTCAGGAGTCTGAGACCAGCCTGTCCAACATGGTGGCCATTGTGAATAGTGCTGCTAAAAACACACACAAGTTTTTCTTTAAATACCTGTTTTATCTTCTTATTTTTGGGAAGCTAAATGACTTACCCAAGTTTTACAGTTAATACTGGAATTGAGATATGAATAATCTCACAGTCCAAAATCCATACTTCTTCCAGGAGAGAATAGTATTTCTCAAGGGCAAACGAGTTGGAATAGACCACTTTCTTGCAAGAGGATTTGAAAGCTGCTTCCTTCCTTTGCTTAGAAGAAACAAATGGAATTTGATTATTTCCCATATTCTAAAGAGGCCTATAATTAGGAAGGGATAGAAAAGGCGTAGGGAAGAAAATGATGTGACTGATTATAAATTATTCCTGTATTTACAGATAGGCACTGTTTCTTCTCCACCCTTTCTACTTACCTCCAGTGACTTCTGCCTTATAAACATTATTGGCTAATATGTCAATTAGTTTTAGTTTAGAAATTATCTGGAGGAAATAGGCTCTGAGAGCAAACAACACTGTGCTCTGTTGGTGTCCTTTTGTAAATGATTCCCTCTAGTGGCTTGAAATTTTTGTCACTGTGTTGACAAGATCCCTACCTTCAAAAATATAAGTAAAAGAGACCCAGGATATTTATTATTGATAATAATCAAAATAATGACAACAATAATTCTGAATGTTTCTGGCTGTCACCACATAGTGGAGCCCAGGGTGAGCTTTTAAAATATTTATCAGCTCACATAACTTCCTGGCTTTACATTCCAATTAGAATAAACTCCAAACTCTTTGCCTTATAAAACCCTGAAGGCGTGAAGCCTGCCTGTTGCTCCAAACTCTTGGTGGAATGTCAACAGCAGTGGAACATGAGCTTCTCTGTCTGCTACTGGTTTATATTCAGCACCTGGAATAGCACTTAGTAAGTGGTTTGTGCTCTGTAAAGCTGTATGAATGACTGAATAAATATCTTCTTATTTCACTCTTCTTTTCAATAATACATTCTCCTCTCTTGTTTCAGTACCTTGATCACATCAAACTCGCTAACCCTGTATCAGAGTCTTCACATTTGCAGTCCCTTCCAGCAGGAGCTTTCTCCCTCAGCTCTTTGCATGTAGAGGAAACTTCACATCTGCAAGGTCCCAGGCTCCAAGAAGAGACAATGTAAAGCAAACATCTCCTCATTTGTTATTCCCTATCACATCACTCTGCATACTTCTTTTATTGTCACAGTTTGCAGTCATCCATTTGTTTACATGTATCTTGTCTGGTTTCCCCTAGATGGCAAAAGGGCAAGGTCCAAGTCTCATCCATTTATTGCATTATGTCAAATAATGAATGCAGTGTACACTATGTGATAGATTCTCATTAAGAATGTATTGAATAAATGAGCAAATTGCATGACAATGAGCAATTTTCAAAGTTAGCTTAAGTCATTCGCTGACGTCATCATAAAAACAATTTCAGTGACCTGAGTACTTCTGATTTTGTCATAGGTCCCTCTTGGGTCATTACATCTGTGCGTAAGAATAGAACAGTGTTACTTAGCCCTTATGGCCTACCTTTGGAATACTCTTGGGGTGGATCCTTTGACAGACATATCTTAAGTTCTTAAGTAGCTAAGTGGTTGGAGTTTCATGCTTTCCTTGACAGCATCAGATTTCAGTCTGGTATTGTGAGAAAGGCCTAAGCCTTATGGCCCAAGATGCCCTAAATTTTAGTAGTGTACTGATGAGCAACAAGGAAGGACTAGCAGTCCCTGATTTCTCTCAAGATATATCAGACAGTCCCCAGACTAAGGCTGAAATATGATTTTACCTGTCAGAGACATCTTTACACTTAGGTAAATGTAAAAACCCTGAACTTTGGAGGTAGAACTGGATTTGAATTTTAGCTCAGTGCCTCACCTGCAATGTGAGCCTGGCAGCTGCTTCAGCATCTTTTAACTTCAGGGTCCTTATCTAAATGCATGAAGAGTAATGTATACCATGTAGAGTTTGAGGCTGAGGGGAAGGCCCCTAATACATGGTGAAGAATAGAGGATGGGGGTGGGGTGGGGGGATGCATTCCAGGAAAAGGGAACAAAATGTGAAAAGGCTTTGAGGGGGTATAAAATAGATAATGGCCTGTTGGCAAAACTGAATAGGTGATGGTGTGTGACCTAATACAGGAAGCAAAGTGAAGGGTGATGAGAGATGATGCTGGGGAGGCACAGCAGGTGTGTCACGAAGGGACCTATGGTAGTCAGGAACCAGAATATGGTCCCAAGCAGAGAATTAATGTGATTCCATTTGTGTTTTGTTTTTCACTATAACATATTGAATGTCTCATGTTTTATCAATTGTTGAGTTGGGTTCTGAACCCAGAGCTCCTTGTCTTCAAAGTTTCACCCTTTTCCTGTAAACAACCCTACCACTATATATATATCATGTCATATATAGAAATGCATGGAGCTAAATGACTTGCCTAAGATCGCACAGTGAGCAGCTAGTAGAAACCATTTTTCCTTATATTATAATATATGATGTAATTATATATAATAATATATATGATATACATGATATATAACATATATGATATATGATATATTACTCTATATTATATAATATATGGTACATATTGTATATGATATATATGATAATGGTATTACATATATATGATATTATATGATATGCATATTATATTTTATGGTATACAATATAACAGTATATCATATCATGTATGATATATAATGCATAAATATATATTTATATATGAATATAAATATATATAATTTATATATAAATATGAATATAAATATATATAATATATACATATATAACATTTATATATGTATATTATATATGATATATGGTGTATATAAATGGTGTAGATATAAAGTGGTATATCTAGAGAGATACAGATATATAATAGATACAGATGTATATATTAGATATAGATATATAGGGGATATATTATAGATATATAATAGGTACATAGATATATAATGGATATATATACATTTACTCTACCACTTTATATATATATACATTTATATATATATGTTGACCTAAACATTTACCTCTTTTAATAAGAACATTTAATGCCTAGTTCACCAGCTGTGTGACCTCTGGTAAGTTATTCAACCTTGCTACAGATAATTAGGACTATTGTGAGAATCATGAGATGTAATTGTACAAATATATACTCGATAACTATTAGCTGTAATAATATATTGTTTTATTATACCAAGGAAGCTATTCTTAAGAGATCTATATTCTAATCTTACCTCTACTGGAAATTCACTTAATCTCTCTGGATCAGTTATTTACTACTGATTCTCAGTTTCCCCATTTGTAATGAGGGTTGGGAATGTTAGTACCAGTCTCTCTTTGGGGTGTTGTGAGGTAAAGTGAGTTAAAAGGAATTAGAGCCCTTAGGAAAAAAAAAACCAATAATAATTTAAAGAAACTGGTGTCATTTTTAATGTTGTGGTTGAAAGGTGATAAATTTACATGGTAAATTTCCCTTAATAATTTATTCTGTAACAGCAACATAAAATGGCCCTAAAGAAGTCCAGACATAGCTGGTCTCCCTGGTGTTAGTAAAGCTAAAGAAATGTCAATTAAGATAAATACCCCAAGGCAAAAGAGTCATTAGCTTTTGGATCTAGGAAAAATCTATCTTCATCATAACTCAGAATAGCCATGCATAAATTTCTCCACTGCATTCCAGTGACTCAGAGACAAGAACAAACAGCTTCCCTCTTATAAAAGGTGAGTCTGAAATGCATAGAGCTAATGACTTGCTAAGATCTCACAGTAAGTGAGCAGCCACTGGAAACCATTATTTCCTTATGAATTTTAGAATAACTTTTTATAATTCTGTGATTAATGGCATTGGTACTTTAACAGGAATAGCATTGAATCAGTAAATTGTTTTGGGCAGTATGACCATTTTAAAGACATTGATTCTTCCAATCCGTGAGCATACACTGTTTTTTCATTTGTTTGTGTTGTCTCTGATCTCTTTCAGCAATATTTTATAGTTCTCCTTGTAGATGTCTTTCATTTTGTTGATTAGATGTATTCCTAGGTATCTCATGTTTCTTGTGGCTGTTGTAAATGAGATTGTGGTCTTGATTTGAACCTCAGCCTGGATATTATTAGTATATAGAAATGCTTTTGGTGGAGGCTTTAGGATTTTCTGGGTATAGAATCATTGTCATTGAAGAGAAATAGTTTGACTTTTTCTTTTCCTATTTGGATGCCTTTTATTTCTTTACCTTGCATGATTGCTCTGGCTAGCACTTCTACTATTATGTTGAATGAGTGGTGAGAGTGGACATCCCTGTATTGTTCTAGTTCTCAAGGCTAATGGTTCCAGCTTTTGCCCATTGGTTATGACGTTGACTGTGGTTTGTCACAGATGGCTATAATGATTTTTAGTTACGTTTCTTTCTTTTTTTTTTTTTTGAGATGGAGTCTCGCTCTGTTGCCCAGGCTGGAGTGCAATGGCGCAATCTCGGCTCACTGCAAGCTCCGCCTCCTGGGTTCACGCCATTCTCCTGCCTCAGCCTCCAGAGTAGCTGGGACTACAGGCTCCTGCCACTACGCCCGGCTAATTTTTTTTTTTTTTTTTTTTTGTATTTTTAGAAAAGGCGGGGTTTCACTGTGTTAGGCAGGATGGTCTCAATCTCCTGACCTCGTGATCTGCCCGCCTCGGCCTCCCCAAGTGCTGAAATTACAGGCATGAGCCACCACGCCCAGCTAGCTATGTTTCTTTGATGCCTAGTCTGTTGATGTTTTTATCATGAAGCTATTTTGGATTTTATCAAAAGCTTTTTCTGTGTCTGTTGAGATGATTATATGATTTTTGTTTCCAGTTCTGTTTATGTAGTGAATCGCATTTATTGATTTGCACATGTTGAACCAACCTTGCATTGCAGGAATAAAGCCTTACATGATCAAGGGATGAAAAAAGAACCTGGATAGCTAAAGCAGTTTTAACTAAAAATAACAAAGCTGGAGGCATCACACTACCCAACTTCAAACTGTACTAAGGCTACAGTAACAGAAACAGCATAGTACTGGTATATAAACAGACATACAGAGCAATGGAATGAATACAAAACTCAGAAATAAAGCCACATACCTACAGACATCTGATGTTTGACAAGGCAAACAAAATACAGGCAATAGGGGAAGGATTCTCTATTCAACAAATGGTGCCAGGATAGCTAGCTAGCCATAATCTGAATGAAACTGCACCCCTACATTTTACCATATATGAAAGTTAACTCAAGATGGATTAAAGATTTAAATGTATAACCTCCAGCTCTAAAAATCCTAGGTGAAAACTTAGGAAATACCTTTCTCAACATTGGCCTTGGCAAATAATTTTTTTGATTATTTATTTCAAAAGCAATTGCAATGAAATAAAAAAATTGACATGTGGGACTTAATTAAACTAAGGTGCTTCTGCACAGCAACATAAACATTCAAGAGAGTAAACAGACAACCTACAGGATGGGAGAAAATATTTTTAAACTATGCATCTGTTAGAAGTCTAATATCCAGGATCTATAAGGAAGTTAAACCAACAAACAAAAAACAACCCCATTAAAAATGATCAAAGGAAATGAATAGACATGTCACAAAAAAAGATATACGAGTGGCCAATAAACATGAAAAAAATGCTCATCATCACTAATAATCAGAGAAATACAAATCAAAATCACAGTAATATATCATCTTACACCAGTCAGAATGGCTATTATTAAAAAGTCAAAAAATAAAGATGCTGAAAAGGTTGTGGATAGAAGGGAATGCTTGTACACTGCTGGTGGGAATACAAATTAGTTCAGCCACTGTGGAAAGAAGTTTGGTAATTTCTCAAAGAGCTAAAACAGAGCTGCCATTTGACCTTACTAGGTCAATTGGGTGTATGTCCATTATTGGGTGTATGTCCAAAGGAAATGAAATTGTTCTACCAAAAGACACATGTACGTGCATGAGCATTAAGACATTATTGAAGATGATAAAGACATGGAATCCTTCTAGATATTCATCAATGGTTGATTGGATATAGAAAATGTTATATATATAGATATACACACACACATATATATACACACATACACATATATATATATCATAGAATACAATGCAGCCAACTATTTCAACCATTGTGGAAGACAGTGTGGCGATTCCTCAAGGATCTAGAACTAGAAATACCATTTGACCCAGCCATCCCATATAATCCTGTGTATATACCCAGAGGATTATAAATCATGCTGCTGTAAAGACACATCCACATGTATGTTTATTGTGGCACTATTCACAATACAAAAGACTTGGAACCAACCCGAATGTCCCTCAACGACAGACTGGATTAAGAAAATGGGGCACATATACAGTATGGAATACTATGCAGCCATAAAAAAGGATGAGTTCATGTCCTTTGTAGGGACATGGATGAAGTTGGAAACCATCATTCTGAGCAAACTATCGCAAGCACAGAAAACCAAACACCACATGTTCTCACTCATAGGTGGGAACTGAAAAATGAGGACACTTGGACACAGGGTGGGGAAAGTCACACATCAGGGCCTGTCATGGGGTGGGGGAATGGAGGAGGGCTAGCATTAGGAGATATACCTAATATAAACGATGAGTTAACAGGTGCAGCACACCAATATGGCACATGTATACATATGTAACAAAACTGCACGTTGTGCACATGTACCCTAGAATTTAAAGTATAATAAAAAAAAAAAAGAAAACATCTCCTTTGCAGCAACATGAATGCTGCTGGAGGCCGTTATCTTAAATTAATGTAGAAACAGAAAACGAAATACTGCATATTCTCACTTATAAATGGGAGCTAAACATTGAATACCCATGGACATAAACATGGGAAGAGTAGACACTACAGATTACTAGAGGGGGAAGGGAGGGGAGGCCTGGGTTGATAAACTACCTGTTGGGTACTATGCTCACACCTGGGTGACAGGGTTCATACCGTTCTTACCTCAAACCTCAGTATCATGCTATATACCCATGTCACAAACCTGTAGGTGTATCTAAAGTTAAAATTGAAATGAAATAAAATTCAACATATAGTATGCTACAAAAAACTGTTACTTTCTGATTCTGAGTCTGGAAATCATGGTTTACAGTGTGATTTGGGAATTCTTTGGAACTTTCTATGAAACCATGTCACTAACCGTCATGATAGAATAATTCTGAGATCTCTTCCCATTTAATCAGTTAGTCATGGACATTCATGTGATGAGCTTGCTATTTGTCAGTTACAATGCTATTTTAGTGATATGCAAATACTTGCTTTAGAACTTAAGATTAAGTTGTAACAGAGCCCAAGTTTGCTTTGCTGCTCAGGAACCCAGTACCCCAGGTATTCTTGGCCTTTGTTGGGCCCACTATTTCTTTATATCAAGTTCTTTAGCTATTTCTCTCCCAGTCCTTTTATATTAAAGCAAATCTGTTCCGTGTTCTGTTCCCAGGTCCTATAAAAGATGAATTCTTCTTTATATGATAATAGAGGTCTTAGGTATCTAACTGAGCTATCATAAAATCCTTTTAAGTCCTAGATATTTTATCCCTAAGGATCATTTTATTTTTATATCTTCTGTGGATTCACTCTTCTGAAAAATCAGCTATCATGCCAACTGCATATATTAAGGAATAATTAATTTGTTTTTCCATTTTTAATTAACTGGGGACTTAAACAGCTGCCAGATAGAGCTCCTGATCAGCATGAGATATAAGATACGTGACTACCCTGAGATGATTACATCTAGTGAAAGGAAGGAGATGTTCAACCTTGCCATATGTGTAAATGGAGAACTTCAATTAGGCTTTAAAAATATCAAAAATTTACTCTTGAAAAATCTACTTTCTCTGTTTAAAAAATACTTCAATTGTAGGAAACTCAGACTAGAAATCATTCACTGAACCTAAGTCATAGTTCTTGGATTACATTTTAGGGTAAAAATTTTAGGGGTTCCCAAGGCTAATGGGATGACTTACTCATTTTATTTATGTATTATTTTGGACAAGACACCTTTAGGGTTAATTTGGTAAATTTAGGGTAGTCTCCACTTTGGATGATTGTTCAAGAAACGTTTTTCCCTTAATACACAAATATTTGCTGGTCTTTGCTAACTATCAGGAATTAATAGGCCCCAGAGAAATGCATTTCCACCTTTGCTTCATTGAGATGACAGCATAGTGAGAGAGAGCTTTAAGCATTTATTTAAGGTTCTCCTTTGTTTTCTAACTTCTGTCACCAAATACATGTAGTACAAAAGACATGATCAAAGAAAATAATGAAAAAAGGAATATAACTAGTTTTTTTTTTTTTTTAAAGTAGAAAAGTTAAATCATTATTTATCAAGAAAGAACCACAGTATCCTTTCTCCTAAAACTTGTCCATTGTGCTTTAGAAAAAGTCTAGTTTCAATCTTGGTTAGGATTTCCTTTAGCATTGCTACAAGAAATGTCTGTGATTTTTTTTTTTTTTTTTATCTGGTCAGTTAATTTTTGAAAACACGGTATTTTCTAAGTCAATCTTGAGATATGGGAAATGAAACACTATCATATTTACACACCAGCCTATCTTTCAAAATTCCTTGTTTTTCTTCAGTCTATCCTCCCAAGCCCTCAGATTGTCTCCCTGTTCGGTGGTATACCATATACTACATTTTCAGATTTATTATCCAGATATCATATATATATATATACACACACACACACACACACATATATATATATAACTGTGACTCAAAAATATCCTTTTGAGTAAGTATACATCATACTCTTCAACCAGACATAGAAGACCTATTATAATAAACCCAACCTCCTACCCTTTCTTAGCAAACTTTCAAGGATGATCGTAAATCAGAAAAACACTTTTTTTTTTTTTCCTGTGAACCCTTATCGTGTTATGAACTTCTTTTATTTGTTGCCTAAATCATATTCAGGTACTCATTTTGTCTGTCATATGAGGTAATGGACTCCTTTAAGTGAGGACCTTTCTACAAGTCTGTATTCACAAACGGCCTAGATTAGAACTTTATAAAGGGGGAATTCTAGGTTATATACAATGAATGAGTGTGTGAATTAATTCAGTCCTCAGTTCTTAATATTGGGAAATTAAAGTAAATATTTTTCTCAGTGTTTAGTGTATTATGAGTGTATGACTTGGGTCATAAGAAATTTCAAAGAAATGATTTGATTCCACTGGAAACGGTGGGGCTAATGAGGGCATTTAATTTTTTTTTGTTTTGTTTAATAAAAAACTTGCCAAAAACAGTGGGAAGGAGAGAGAAAAGTTGCCATGACAACCTCCAACGCTGTACCTCTGAAGATTCAGTTTATACATTTAAAAAATGTGCCTTCATTTTTTTCCTTCCAGAGAGATGAGGACTTAGTTAACTGCTAAAAAGTTTTATGGAGGAGGTTTTAATGATACCTGTCAATTTTGGGGAAAATAAAGAGGACAGAGAGCTTATCATAGCTAATGAAATGCACTTAGATGTCTGTATTTTATGATATGCCAGAATAATGTGTATGATGACTAACGGGGATGAGAGTGGGGCTCAGATCTGGCCCAGAAAATCAGGATCTAGGCTGACCCAATGCCGTTTTCTGTACACATTTCCCGCCAAATTACATTGTAACCTGTAAAGAAAAAAAAAAAAAAAAGAAATCTTTGTAAAATCAAGTAGAATTGATCACCAAAGACAATTTCATCTTGGTGGAGGAAAATTATAAATTCAATGAGTTGATCAATGTTTATCAAGAGAGGCAGGGTGTATGAGGGATAAAACCTGATCTTAGCTAAGAATCTTAGCTGCTCTGGCATTTACTAGCCATATGGAATTGAAGATGTTACCTAATTTTCCACAAGCTTGTGTTTGTTCACGTGTAAAGTGAGGACAAGTATCTATCCCAATGGGGTGTTGTGACATTTAAAAGATCAGCACAGGACATGGCATATGACAAGAGCTTAGAAAATCTTAGATGATGGTGATGGTGACTGATGACGGTAATGATGATGATTTCCTTCTGTGCATAGCACTGTGTTGTGGATCTAGGGTACATCAACATGTTCTTACATAAAGATTGGCCCCAAGAAGAATGTGATCTGATCTGGGTTATATAAAAGTCACTTGCTACTAGTTAAATAGCAATAAGGTTCAGACTCCATAAGACAACATCAAGGTCCTTGACTATGTCTTCCACTAGTCATTTCCTGCTCATCTCCTGCTACTATCCTTAACACAAGCTAAACTCAAGTCATACCCAATTACTTTCCGTCCTCTGAGCCCATCATGTACCTGGCTCTCCTTGCTGCTGCCTTCACACATGCCACTTCTCCTTGGCATGCCCCTCCTCCTCATCTACCTGCTGACTCATTGTAGTGTGACAGGTCCCTCCCCAGGTTACTTAAGAGTGTACATCTGCTGCTTGAATCCTGAAGGCCAAGGCAGTGAGCCAAGGCCACGGTGTTCAACTGAGGAACAAGTGTCCCTGAGAACCCAAACATCCCAGGGAATATCTGGGAACATATTAAATCAGTCTCATTGCACACAGTAGGCAAAAGCCAGAAAACTAGTTTGAAATAAGCTTAGAGATGAGGGGCAGGGTGAATCTCTACAACTATCCTGCTGCCACCCAGGAGTGCCCTGAATGTAAGTCCTAATAAACTCATCTATTCACCAAGCTGTACTTGTCCTAGTCATTCTTTGATCTCTTGGCTCCTTCCCAGTTTAGGGAAACATATTTCTAAATAATCCTGGGTTTTTCTTGTAACACCCATTTTTTCAGGCTTCAGCATCTTGAAAACTGCCCCTAAATCTCTTTTATGCCCTGGGGCACTTGTCTTTATCTCTGTTAGGAAGCATTTCTTTTCACTAACATTTCTGATGCATGTGTGAGACACTGATAGGCACTGGAATACAAAACCCAGGGAATGATGATATCTGCCATTAGGACTTTTTGGTTTTGTTTTCACTATTTTGCTTATCTTCAACAGACTTGTTACATTTCTTTATCCTTTCTTTCTTACCCTAAAGTTAAGCACAGGATCTAACATATAATAGATAATAAATGTTGATAAAACAAAGAGATATTATAATCTCTCAGAGGATTTAAGCCAGAGATAGGAAGAATGGAAAATTGTTACTTATATAAGTTAGATAGTAGTAGATGGAAATTTAGCTAGGTAGAGACCCTTACTTGGACAAGTATCTGTTCAATTTGAATGGATGCACACTGAAAAACTTCTTTTCCACAACAGGTGGGCATAACAAATCTATGTTGTCCCAACTGTTATTGTATGCAATATTAAGCAGAGGGACAAAGACTCATGGCTGCATAGAGAGACTTATCACATATATTTTAATGTGTCTTGATTCTATTTCAAAGCCAATTATCTTTCTAAGATATTGTTTGTATAATAAGGTGGAAGTTTTTGTTTTTTTGATTTTTTTTTCTTAAGTTCTAGGGTACATGAGCAGAATGTGCAGGTTTGTTACATAGGTAAAATGTGTGCCATGGTGGTTTGCTGCACTATCAACGTATCACCTAGGTATTAAGCCCCATATGGATTAGCCATTTTTCCTAATGCTCTCCTTTTCCCCCACCACATGCCCAGATGGGACCCAGTGTGTGTTGCTCCCCTCCCCATGTCCAAGTGTTCTCATTGTTCAGCTCCCACTTGTAAGTGAGAACATGTAGTGTTTAGTTTTCTGTTCCTGCATTAGTTTGCTGAAGATAATGGCTTCCAGCTTCATCCATATCTCTGCAAAACATATGATCTAATTCCATTTTATAGCTGCATAGTATTCCATGGTGTATATGTACCACATTTTCTTTATCTAGTTTATCACTGATGGGCAGTTGGGTCAATTCTATGTCTTTGCTATTGTGAATAGTGCTGCAATGAACATATGCATGCATGCGTGTATCTTTGTAATAGAATGATTTATATTCCTTTGGGTGTATATCCAATAATGGGATTGCTGGCTCAGATGGTATTTCTCATTCTTTCAGAAATTGTCATGTTGTCTTCCACAATGGTTGAACTAATTTACATTCTCACCAACAGTGTAAAAGTGTTTGTTTTTCCTCAACCTTGCCAGCATCTATTATTTCTTGACTTTTTAATAATTGCCATTCTGACTGGCATGAGATGGTATCTCATGGTTTTGATTTGCATTTCTCTAATGATCAGTGATGTGGAGATCTTTTTTCATATACTTGATGGCCACATGAATGTCTTCTTTTGAGAAGTATCTGTTCATATCCTTTGCGCACTTTTAATGGGTTTTTGTTTTTTTTTCTAGTAAATTTAAGTTTTTTGTAGATTCAGAATATTAGATCTTTGTCAGATGAATGGATTGCTAAATTTTTCTTCTAGTTTTTAGATTGCTTATTCACTCTGATGATAGTTTGTTTTGCTGTACAGAAGCACTTTAGTTTAGATTCCACTAGTCAAATTTGCTTTTGTTGTAATTGCTTTTGATGTTTTTCTCATTAAATCTTTGCCAATGCCTATGTCCTGAATGGTATTGCCCAGGTTTTCTTCTAGGGTTTTTTTCTTTATAGTTTTTGGTTATACATTTAAGTCTTTAATGCAGCTTGAGTTAATTTTTGTAAAAGGTATAAGGAAGGGGCCCAGATTCAATTTTCTGCATATGGCTAGCCAGTTCTCTGAGCACCATTTATTAAATAGGAAATCCTTTCCCCATTGCTTGTTTTTGTCAGGTTTGTCAAAGATCAGATGGTTGTAGGTGTGTGGTCCTATTTCTGAGTTCTCTATTCTGTTCCACTGGTCTATGTGTCTGTTTTTTTTTGTACCAGTACCGTGCTGTTTTAGTTAGTGTAACCTTGTAGTATAGTTTGAAGTCAGGTAGTGTGATGCTTCCAGGTTTGTTCTTTTTGCTTAGGATTGTCTTGGTTATATGAGCTCTTTTTTGGTTCCATATGAATTTTAAAATAGTGTATTCTAATTCTGTGAAGAGCGACAATGGTGATTTAATGGTAATAGCATTGATTCTATAAATTGCTTTGGGCAGTATGACTATTTATCCAAGAGCATGGGATGTTTTTCCATTTGTTTGTGTCCTCTCTGATTTCCTTGAGCAGTGGTTTATAGTTCTCCTTGAAGAGGTTCTTCACTTCCCTTGGTAGCTATATTCCAAGGGATTTTCTTCTCTTTATAGCCATTGTGAATGGGAGTTCATTCATGATTTGGTTCTCTGCTTGTTGGTTTTTGTTGTGTAGGAATGCTTGTGAGTTTTGCACATTGATTTTGCATCCTGAGACTGCTGAAGTTGCTCATCAGTTAAGCTTTTAAGCTGAGATGATGGAGTTTTCTAGATACAGGATCCTGTCATCTGAAAACAAAGACAACTTGATGTCATCTCTTCCTATTTTAATATCCTTTATTTCTTTCTCTTGCCTGATTGCCCTGACCAGGACTTCCAATACTATGTTGAATAAGAGAGAAGGTATACGTGTTTTGTGCTGGTTTTCAAGGGCAATGCTTACAGCTTTTCCCCATTCAGTATGATATTGGCTATTATTTTTCATAAATGGATCTTACTATTTTCAGGTATGTTTCTTCAATACCTAGTTTTTTGAGAGTTTTTCACATGAAGTGATGTTGAAATTTGTCAAAGGCCTTTTCTGCATCTATTGAGATAATATATTAGTCTGTTCTCATGCTGCTAATAAAGACATATCTGAGACTGGGTAATTTATAATGGTAAGAGGTTTAATGGATTCACAATTCCACATGACTGAGGAGGCCTCACAATCATGGCAAAGGAGAAGCAAAATCACATCTTACATATAGTGGCAGGCAAGAGGGTATGTGCAGAGAAAGTCCCCTTTATATAACGATCAGATCTCATGGACTTATTCAATATCACAAGAACAGCATGGGAAAGACCCGCCCCCACGATTCAATTGCCTCTCTCCCATGACATGTAGGAATTATGGGAACTATAATTCAAGATGAGATCTGGGTTGGGGCACAGCCAAACTATATCATTTCATCCTTGACTCTTCTGAAATTTAATGTCCTCACATTTCAAAATCAATTATGCCTTCCCAACATTTCCCCAAAATCTTAACTCATTTCAGCATTAACTCAGAAGTCCACAGTCGAAAGTCTTACCTGAGACAAGGCAAGTAGTCCCTTCCACCTATGAGCCTGTAAAATCAAAAGCAAGTTAGTTTCTTCCTAGATACAATGGAGTACGGGCATTTGGTAGATACATCTGTTCCAAGTGTCAGTAACTGGCCAAAAAAAGGGGCTACAGGCTCCATGTAAGACTGAAATCCAATAGGGCAATCATTAAACCTTAAAGTTCCCAAATGATCTTCTTTGACTCCATGTCTCACATCCAGGTCATGCTGACACAGGAGGTAGGCTCCCATAGTCTTGGGCAGCTCCACTCCTGTGGCTTTGCAGGGTATAGCCCCACTTCTGGCTGCTTTCATGGACTGACATTGAGTGTCTGTGGATCTTCCAGGTACACAGTGCCAGCTGTCAGTGGATCTACCATTTGGGGGTCTGGATGATGGTGGTGCTCTTCTCATAGCTCCACTAGGCAGTGCCCCAGTGGAGACTGTGCTGGGGCTCCAACTCCATATTTTCCTTCCATGCTGCCCTAGCAGAGGGTCTCTATGAGGGCCCCACCCCTGCAGTAAACTTCTGACTGGATGTCAAGGCATTTCCATACAGCCTGTAAGCATTAGGCAGAAGTTCTCAAACCTCAATTCTTAACTTCTGTCTACCCACAGGCTCAACACCATACACAGCAGGGGATCCCTGAACCCGACCCAGGAAACCATTTTTCCCTCCTAGGCCTCAGGGACTATGATGGGAGGGGCTGCCTCAAAGGTCTCTGACATGCCCTGGAGACATTTTCCCCATTGTCTTCACGATTAACATTTGGCTCATTACTTACGTGAATTTCTGCAGCAGGATTAAATTTCTTCCCAGAAAATGGGTTTTTATTTTGTACTGCATTGTTAGTCTGCAAATTTTTCAAAATTTTATGCTCTGCTTCTTCTTGAACATTTTTCTGCTTAGAAATTTCTTCTGCCAGATATCTTATTATCTCTTTCAAGTTCAAAGTTCCACAGATCTCTAGGGCAGGGGAAAATGCCACCAGTCTCTGCATAGCAAGAGTGGCCTTTATTCCTGTTATAAGCTCCTCATCTCCATCTGAGACCACCTCGGCCTGGACTTTATTGTCTATATCACTATCAACATTTTGGTCAAAACTATTCAACCACTCTCTAGGAGGTTCCAGTCTTTCCCATATCATCCTCTCTTCTGAGCTCTCCAAGTCTCTAGGAAGTTTCAAACTTTCCCACATTTTCCTTTCTTCTTCTGAGCCCTCCAAATTATACCAACCTCTGCCTGTTACCCAATTCCAAAGTTGTTTTCACATTGTCAAGTATCTTTACAGTAGCATCCAACTCTACCACTACCAATTTACTGTATTATTCTGTTCTCATGCTACTAATAAAGACATACCTGAGACCAAGTAATATATGAAGCAAAGAGGTTTAGTGGACTCAGAGTTCGACATGGTTGAGGAGGCCTCACAATCATGGTGGAAGGCAAAGAAGAAGCAAAGGCACATCTTAAATGGTGGCAGGCAAGAGAGTGTGTACAGGGGAATTCTACTTTATTAAACCACCAGATCCCATGAGACTTACTTACTATCATGAGAACAGAATGGGAAAGACCTGCCCCCATGATTACTGGGTCCCTCCCATGACATGTGAAAATTATGGGAGCTACAATTCAGTATGAGATTTGGGTAAGAACACAGTCAAACCATATCAGATAATCGTGGTTTTTGTCTTTAGCTCTGTTTATGTGATGAATTACATTTATTGATTTGCATATGTTGAACCAGCCTTGCAGCCTGGGGATGAAGTCAACTTGATTGTGGTGGATAAGTTTTTTGATTCACTGCTGTATTCAGTTTGCCAGTATTTTATTGAGAATTTTTGTGTCCATGTTCATCAGGGATATTGGCCTGAAGTTTCCTTTTTTTGTTTTACCTTTACCAGGTTTTGGTATCAGGATGATGCTGGACTCATAAAGTGAGTTAGGGAGGAATCCCTCCTTTTCAATTGTTTGTAATAGTTTCAGAAGAAAGGGTATCAGTTCCTCGTACTTGTGGTAGCATTCAGATATAAATCCATCTCCTACTGGGCTTTTGGTTGGTAGGTTATTTATTACCGTCTCAATTTTAGAACTTGTTATTGGTCTACTCAGGGATTCAACTCCTTCCTGGTTCAGTCTTGGTAGGGTGTATGTGTCCAGGAATATATCCATCTCTTCTGGATTTTCTAGTTTATTTGCATAAAGGTGTGTATAGTGTTCTCTGATGGTTGTTCATATTTCTGTGGGTTCAGTAGTAATATCCACTTTATCATTTTTTATTGTCTCTCTGATTCTTCTTCCTTTCATTAGTCCAGCTAGTGGTCTATTTTATTTTATTTTTTTCACAAACCACCTCCTAGATTCATATATTTTTATTTTGAAGGATTTTTTATATCTCTATCTCCTCAGTTTTGCTCTGAGCTTGGTTATTTCTTGTCTTCTGCTAGCTTTGGGTTTTTGTTGTTGTTGTTTTTCTTGGTTCTCTAGTTCTTTTAGTTGTGATGTTAGAATGTCATTTTGAGATCTTTCTAGCTTTTTGATGTGGGCATTTAGTGCTATAAATCTCCCTCTTCACACTGCTTTAGCTGTGTCTCAGAGATTCTGGTATGTTGTCTCATTCTTCTCATTAGTTTCAAAAAACTTCCTGATTTCTGCCTTAATTTTTTTATTTACCCAGAAGTCATTCAAGTCCAGGTTGTTCAATTTCCATATAGTTGTATGGTTTTGAGAGAGTTTCTTAATCTTGAGTTTTAATTAGATTACACTGTGGTCTGAGAGACTATTTGTTATGATTTCAGTTATTTTGCATTTGCCAAGGAGTGATTTACTTCCAATTATGTGGCTGATTTTAGAGTATGTACCACGTGGTGCTGAGAAGAATGTATATTCTGTTGTTTGGTGGTGGAGTGTTCTGTAGTTATCTCAGGTCCCACTTGATACAGAGCTGAGTTCAAGTCCTGAATATCTTTGTTAATTTTCTGTCCTGATGATCTAATATTGACAGTGAGGGGTTAAAATCTCCCACTGTTACTGTGTGGGAGTCTAAGTCTCTTTGTAGGTCTTTAAGAACTTGTTTTACAAATCTGAGTGCTCCTGTATTGGGTGCATATATATTTAGGATAGTTAGCTCTTCTTGTTGAAATTACCTCTTTACCATTATGTAATGCCCTTCTTTGTCCTTTTTGATTTTTGTTGGTTTATAATCTGCTTTCTCAGACCTTAGGATTGTCACCCCTGCTTTTTGCTGATTTCCCTTTGCTTGGTAAATTTTCCTCCATCCCTGTATTTTGAGCCTATGTGTGTCTTTGCATGTGAGATGGGTCTCTAGAATACAGCACATCAATGGATCTTGACTCTATCCAGTTTGCCATTCTGTGGCTTTTAATTGGGGCATTTAGCCCATTTATATTTAAGGTTAAAATTGTTATGTGTGAATTCGATCCTATCATCATGATACTACCTGGTTATTTTGCAGACTTGTTTATGTAGTTACTTCATAGTTTCAATGATCTGTGTACTTCAGTGTGTTTTTGTAGTGACTGGTAACAGTTTTTACTTTCCATATTTCATGCTTCCTTCAGGAACTCTTGCAAGGAAGGCCTGGGGGTTATGTATTTCCTCAGCATTTGCTTGTCTGAAAAAGGTTTTATTTCTCTTTTGCTTATGAAGCTTAGTTTGCCCAAATATGTAATTTTGGTTGGGAGATATTTTAGAATGTTAAATATTATCCTCCAATGTCTTCTGGCTTATAGGGTTTCCACTGAGCAGTCTGCTGTTAGTCTGATGGGCTTCCTTTTATAGGTGAACTGGCCTTTCTCTAGGGCTGTCCTTAACATTTTTTCCCTTTATTTCGACCTTGGAGAATTTGATGATTATATGTCTTGGTATTGATCTTCTCATGGAGTATCTTACTGGGATTCTCTGGATTTCCTGAATTCAAATGTTGGCCTGTCTTGCTGGGTTGAGGAAGTTCTCCTGGATGATATCCTGAAGTGTGGTTTTCAATTTGGTTTTGTTCATCTCTTTCAGATACCCCAGCCAGTTTTAGGTTCAGTATTTTTACATAATCCCATAATTTTTGGAGGCTTGTTAATTCCTTTTCATTCTTTTTCCTCTAGTCTTGTCTGCCTGCCTTATTTCAGCAAGATAGTCTTCAAGCTCTGATATCCTTTTCTTCTGCTTGGTCTATTTGGCTATTGATACTTGCATTTGTATTGTAAAGGTCTTGTGTTTCTTAGCTCCATCAGGTCATTTATATTCTTCGTTAAACTGGTTATTCTGGTTAACAGCTCCTATGATTTTTAATTGTGGTTCTTAGCTTCTTTTCAGTGGGTTAGAATACACTTCCGTAGCTCAGTGAAGTTCATTATTATCTGTCTTCTGAAGTCTACTTCTGTTAATTCATCCATCTCAGCCACAGCCTAGTTCTGTGCCTGTGCTGAAAACATATTGTGATCATTTGGACAAGAAGAGGCACTCTGATTTTTTGAGTTTTCAGTGTTTTTATTTTGATTATTCCTCATCTTCATGGGTTTATCTACCTTTGATCTTTGAGGCTGCTGACCTTTGGATGGGGATTTTGTGGGAGTCTTTTGTTGTGGTGGTTGTTGTTGCTTTCTGTTTTTCTTTTAGTAGTCAGGCCCCTTTTCCATAGTGCTGCTGCAGTTTGCTGGAGTTCCACTCCAGACCCTATTTTCCTGGGTCCCTTCCACACCTGGAGTTATCACCCAGTGGAGGCTGCAGAACAGCAACCATGGCAGCCTGCTTCTTCCCCTGAACTCTCTGTCCCAGAGCATCACTGACCTGATGCTAGCCAGAATGCTCCTACATGAGGCATCTGCAGGCCCCTATTGGGAGGTCTCACTCAGTCAGGAGAAGCAGAATCAGGAACCCACTTAAATAAGCAGTCTGGCTGCCCTTTGGCAGAGCCAGTGTGCTATACTGGGTATAATCTTTCTCCTCTCGGCTGCCCTGACTCTCCAGAGCCAGCAGGCAGAAAAGACTAAGACTGCCAATCCAGGATACTATACCTGTCCCTCCTCCTAGGGGTTTCTATCAGGGGGATCAGAGTTCTGTCCATAAATCCCTGGCTGTGGATACTAAAAGTCCTGCAGGGAGGCCCCACCCAGTGAGGAGGAATGGTCAGGATCCCAGTTAAAGAAGCAGTCTGGCTATGAACTCTCACAGCTATGCTGTGGGAAATTGCTCCTTGTTCAGACTGCTCTGTCTCACTGGCACTGATGTGAGGGGAAAATGACCTACTGGAGCTGCAGTGATCATGGCTGCCCCTTTCCTGCAGAACTCAGTCTTTTTAGACATTGTCCAGCCTGCTGCAGTGGCCTAGTGGGGATTCTAAGCCATTGAGTTTTAGCTTTTGGGGTTCCATGGGAGTGGGACCTCCTGGGCAAGGCCATCTCACTCCCTGGCATCAGCCTCCTGCCCATGGAAGTGGATGGGTCTCCTGCCTCGCTGGGGTTCCCACAGTTGGGGTTTGCAAAAATCCTGTATCTCAGTGCCTGCCTGAGTGGCTGCCCAGCTAAGCAGTGCCATGAACACAGCTCTGTGCTTGGGACCCAAGGCCCTGGTGGCATGGCCTCATGAAGGGATCTCCTGATGCATGGGTTGCACAGAACCATGGGAAAAGTGTGGTTTTCAGGGCCATGTAGCACGATCCCACATGGCCTCCCTTGGCTGAAGAAAGGAGCTCTCTTTGCCCTATGCAGCTCCCAGGTGGGCCCTCGCTCTACCCTGCTTTTCCTTACTCTCTTTATGTTGCACCAACTGCCTAGTCAGTCCCAGTGAGAGAACCTGGGTACAACTGAAGATGAAGAATCCACTTGCCATTTTCGTTCTTCTCAATGGGAGCCTCAGACTGGAGCTGTTTCTATTGAGCCATTTGACTTGTTTCCCACAAAGACATTCTCCAGAAGTTTTCTTTTCTTTGTATAGACCATGGAATGGGAGTGCGAATAAAAGTAAAAGTCACTGTTTCTAAGTACAATAAATAATTGAATTACATTTCTATTTTTTAAAATGTACAGTGATTATAAGCCCTTTAGCAGAGAAGTGTACCAATAGAGAAAGGATAGGTGCCAATATTTGAAACACCAGATATCCCCCTGGGGAGCAAGTCTCCTCCTGAGCAGTGGGTCTTTGATTTTCTTGCCACTTGTGTGATGTTTATTTCTTTTTTGTCCATTTGTGCAAAATATTTTTCAAGCCTAGAAGCTGTACAAGGCACCATGCCAGGCTCTAGGGATGCAGATAAATTTAGTGTAGATGATCAGAATTTCCAAAAGAAGATAATAGCAGATGTAGGCCTAGTCCTCAGTGTACAGCCTGCCACAAAAATCTATTCCCAGCCTATCTTTTCCAACCCCCGGAGCAATTTTATACCAAAGATGTGACCTATTTTGAACTTGAGTGGTTGGATACATCTATTGTTGTCCCACAAAATTCTGTGTGAAAAAAGCATTCTGTTGATTACCGTTGTGAGAAACTCTTCCCAGACACCAGACAGGAGAAAATATGACATCACTCTCTCTTCCTCTGTCTCTCTGATCTCCATTACCAGGCAGAATGAAGAGAAACCATTTTATTTCCTCTCTGCCTTTCCAAATCTGGTGCTGGGGCTCATCATTTGTTATCAACAGAACTCATTCAGTCTATCCTTGGGGAATATTAACTAGTGTCATCTGAGAAGGGCCTGATTCATGAAACTGCAGGAATTTTCAAGAGGCAGAAGTACCATATTTTTCTTTTCTAGGCTAGCACTAAGGTCCCAGCTCTGGGGACCTGACGTTCATAGAAGTATGGAGTAGCCCACCTCGCTTTCTCCAAAGTGGGTGTGTGGAAGGAAACATTTTTATTATGATAGCCAACTCACTTCCACATAGATGCTAAATAAAATGTTCTTCCCACAAGATTTCTGGGTTGTGAAGACTTCAGTAATGAGTAAACCTGTCAAAATAGCATTTCCAGGGGCAAGAGGATGAGATTCATGACTTTGATGATAGAATTTTTTGCTGTAAAAGTATTTGACCTTGAAATACAACTATGTCCTTATTTTTCTTTTTGTATACTACTTTTACTGAAGGTCATCATGCTTGGTTCCAAGAAGAACTGATGAATTTACTCATTAAGGAACTAAAGTTCATGGACATTAAAGGGGTTGTCCCTGGTTATCTAGTTACAAGGTGGTGGAGCATTAACTCTGCCCCTCATCTTTTACATTTTAGGATGGGTACTTTTTTCATGGGTACAAGCTGTAGATATTATTGAATTTCAAATATAATACTGCTGATGGGCTGATAATGATTAGGAGATTTTCCAGCAGGGCTTGTTTGAACTGGGGAGTGTGTCTAATCCAACTGGTTAGGAACTAAGGATGATCTGAGAAGATGTGATAGAGACAAATTGATCATTCGAGAGAACAAACCCAGGACTTTTACCTCAGTAAAACTGTTTCTAAAATGAGATATGATGGATTTTGCATGTGACCATGAAATAATCCATCTTTACTCTTTGTTTTCTAAACCATTTTACCTTATTAATGGCTGCATGTTTAAACATTTGATGTTTACATTGTGTTGTTAATACTATCTGCCCACAGCCTGGATTTTTTTTTTTTTTTTCCCCCTGATTTCATGAGCTTTAATCACTACATTTAAAAAACCTGTGTAACATTGGCTCCTGGCTATTGCTCTTGCCATGGATTTTAGGCTGTCTCCAAACCCATCTGCCAAACAGGACAAAATACAGCCAATGTAACTGTCATTTTTCCCACCAATGCTATTTGTTACGTGCTGAGGTATGTTTCATGATGAGCCAGCCACTGGATTGGATTGCCATAATGTAGTCTGATTCAACTGACATTGGAAATCTTTTTAAATCTCTTATATCTAAGATATTGTGCTTATTTTTTATGAGGCAACACAGAAAGAGAGGGAGAGAGCTTAAAAATCTAGGAAGAAATAATGATACATAAATAATGAATGAAAATATAAGGCCACATAAAATACGTTATACTATAGGTAAATATTGCTATGGGAGAAAAAGTGGAAAACTAATTAATTTTGATAGACTTGAGAAATGTTTCATAGAGGTGTAACATTTGAGCTCAGCTCTCAGGGATGAGTTAGATTTTCTTCTGTACACCAATGATTGAGAAGAATTCCAGACTGAGGGAATATTGAGATCAGATAGGGTTACAGGAGTATGAAAGTATAGGAAACCACTAGTAGTGAAATAATTTGAAATAAGACTAGAGAATTGGAATAAATGTGAGGTGCGTTAGGGCGTAAAATCAGGCAGAAGTAGTAGTGGTATTAAGATATGTAGTTTTGCCAGATTTAGCAAATAAAAGGAGAATGATCAGTTAAATTTGAACTTCAGCTAAGCAAGTGTTTTCTTAGTGTCAGTGTGTCACAAATGTTGGATGAAGATATATATACACACACATATATATACACATACACACAAACACATACACACTAAAAATTATTGATTTTCTAAAAGATTTCTCAAAATATCCAACATCAAGAATGAAAGAGCCTGATAACTCAGGGACAGACTATGGTTGTTTGATACAAAATTCTAGAGGAAAATTCAAAGCCTGACAATCTTTGTATTGCAATTGAGTGGCACAAGAGAAAATCTGCTGCAAAAGAGGCACTAAATAATCAAGTGGACAAAATGACTTGGCCAGCTCACATTAACAGCATCTGTCCTGGTCACTTCAGTACCCCAGAGCTTGTACAGTGGATTATGAATGAGGTTACTATGTTGGCAGAGTCAGAAGCTATGTAGAGACCCAACAACAGGTGCTCCATCTTATAAGGAGTAGGTAGACTAAGTAAGTCCAAGAACCTGCAGGTGGAAGTGAATGTGGCTCTGTACATGGTCACTACCAGTGACTTATCTAGGCAATTTCCATTTCTTGTCCCCACTACTTTTGGCTCTGTGGGTCTAGCGGAGGGGTCAGCAAACCATGGCTGATGGCCAAATCTTTCCCATAGCCTTTTTTTTTTCCCCCATAACTCCATGAGCTAAGAGGTTTTTCCCCCCCATTTTTAAAAAGTTGTTAAAAAAAAATACTTGAGGGCCGGGCGCGGTGGCTCAAGCCTGTAATCCCAGCACTTTGGGAGGCCGAGACGGGCAGATCACGAGGTCAGGAGATCGAGACCATCCTGGCTAACACGGTGAAACCCCGTCTCTACTAAAAATACAAAAAAAAAAAAAAACTAGCTGGGCGAGGTGGCGGGCGCCTGTAGTCTCAGCTACTCGGGAGGCTGAGGCAGGAGAATGGCTTAAACCCGGGAGGCGGAGCTTGTAGTGAGCTGAGATCCGGCCACTGCATTCCAGTCCGGGCGACAGAGCAAGACTCCGCCTCAAAAAAAAAAAAAAAAAAAAAAAAAAAAAAAAAAAAAAAAAAAAACTTGATAGGGACTAAGTGGCTATGAAAATCTAAAATGCTTATTTGCCGGCCCTTTATAAAAGAAGTTTGCTGATCCCTGGTCTAGATGTTGGAGGTCCCAGAGAGGAACGATGCTGCTTCTAGGGGATACAGTAAGAATTCCATTGCACTTAAAGCTACAACTGCCATCTGGTTATTTTGGATACATTGTGCTTGTGGGTCAGCAGGCAAAGAATGGGGTTATGGGCAGGAGTGATTGACCCTATTATGAGGAGATAGAGTTGCTGCTATACATCTTTTGGAATTGGTTGATGTACTGAGGGATCTTTTATTAGTCTCATACAAAGTTTTAACTCAAATGTGCAGGTACAGCAACCATGTTAAGATGAGAGCATGGCAACTAGAACCCAGATACCTTACAGATGAGGGTCACCCTGCCAGGCAAGCCACCAGTCCAGTAGAAGTGCTAGATGAACAAGAGGGGGTGTCTAGAATGGGTGATGGAGGTGGGATATGATTATCCCAGTCATGGGATCAATTGTAGCAGGTACAATTCTCCTCTTGTAAACTTTTCCTGAAATTACAACCAACCAGGATCCTGGACAAATATTGTCTGGATAGGGTGAAGTTCATGTAAGAAGCAAGTGAGTGGTACAAGGAATGGAATTTGGTAGTAGCTGTTGGTGCTGTCCCCCAGATTTCATTTGCCAGGCCAATGTACCCACTCAGTGGTCGCTGTTAATGACTCTCAGTTGCCCACTTCTTCCATGAATTGTCCTTGCCTGGACAGAAGCTGTCTCATCTGCTTCACATGGAAGGTTAGCTCCCTTTGTCCCAGGAGCAGCCTATTGGCAATGACTAATGGCACAAGGGGAAAAAAGGCCATTCCTCTTGCTTCAAAGTGGCACCAGCTCTGCAGCACTCTTCATCCTCCAGATTGCCTGTGGAGTTAGGACTGAAGCTGCCTTCCACTGAGCTCACATTCATACTTTGTTTTCCCTTGACAGTAGTATTCCATGCTACTTCCTTCTTATCTTTCTTTTTAGAGGACTCCCTCAATAAATCAGTTTTACACAAATTATTGTTTTAGGTTTTTCTTCTAGGATACTTGACCTAAGGCAAAGACCTATATGACCTGGTCACTGCATACGTTGCTAAATTCATTTCCTACTACTTTTCCTCTTTAAATTTCGATTCCAGTCACACTGGTCTAAGCACCTGCCATTCTCAGGGCCATTATTTTCCCTCAACCTGAACCCTATTCTTTTGATAGCCACTGGGTTTCGCTCCCTCACTTCATGCACATTTCTAATCAAATGCCGCCTATTGAGAAGTCTTTTCTGGATGCTGTTCTATCTAACATAGGATGGTCTTTCCATCTACTTGTCCTTCTCTATTATTTTTCCATATATCATATTATTACATGACATTCTACTACATATTTACTTCTTTCTTTGTGTATTTTCTACCTCCCTGACTAGAATATGAACATTAAAATGATAGGGAATTTTCTATTCCATTTGCTGCAATATCCTTGTTGCTTATAAGAATGTCAGAAAAATATTAGGTGTTCTGTAAAGAGTGTTACTGTATGACAGTTACTCCACTCAGTAAGTTGTGAATCTTGAACTTAACCCCAAATTTATCTGGCTCCAAATATCTTGCTTTTGGTTTTGAACCCTGTCACTGCATGTTTGTTCTTCTCAGCTGCTCCATTTACCAAATCATTTATTACAACAATTCACTTGATAACAGAATTCCAGTGACGCTAAAATCCTTGAAATTCTCATATATTCATGTGTATGTGTGTGTGTGTATATATATATTATATATAATATATATGTATAGCCATGTGCTATAACAAATTGAATTCAAAATTTCAATGGTTGAACATAATATAAGTTTATTTTTTGCTCACATAAAGCCCAGTGAGTAGAGTAGGAGGAAGATAGGTTGATGTTTTGTCCTGTGTAGTCATTTGGAGTCCTAGGTTGATGGCGACATGCCATCCTTAATACACAACTTCTAATGTTGCCCTGAAGGTCCATGAGCAGCAAAAACAGAAGATCCCAAAGTATAAAAAAAACTCACTATGTGTATGTATATGTATATGTATGTGTGTGTGTGTGTGTGTGTGTCTCAGCTAGGTCTAGAGGTCGTATGCATCACTTCCACTAGCATTGAATTAGCCAGTAGTCATATTGCCCCAAATGAATGCAAAGCAAGTTAGGAAATATAGCAGCTTGTCTTGCAGCCCTTTCATGGCAATGACTATATACAGGGGAAGGGAGCACAATTTTTTGATGGACAGCTAGTCATATCTACTACAAGCTGTCCCCACTGCCAGTGGTTATTCACATGCATCTTTCCTTCCATAATAGAACACATTATCCCTTCCCATGGGAGAAAAATCCAATGCTGCATTCAGTTACTGCATCTAGATCATCCTGGAAACAGAATCTCCCATTGTTTGACTAGCCTTGGTCCAGGAAATTGAAGTGGTGCAGGAGAATTTTAAGCTCAGAGTTTTGCAGAGAAGCAAAAAAAAATTCTTGTCCACAATCTTCAGTCTACTTGGGGTGAATTTCTCTTTTGTAGTCATTATCTCCTTAAGCTTGAGACTTTCACATTGCCCAGTAATTTTTTTTAATCACAGAAACAGATGGTACTAAAGTCCTAACCCGAGTTTTACTAATCAAGGTATTTAGCAATTACTTTCTCTCTCCCAATAGATACTATGTAATTGTGCTTATAACATTTGTTAGTGTTTGCTTACACTTTGTTTAGAAATATTTTTTGTTTTCCCATTTGCTATGTCACTACACACTAGGGAGAAATATGTCTCCTGTAGTTTAAATAAGATAAAGGAAAGTCATTATTTTGTTGGAACACATCACCGGCAATTACCAGAAGAAGTGGCTACAGGTTGTATGTTAGAGCCCTCTAAAACACTCTTCCATTGCCAAGTGAGTTAACACCAGATCTAGCACTGAAGAAACCATTGAATAATTCAGTTCTCTTTTCCATGCTGAGAGCAGTGCAAGTAATCATTCTCACTTAACCTTGTGCTTGATAATGAACAAAATGAGTGTGAAATCCTGTGGTTAATATCTTTGTTGTATCTTGAAAATTTTGTATCATTTTGGTCAAAAGATTAAAAGTATGATCTGACCTTTGGAAGGAACGGGGAGAAACTTTGTATGTGTGCACTGATTTGGCCATTGTAGTAGATTATACATCAGTGATAATTAATGGCACCTATCTATATTAATACCCTTGTATAGTTCCCTTCTAAATGGACTCTAGGCTTGGTTCTATGTCTGGCTTTGGTCATTAGGACACCAACAAACACGAAACAAACAGCAACCATTAAGTTTTTGAACACAAAGGCTTACCCTTTGGAATGTTGTGATCACCATGTTTGAAGCCTAGGCTTTTCTGCTGAAGAGAACATGTAATGGTTTACCAAGGTTCTCTGGCTCACAGCCTAAGCCCCAACTCAGATCCAGTTAGGCTGCCAGATTATAGCTCCTCATGAGGGACTTCAGGAGAAACTAGCCAACAAGCAAACAAACAACCTGCCAACTGAACCTAGTCCAAATTGAGAATCTCAAGCAAATAAATGGTTAGGTTATACTTTAAATATCTGAGTTTTGGGAGTTTGTTACATAGCAATAGATAACTGATACAACTATGGCATGTTTATTTGGACAAGATAATATTACAAATATGAAAATTCTCAGCATCTTTATTGCAGCAATCTGAACCCTACCCTCTGCCATTTGTCAGTGACTTTTCCCCATACTTGAATTACTTCGGAGACCAGATGATTTGTTGCAGAGACTTCTGGCTTCCAGCTAGGTCCTTTCACCACTCTCTTACCTTAGTTTTCTGAGGGATCCCATCTTTCCTATCACTCTATTTTTATTCTACTTTTATTATCTTCCCTTAAGCCTGTGGTATTTCTCAGATTTCTTTCAGCTCTATTGACCATTCAGAGTTGGAAAATGTGGTTGAATCAGGGTAGTAACTGAATAAACTATTCCAGTTAAGTCTTAAAATGGGGAGGCTGACATCTGATCTTTGACAAACCTGAGAGAAACAAGAAATGGGGAAAGGACTCCCTATTTAATAAATGGTGCTGGGAAAATTGGCTAGCCATAAGTAGAAAGCTGAAACTGGATCCTTTCCTTACTCCTTATACGAAAATTAATTCAAGATGGATTAGAGACTTAAATGTTAGACCTAATACCATAAAAACCCTAGAAGAAAACCTAGGTGATACCATTCAGGACATAGGCATGGGCAAGGACTTCATGTCTAAAACACCAAAAGCAATGGCAGCAAAAGCCAACATTGACAAATGGGAAATGATTAAACTAAAGAGCTTCTGCACAGCAAAAGAAACTACCATCAGAGTGAACAGGCAACCTACAGAATGGGAGAAAATTTTTGCAATCTACTCATCTGACAAAGGGCTAATATCCAGAATCTACAAATAACTCAAACAAATTTACAAGAAAAAAAACAAACAACCCCATCAAAAAGTGGGCAAAGGATATGAACAGACATTTCTCAAAAGAAGACATTCATACAGCCAACAGACACATGAAAAAATGCTCATCATCACTCGCCATCAGAGAAATGCAAATCAAAACCACAATGAGATACCATCTCACACCAGTTAGAATGGCGATCATTAAAAAGTCAGGAAACAACAGGTGCTGGAGAGGATGTGGAGAAATAGGAACACTTTTACACTGTTGGTGGGACTGTAAACTAGTTCAACCATTGTGGAAGACAGTGTGGCAA
>NC_045446.1:34564677-34643746 GCF_002776525.5 Piliocolobus tephrosceles
CTTACACTGTTGGTGGGATTGTAAACTAGTTCAACCATTATGGAAAACAGTATGGCGATTCCTCAAGGATCTAGATCTAGATGTACCATATGACCCAGCCATCCCATTACTGGGTATATACCCAAAGGATTATAAATCATGCTGCTATAAAGACACATGCACACGTATGTTTATTGTGGCACTATTCACAATAGCAAAGACTTGGAATCAACCCAAATGTCCATCAGTGACAGACTGGATTAAGAAAATGTGGCACATATACACCATGGAATACTATGCAGCCATAAAAAAGGATGAGTTTGCGTCCTTTGTAGGGACATGGATGCAGCTGGAAACCATCATTCTTAGCAAACAATCACAAGAACAGAAAACCAAACACCGCATGTTCTCACTCAGAGGTGGGAACTGAACAATGACATCACTTGGACTCAGGAAGGGGAACATCACACATCGGGGCCTATCATGGTGGGGGAGGGGGGAGGGATTGCATTGGGAGTTATACCTGATATAAATGATGAATTGATGGGTGCTGACGAGTTGATGGGTGCAGCACACCAACATGGCACAAGTATACATATGTAACAAACCTGCACGTTATGCACATGTACCCTAGAACTTAAAGTATAATAATAAAATAAAATTAAAAAAAAAATGGGGAGGCTGAGATATATTTATATTCTCATTATCCTCAACCAGGTTGAATATTTAGCCTATAACACATCTGGCAATTTTCCTACATTTTATATCTCGGTGTTATTTTTTCTTGAAGCCCTTTCAGTTAAACTTTAATCTTATGGGCATGGTGTTCTGTGTGTTGAAATGGAAATAGAATGAGCTCTCCAGCCACAAGGCCCAATTTCAAGCTGTGGTTCTTTAGTGTTCTAACTTTATAACTACAAGACATTTTACTAACATACCTGAGCCTTAGATTTTCAACTTATATAATAATATTTTTTCCTTGTAAATTTGTTGATAGGATGTTACCATGAAAATAGAAAATTCCTTGAGCAATTCCAGTAAGACAAGGTAGGGACTCAATGAATGATAATCATCATCAGGATTAAATACAGAAATTTAAAAGAAGTTGACAGTTGACTCTCCCCCAAGCCTGTCCTTCCAGCTCAGTCTGAATCTCATTGATGTATTATGATGTATTTTGAAAAATTAATGTGATTTATTTTACTAGTATTTTATGGAAATTGAATTGGAGGACTAATGATAATAGCCAGTAATTATTAAGCACTTAGTACATGACAAGCACCATTCTAAACATTTTACATGTATTAATTTGTCAAATATTCACAAGAACACTATTAGAGAAAATGATATTTTTATTTCATTTTACAGTAGAGGAAACTAGACATAAAATTATTCCTAGACACAAGCTTGCCAAAGGCAGTCTTAGCTGACAGGAAAACAGAGCCAGAATTTACCCAAGGGAATCTAGTTTGAAACCTGTAGTTGTAAACACTTCGGCTGTGCACCCCTGCCTGTCCAAAATTCATTTAGATGAGTGATTAGTGAATTACTTTTGCCACAAACACCAAATTTCTTACTGAAGTCGTTTTTTTTTTTTGTCCTGAACACAGACTTCCATTATCAGTTAAGTTGTTATTATTCTAATTTCAGTTCAATGGAAAATCACCTGCTCCTAAATATCCATAATAAATCTTACCCTTTTAAAAATAGAATCCATTCCTGCCTTCTCCTCTCTCCCAATTACAGAAGGAAGTACCTTCAGTAAGAGAAACTCTTTCCTTTCTACTTGACATGGACATGGATTTAAATTGTAGAATTGAGGAGGCGCAGAGCAAGATGGCAGAATAGATGACTCCACTGATCATCCTGTCCTCTGCCACCAGGCAAGGACACCAAGTTAACAACTATCTATACAGAAAAAAAAAAAAAGAAAGAAAAAGAAAAAAAAACACACTTTCATAAGAATTAAAAATCAAGTGGACCCTCATAGTACCTGGTTTTAACTTCATATCACCGAAAGAGGCACTAAAGAGAAACAGTCCCAAATCACCAGATGCCCTCCAACCGCCCCTGCCCCCACCTCCACCTGGGAGAACTCAGCAATTGTGAGGCATTGAACTCTGCTGCTCTTTTAGAGCAGACAGGAAAAGTAGACCGAATTCAGTTGATGCCTACCCACAGAGGGAGCATTTAAACCAGTCCTAGATAGAGGAAAATCACTGATGCCAGGGGGAAATCGTCAGTGCCAGCAGTTTGAACTTGAATGCCTGAGTACCTGCAACCTTGCCACCAAGGTCCAAAGGGCTCTTGGTTTCTAAGAAAACTTGAAAGGCAGTCTAGGCCATAAGGACTGCAACTCTTAGCCAAGATCTAGGACTGAACTAGGTCCAAGTACAGTGGACTGGGGAGGCATATGACATACCGAGACACTGGCTGGGGCAGCCAAGCCAGTACTAGCATCATCCTTCCCCTAAACCCAGGCTGCACAGCTTGTTGCTCCAAAAGAGAACACTTCCTTCCCCTTCAGGAGAGGAGAAGAAAGAATGAGGAGGACTTTTTGTTTTGCATCTTCAATACCAGCTCAGCCACAGCAGGATGTGGCACCAGTCAAAGTCATTAGGCCCCTGTTCCAGGTCCTAGCTCCCTAACCACATTTCTAGACACCCCATGGACCAGAAGGGAACCTGCTGTCTTCTCCTAGAGGTCCTGCCAGCATTCACCATCTGCTAACTGAAGAGCCCTTGAGCCCTGAATTACCAGCAGCAATATCCAGGTGCTGCATCGAGGGCTTTGGTGAGCCTCTAAGACTTGTTGGCTTCAGGTTAGACTCAGCCAACATTACCAGCTGTGGTGGCTGTGGGGCAAAACTCCTCCTGCTTGAGAAAAGCAGAGGGAAAAGTAAAGGGGACTTTGTCTTGCACCTTAGGTGCCAATACTGCCACAGCAGGATAGAGCACCAAGCAAGTTCTTTTGGTCCCCAATTCCTGGACTCGACTCTCGGACATCATTTCTAGGCCTGCCCTGAGCCAGAGGGGAGCCCACAGTCCTGAAGGGTGAGTCCCAGGCTGTGCAAGCATTCACCACAAACTAACTTAAGAGACTTTGGGCCTAAAGTGAACATTGGTGGTAGTTTGGCAGTACTGCTTGTGGCCAAGTATGGCGGTGGCTATTGGTTGAGTTTCCTCTGCCATTGGAAAGGGGAAGAAAGAGTGAGAAAGACTGTCTTGTGGTTTGACTTCCAGCTCAGCTGCAATACAATACCAGGTAAACTTCTAAGGTTTTTTACTCTAGTCTCTGATTCCTGAATGGTACCTGTAGACCCAGCCAAGGCCTGGGGGACATTGCTGCCCTGAAGGAAAGAACACAGACCTGGGTGGCTTTGCCATCTGCTAATTTTAGACCTGCCAGGGCCTTGAACAAACATAGGCAGTAGCCAGGGAATGGTTACATCAGTCTTTGGGTGAGACCCAGCATTGTTCTGGCTTTGGGTCTGACCCAGTGCTATCAGAGTCATGGTGGACACAGGGGTGCTTGTGTCACTCCACACACAGCTTTAGGTGGCTTAGAGCAGAGGAGAGAGACTGTATGTTTGGGAGAAAGTAAAGGAAGATAACAAGAGTCTCTACCTGGCAATCTAGAGAATTTTCCACTATCTTGTCCAAGACCATCAAGACAGTGTCTCTATGAGTCTGCAAGAACAATGATGTTACTGAGCTTGGGGTGCAGAAACAGTTTAGATCACAATACCTAAGTTTTTTCAAATATCTTGAACACCTTCCCAAGAAGGGCAGCTACAAATAAGCTCAGATAGTGAATACTGTAATAAATACCTAACTCTTCCATGCCCAGACACCAAAGAATATCTACTAGCATCAACACCATACAGGAAAACATGGACTCCACAAATAAGTAAGGCATGAGGGACCAATCCTGGATAAACAGACACATGACCTCTCAGGCAGAGAACTCAAAATAGCTGTGTTGAGGAAATTCAAGATAACACAGAGAAGAGATTCAGAATTTTATCAGATAAAATTAACAAGGAGATTGAAATAATTTAAAAGAATCAAGTGGACATTCTGGAGCTGAAGAATGCAATTGGCATACTGAAGAATCGTTAGAGTTATTTGATAGCAGAATGGATCAAGCAGAAGAAATAATGAGTGAGCTCAAAGATAGGCTATTTGAAAATACACAGAACAGACCAAAAAAAAAGAAAAAAAAAAGAAAAAAAAAAAGCACACCTACCGGATATAGAAAACAGCCTCAAAAGGGCAAATCTAAGAGTTACTGGCCTTAAGAGGTAGAGAAAGAGATTGGGATAGAAAGATTATTCCATGGGATAATAACATAGAACTTCCCAAACCTAGAGAAAGATATTAATATTCAAGTACAAGAAGCTTATAGAACACTAAGCATATTTAACCCAAAGGAGACTATCTAAAGGCATTTAATACTCAAACTCCCAAAGGTCAACAATAAAGAAAGAGTTCTAAAAGCAGTAAGAGAAAAGAAATAACATACAGTGGAGCTTGAATATGTCTGACAGCAGACTTTTCAGTGGAAACTTTACAGGCCAGGAGAGAGTGACATGACATATTTAAAATACTGAAAGAAAAAATTTTTACCCTAGAATAGTATTTTAGGTAAAAATATCCTTCAAACATGAAGGAGAAATAAAGACTTTCCTAGACAAACAAAAACTGAGGGATTTAATCAACACCAGGCTTGTCCTGCAAGAAATGCTAAAGGAAGTACTTCAATCAGAAAGAAAAAGACATTAATTATCACCTGAAGGTACAAAACTTGTGTGATAGTAAGTACACCAAAAACACAGAATATTATAACACTGTAACTGTGGTGAGTGAACTATTCTTATCCAAATCAGAAAGACTAAATGATGAACCAATCAACAATAATAACTATAATAACTTTTCAAGACCTAGTATAGTCTAGGTCTTGAAGCCTAGGTCTAGATGAAAAAATTAAAAACCAAGAGGACAAAGTTCAGGTGAGTTCTTATTAGTTTTCTTTTTGCTTGTTTGCTTATGCAAATATTATTAAGTTGTCAGGTTAAGATAGTGGGTTATAAGATAGTATTTGCAAATCTCATAATCTCAAACCAAAATCATACAATGGATACACAAAAATAAAAAGCAAGAAGCTAAATCATGTCACCTGAGAAAATCATCTTCACTAGAGGAAGACAGGAATGAAAAAATATAGAAAGAGAAGACTGCAAAACAACCAGAAAACAAATAACAAAATGGCAGGAGTAAGTCCTTATTTATCAATCATAACATTGAACGTAAGTGGACTCCAATCAAAATACCTAGACTGTCAAAATGGATGAAAAAATAAGACCCATTGATCTGTTGCCTACAAGAAACACCTTCGCCTATAAAGACACACCTAGACTAAAAAAAAAAAAATGGACAAAGATATTTCATGCCAATGGAAACTAAAGAGCAGGGGTCACTATACTTATATCAGACAAAATAGGTTTCAAGATGAAAACTGTAAGAGGCAAAAGAGGTCACTATATAATGATAAAGGGGTCAATTCAGCAAGAGGATATAACCATTATTAAATATGCACCCAACACTGGAGCACACAGATATATATAAAGGAAATATCATTAGAGCTAAAGGGGAAAATAGGCCCTAATACAGTAATACCTGGAAACTTCAACACCCCACTTTCAGCATTGGACAGATCTTCCAGAGAATCAAAAAAGAAACATCAGACTTAATATGTAATATAGACCAAATTGATATAATATAAAACAGAACATTTCATCCAAGAGCTGCAGACTACAAATGCATGGAAATTAAACAATATGCTCCTGAATGACCTGTGGGTCAATGAAGAAATCAAGAAGGAAATCAGAAAATTTCTTGAAACATAATGGAAACACAACATACAAAAACCTATGAGATACAGCAAAAGCAGTACTAAGACAGAAGCTTATAAGTGCCTACATCAAAAAAGAGGAAAAACATCAAATAATCTAATGATGCATCTTAAAGAACTAGAAAAGGAAGAGCAAATCAAACCCCAAATTAGTAAAAGAAATAATAAAGATCAGAGCAGAAATAAATGAAACTGAAATGAAAAAAGATCCAATGAAACAAGAAGGTGGGTTTTTTTTTTGAAACGTTAAACAAAATTGACAAACTATTAGCTAGACTACTTATAAAAAAGATACAAATAAAATCAGAAATGAAAAAGGAGGCATTGCAAATAATACTGCAGAAATTCAACATCATTAGAGGCAACTATGAGCAATTGTATGCAAATAAATTGGAAAATCTGGGAGAAATTGACATTCCTAGCAACATACAACCTACCAAGATTGAACCAGGAAGAAATCCAAAACCTGGACAGACCAATAACAAGCAATGAGACTGAAGCCATAATAAAAAGTCTATTGGAAAAGAAAAGCCCAGGACCTGACGACTTCCCTGCTGAATTCTACCAAACCTTCAAACAAGAAATAATACAAATCCTATTCAAACTATTATGAAAATAGAGGAGCAGGGAATACCTCCAAACTCATTCTATGAGGCCAGTGTTACCCTGAAACCAAAACCAGAAAAACAGACGTTAATAAAAGAAAACTATAGGCCAATGTCTCTGACTATTGATGCAAAAATCCTCAACAAAATACTAACAAACCGAATTCAACAATATATTAGATCATTCATCATGACCAAGTTGGATTTATCCCTTGGATGCAAGGATGGTTCAACATACGCAAATCAATCAATGTGATATATCATGTCAACAAAATGAAGAATAAAAGCCATATGATTATTTCAATTGATGCAGAAAAAGTGTTTGAAAAATTCAGTATCCCTTTATGATAAAAATCCTCAAAAACTGGTGATAGAAGAAACATACCTCAACATAATAAAAACTATATATAACACACCCCAGCTAGTATCATACTGAATGGGGGGAAAATGAAAGCTCTTCCTCTAAGATCTGGAACACAACAAGGATGCTCACTGTTACCACTGTTAGTCAATGTAGAACTGAAAGTCATAGCTACAACAATCACACAAAAGAAAGATATAAAGGACAAGCAATTATAGAAAGGAAGAAGTCCAGTTATCCTGTTTGCAGATGATACGATCTTATATTTGGAAAAACCTACAGACTCTACAAGGAAACTATTAGAATTGATAAATTCAGTAAAGTCATAGTATACAAAATTAATATACAAAAATCAGTAGAGTTTCTATATGCCAATAGTGAACAATCTAAAATATAAAAAAGTAATTTTACTTGTAATAGCCTCAAATAAAATGAAATACCTAGGAATTAACCAAAGAAGTGAAATATCTCTATTTAAAAAAAAAATCTATAAAACACTGAAGAAAAAAATTGGCAGACACCATAAAAAAGAACATATTTCATGCCCACGGATTGAAAGAATATTATTAAAATATCCATACTACCCAAAGCAATCTACAGATTCGATGCAATTCCTACCAAAATACCAATGACATTCACCACAAAAATAGAAAAAAAAAATCCTAAAATTTACATGGAACCACAAAAGACTCAGAATAGCCAGAGCTATGCTAAACTAAAAGAACAAAATTGGAGGAATCACATTACCTGACTTAAAATTATACTAAGAGTTACAGTAACCAAAACAGCATGATACTGGCATTAAAACAGACACATAGACCAAAGGAACAGAATATAGAACCCAGAAACAAATTCACACACCTACAGTGAACTCATTTTTGACAACACTGCCAAGAACATACACTGGGGAAAAGAAAGTCTCTTCAATAAATGGTGCTGAAGAATGAAACTAGATCCATACCTCTCACCATATACAAAAATCAAATGAAAATGAATTAAGGACTTAAACCTAATACTTCAAACCTAAGAACTGAAACAACTTCAAGAAAATGTGGGGGACAATCTCCAGAACATTGGCCTGAACACACCAAAAATTTCTTGAGTAATAACAACCCACAAGCATGGACAACCAAAAAAAAAAAAAATGGAGAAATGGGATCACATCAAGTTAAAAAGCTGCTGCACAGCTTAGGATGCAATCAACAAAGTGAAGACACAACCCACAGATTGGGAAAAAAATTTGTAAATTACACATCTGACTAAAGATTAATAACCAGAATATATAAGAAATTCAAACAACCCATTTGATGATCCGATCAAAAGATGGGCAAATGATTTGAATAGATATTTCTCAAAAGAAGACATACAAATGGGAAATAGGCACATGAAAAGGTGGTCAGCATCACTGATCATCAGAAATGCAAGTCAAAACTACAATGAGCTATCATCTCATCTCAGTTAAAATGGCTTATATCCAAAGGCAGGCAATGACAAAAGTTAGCAAAGATGTAGAGAAAAAGGAATTCTTGTACATTGTTGGTGGGAATGTAAATTAGTACAACCACTATGGAGAACAGTTTGGAGATTCCTCAAAAAAACTAAAAATTGAGCTACCATGTGATTCAGCAGCCTTATATCTGGGTATATACACCAGAAAAGGAAATCAGTATATTGAAGAGATATCTGAACTCCTGTGTTTGTTATAGCACTGTTCACAATAGCCAAGATTCGAAATAGCCAACGAAGTGTCTATCAACAGATGAATGAATAAAGAAAATTTGGTACATGTACATAAAGGAGTACTATTCAGCCATAAAAAAAGAGATTCAGTCATTTGCAATAACATGGATGGAACTAAATCTCATTATATTAGGTGAAATAAGCCAGGCACAGAAACACAAACATTGCATATTCTCACTTAATTTGTGGGATCTAAAAATTGAAACAGGTGAACTCATGGACATGGAGAGTAGAAGGATGGTTACCAAGAGGCTAGGAAGAGTAGTGGGGAACTAAAAGGGTGGTGGGAATGACTTATGGTTATAAAAATGTAGTTAGACTGAGTAACACCTATTATTTGATAGTATAGGAGGGTGACTATCTTCAATGATAACTAACTGTACATTTTTAAATAGCTTAGAGTGTAATTAGATTGTTTGCAACTCAATGGATCTATGTTTGAGGGGATGGATACTCCATTCCTCATGATGTGTTTATTTCACATTGCATGTCTTTATCAAAACATCTAATGTATCCCATAAATATGTACACCTACTATGTATCCACCAAAATTTTTTAAAAAATTCAAATTTTAGAATTGAGAATATGCATCATCCTCTAACCTTCTCCTTAAATATGCAAAGAAATGGAGGCCAGGAATGATTTTCTTACTGCCATTATTTCAGTCATTAATTCTTTCATTTAATAAGGACCAAGGCCTTCTAAAACCAGTTCATATTCTCCACTAAAACAAATTGTTTCTCAGGGAGTTACAGGGAATCTCAGTTTATTTCCCAGTAGGTGAGTACAGCAGAGGCCTCACAGTCCACACTGAAAGTGCGGTCAGGTTACCATGACTTTTAAAATACCGGTGTGACATTTAAAAGAAAGTGACTCTTGCAGTCTTCCCCAAGCTTTTTTGGTTTTCCTCCTCTAAGAAGTTTTAAGGCCCTTGAGTTACTTATTATTTCTAATGAAACCTTTTTCTTGAAATCCTAGTTTTTTCAAAGGGCATGTCAATTCATCTCACTCCTAGGGCAAAGGAAATTCAATAAGAGCTATACAGTGTATACCATTTTAGTTAAGCCGTACTGCACTTGAAACTGATTCTCAGAAGAAGGGGGAAGTAGGTATTTGGAACTATGAGCTTTATAAAAATCATTTTAAACAATTCACCTAAGTTCAGGTCATTTCAGAACTCCTGGGATCCCATTGCCTATCATTATTACAGCTATTTGAAATTTTTCGTAGAGGAGTTTCTAAGCTATACTCCAATATAATGGTGGAGACAACAATGCTAATGACACATTGCTTTCTTTTTGGTCATACAAAACTTTCGCTTTCCTATGGTTTTAAATTTTAAGTTGTTTTTAAAGATCCGTTGTTCCCTGACTTGCTTATATAACAGAGTTGTTATGTGGATTACGGTGATGGTAATTTAATGTTATTGAGACATTCATATTGTGTGAGAGCTTATTATATGCTGGGGATTGTGCTGGTTACTTGAGAATCAAAGATTAAAATATGGAAAAGTGTTAGAATAATGGGAATTAAAAGTTTTGGAGCATCTACTATGGGCCAAACGTCGTGTTGGACACTCTATACACACAGTTTTATTTAACTTTTTAACACTATGAAAACTGTGTCATTTTAATTTTGCAGATATAGAATTGAGGCTCTTACTAAATATGGTAGGGAATATAAATATGTTTAATAATTTATGTGTCTATAAAATGTAAACAAATGATCTAGGAACTCAGAATAAAACAAGTTGTTCTCTCTGGAGTATTGCTCTAGGTAATGTTTTAGTTGGGCTTTGGGAGTTGCATGCGAAAGAAGTGGGAGTAGAGAATTTCCCGATTGAAGGACTGGAATGCAAATGTTCTTCGAGAGGTGAAAGTGCATGAAACAGGAAATGATTAGGCGTACCTAGCATACAGGATATGTTGTGACATGAATAGCAGGCAGAGTGGGTGCAGCAGATGCTGTTAATGTACCAATCCATATCCCGAGTTCATCTCTGAGTTCACCTGAAACTCTTGTACACAATTTCTCAACTGAAGCGCCTGAGTCTGCTGCTCTGCTGGGAGACTTTCTCTGGCACCAGGACAGTTGCTCAACTCCAGAAAGGGGCTGCTGGGAAGCATGGGAGAGTTAACCCCAGGAGCAACTCTTAACCAGTGGGAGATGAGAATCGGTGGTTAAAGCCTTAGCTCCTTGGTTCATTGGTAGGGAAATTCTAAAGCATAATCTCCACAGTTTTACAGAAATGAACCAGCAAAACCGAACTCCAGCTGTCTGGCTTTTTAATGCACTTTGTATTGTCTTTTCTTACTTTCCTAGCCTTCTTTCTCCCATCTCCTGGGATCATCTCCCAAATACATTATATTCACCCAGGTCATTGTTTCAGGGTCTGCTTTGTAAGTGAGTGGGGGAGTTCAGACTAAGGGCAGGAGGAGTGGAAAACAGAGGAAGATATGAAGTAGATGAGTGGCCTTGCATGTTAAGATACATGGATTTTAACTTAGAGGAGATGGGACGTCACTAAAGTCTTTAAAAAATGTCAGATTTGTAATTTAGAAAAGGTGCTCTGGCTGCTGGGTATATGATAAACTGGAAGGGTTGACTCAAGAAATAAGCTGAGTAATTGTTGCAATAGCCTAAAGGGTCTCTATTTGGGCTGTTGGTATGATAATAGTGACAGATTGAGACTTTTAAGATAGTATATAAAAGCTGATTAGTACATATATTAGGGTATCAGCAGAAAATAGATACACACTCAAAATGTATGTTAAAGAGGATGTAATTAAACGTTAAAGAGGATGTAATTAAAGACCTATTAGCAAACATTTGTGCAGAATAAAGTGAAATCATGAGAGATAGTACCCAAGAATGGGTAAAAGCAGAGAAGCTTATATCACCCTAACTAAAAAAAACACGGAGAGGTGGTTTCCAGAGTTTAAAGGAGAGCTTTGTAGAGACAGGACCCCTCGATAGGAACAATCAGTCCCCTTAGCCTGCAACTAAAAGATGGAGCCAGCACAAAGATGCCTGCTGGGGAGGAAGCAGGAATCCAGACTTCTCTCCACTCCTTTCAGTATTCTGATGGAGCTCTCCACTGGCCAAACCAGTTAGAAACCCAAGGGAAAAGTCACATGTTGAAATAGGCCACACAGAGTAGCCACCTGGGTTAGAGGGTAAGGAGGCCAAGGACAAAGAGACCCAGGGATCCGGAGGGCAAATGGAAGACAGTGTGTACTGTCCATTAGCAGAATGTATGGACCAGAGAGCAGAACAGAAATGGCAAAAATTAGAAAAGAAGGGAAGATCCTAGATGTCTTGGAAAGACATTCTTCCTGTGATCCATAAGGATACCTATGTAGGTGAAAGGTGAATGAATATGCTTGCGTGGGACAGCAGAACATGGGCACTGGAAGGAAGGAAGCTGACAAGAGTATGAGGACATGTAAGGTGGGAGATGGGACCAACGTCTTAACTTGGTCCAGGGATGGCTGTGTCTAGGGCACCTGAAACTGGCAACTTTGAATAAAGCGTCTCTCTCTAAAAGTTTTTCTTTTTTTCTCTGAGAAATAATACTCTCCATTTTCCATATCATTACTTCTCAGTCCTGGAATGCATGTGAACATATACACACATTACACATACTTCTGTAATATTTGAAAAATGGTTTTGATACTATTTTAGTTAAACATATGGGTGCTATAGACATTGAGTATTTCTCTTCTTTGAGGATCCTTGCTGGCCAGAGGACATTTACTTATCTGAGATCTTTTCATGCAATCGAAGTCAATAGTTCAGTTGTGTGTAAGTGGAAACAGGAATAAAGTCATGCTGATGGGATTTCTGAGAAATCAATGAACTAGTTGAGATTCCTCCCATGACTGGCAACCCTATTTCATTAGAAGCAGGTCTGCCTCACCTTTCTAGATAGGTAATGTGTTTGTGAGGAAAGTCTTGGTCTGGAGTCAGAGTCCTAGGGCTGGAATCGTAACTTTACCACTTGTGTATGTGAGGTTGAGCTAATTTACAATCATCTTCTGTATTTTTTCTATAGCATGGAGAAAATTAGCCCTGCTTCTTGTAATTGTTAGAATAAGCCCGTGTACACAAAAGCACAGTTGCTTACTTTATATTTCTGTGTAAAGTAAAATATTTTGTTTTATTTTAACTTTCTGCTAGAAGAGCTCTGTGTTTCCATGGCCCGTAGAATTTTAGACGAATGTGGTAAATTCTGGGTGGAAACATTGTTATCACCATGGATTTTTGGTTCAGGTGGATATGGATTTAAGCACTGTCTTCTCTGCTTATCTGTGTGACTTTAGGCAAGTTACTTAAATTTCACTCACTGTTCATACATGCAAATTGAGACTATTTCACAGGATTGCTACAAGAGTAAGTTAGACAATATGCAAAAAGTCATAGCATTCACCACTGATAGCACTCTGCTAATGAAAGTATTATATTTTATTAGCTGGATTAGCTTATTTTCTTCTCCCACTACTCTTTCCTACCTTTTCTCATTCTCCATTCTCCTCTTCCTGCCTAAAGCTAAATCCCGAGGGACGCTAGAGTGAGCATATATGACACATTGCCCAGTAATGTGCCTAGAGACTTTACATATATTAACCATTTAATCCTCACAGGAGCCTTAGATATGTTCCCCATGATTAACCATGGCTCAGAGAGGTTAAGTGATTGCCACAAAGTCACACAGCTAATAATTGGCAATACTGGAATTTGAACCTGGGTTTGACTAGCTTCACAGTTCTTTCCACAACTTCATTCTGGCTCATGCACAATTAAAAAGTAGTAATGTACTAAAGATACTATAAAACTTGAAGTGATACACAGATGTGAAATGCTATGATGATTGTTGTAAATTATTAAAATAATACTATTTTATACTGTTAGCTTGGCCCAGGGACCTTTAACATACATTCTTATTTGCACTCATCTGTCAGACAAATCTGTTTCATTCTATGCTGGCCAACACTGTGGGCTCAGCACGAATTTCAAGGGATCTATTTAGTCTTCCCTGTTCTTTCAAGCACAGAGATATTAGGGATGGAAAAATAGGACAGGCCAGCAGTCTATTTTCTCCTCATTGCAGAGATGGGGACAAACTATGAGTGTTGAGGGTATGGCTCCACACATCCACCAGGATGCATTTTCCCTTGATAGACAAGGTGGTTTCAGGGAATTACAACCCCAGAATAGTTCTAGAGACTAACACTAGAAAGCATGAAGGATGCTGGGCTTGATCTGGATTACATGAAGGCCATTGCCTATGTCTATACAACCCATTTACAGAGCTGAGAGCATACATGAAAGAACAATTTAAAGATCTGATTAGGATGATAGCTGGATTTTTAATTTTCTTTTAAAAATATCTTCACAAGATAACTTCTTTTCAGAAAAAAGGCCAAAAATCACCATAACCTATTTTAAAACTCGCATGTTACTGCCAGAGTATTCTGGTTAAGAAACACTAATCTGTCATTGATAGAAATAATGAGGGAAGAAGATACTGGAAAATGTCAGAATAGAAAAGAAACCCAAATGAGAGGCTCTTTGATTATTTTTACCCCTCCTTGCAGCTCTCCATTCTTCCTCTCTTTCTTCCTCATTCCTTCCTTCCTTTCTTTTTATTTAAATTAAGAAACAACAGTAAGCCTGGACTACATAGTGAGACCTCCTCTCTACAAGAAATAAACAATATTAGCCGGGCATTGTGGCATGCATCTGTTGTCCTGGCTACTCATGAGGCTGGGGTGGGAAGATCACTTGGGCCTAGGAGGTCAAGTCTGCAGTGAGCCAAGATTGCACCAGTGCACTCCAGCCCGGGCAGCAGAATGAGATCCTGCCTCAAAAACAAAAAGCAATACATATTTTCTGGAGAAAGATGATTTTTTTCTGAGACTAGGGGTGATAAACTCCTTCCTAATCAGTTCACTTGTGCTGTGGGAGAAACATAGAGGCCTAGACCTACACAAAGAGAAAATCTGGTCCTTGCAAGTCAGGCATTTTACCAACTGTGTGATTTAATGAGCAAAAGCTTTCAAAGCTTATTTTAAAATAAGATTTTTAAAGGGTTTTTAAAATCTCAACTTTGGAAATTTTAATGCAGTTAAAAGATACTGCTGTAATTTCAGTGAGGGCCTTGATGTAAGAAAGTGACACACCTGCGAAGCCCAGTGTGGGATGAGAATCACATGAGGCAAGAGAAAAAATTCAACATAACTAGGAGGATGCCTCAACAAGATGAAAACTTCTAGGGTCTGGTTTCAGAATGTTCTTTGATCATATCCTCTGCCATAACATTTATTTATTTGACTTTCAATAGTCTGAGTTCCTTCAGGACAGGGGCCATATCTTCTACAATTGTGTCAACAGTTCCTGGTACAGAGCAAGCATTCAGTAAACTCTTGTTGAATTGCTGAATAACCAGCTGTTCTATGTGCTGTTTATGTCTTCGTAAACTTATGACTTGAAGCATCTATCTGAACATTGTTTTAGACAGACACAAGTGAGCCTTACCTGACAAAGTCATGATTGTCATCCTGAGGACCACTGAAGCACAGCCTTATACAAAAGTCAGCTTAAGAAGATGTGTTTCTTTCTGGTGGGCTGTTAATTACACTGATAGCCTGAATAGGAGGACAAAAAATGTTCATGGGAAAGTATAAATATCAATGCAAGGCAATATGAGGATAGTGCCAAATGAATAGAACAGATAATATGTGACTTCAAAGGCAGGAGAGGTTGATGTGGGCATAGGTTGGGGGTCAGGGGGTAAGATATGAAATGGTCTCAAGAGGATGAGTAGAATGTATACAATCGTAAGATGGAAAGTCATCAAGCAGAAAACCAGAAAATTTTGCTTGTTGTTTTTATTTATGGACCCAACTTCACTTCAGGGAGCCCACGTAGCACATCACAGCATAGACAGCCTCAGGCTGGTCTTAATGTTACCGAAAGAATTGGCTTCAGATTTTCCTCCTAGCTCAGGTTTTCCTCCCTGACATTTTCTACTCTTTAGAGAAAATGGGGAAAAACACTGAGCTCTCTGTACTCTAGAAGATACTATAGGTATTGCTGTAATTCAATAAAGATTATTACTGAAAGGAGTAATAAAACAGTAGAACTAATAAAACAGAATGATAGCCCAATACACAGAGACAGAAGTGAAACCAGCTAGAAACAGCATAGCTTTTGATCCATTTATCAAAGCACATTTGGGGTTCAAGGCAGGGACCAAAAAAAAAAAAAATCAGAGAAGGTTAATCTATATCTAGAATCCTTTAATGAATAAATCATTTTAAATGGAACAGGGGAGACATGGTTTTTGATTGTTTTTCTTTTGTTTGTCAATTCACATGAGTCCAAACCCTGTCAATCCATTCTAATGAGTTCTTGGTTTATAACTTTAATTAGTCCCCAATGTCATATTAGCAGTGGATTTGGGAGATTGTAGTATTTTGTAAGAAAATGTGCAAAGAAGAAAGAAAAATACCTTCTTTTGTCTAAAAATAAATCTCTACTGCTTAAAGGATCTAGGTTTCCCCCCCTTCTCCAACTCCCTTCTTTCCTTCTTTGTCCTTTTCCCTCCTTCCCTTTCTGTTTTCCTCCTGTTCATTTGTTTGATTTGGTTTCTTTTATTTGTTAGAAGACAGAGATATTGCTCAATTATAGCAGATAACTTAGTGTAATTAAAAATGTTTAATTATTATTTATAAACAGGTTAAAATATTCTCAATATATAATGTAAAATGTCATTTGGCTTAAAAAATACAAAAATCTCCATGCAATTAAGTGTACTATATACTATCTTTGACCCTGTATTATTTGGAAGAAGATCTGCATTCTATCTAGTTCCACTGCTGGCTGTGAAATTTCCCTTTGTGATATTGACAAAATTCCTTCACATCTCCATATCTAGGCTTCCACATTCATATGTAAAGGTATGTCTTGAGAATCTAATGCAGCAATGTCTACAAAAGTGCTCTAAAACATAGTGAGCACCAGTATTCAAGGAAGCTAATACTCATACAGGATGTATATCTGAATTTGTAGGTAGCATAATGTCTTTTATTCTCTCACATGTATTTATAACTATTTGTTATATTATAACAAAGTTTTATATATATGTACACTTAAGAATCAGTATACTTTCTACAACGGTTAAACTAATTTACACTCCCACCAATAGTGCATAAGCATTTCCTTTTCCTTGCAACCTCGCCAGCATCTTTTTTTTTTTACTTTTTAATAGCCATTCTGATTGGTGGGAGATGGTATCTCAGTTTGGTTTTGATTTGTATTTCTGTAATGATCAATGATATTGAGCTGTTTCTCATATATTTTTTGGCCTCTGGAGAGCCAAATCAAAGATACATGACCTAAGATTAGTCAATTGGATACTCTCAGCAGAGTGAAAGTCTTACAGGAGAAATGCAAATACCCAGTGATCAAAATCTAGGGCAGGGACCCAGGCCCTTAGTCTTTGTGTGTGTTTGTTTTCTAATTCTGTTATATAAAATGTGCATTTGGAAACTTCATAGTGATCAACCACTAAATTTTTACTGACCAATCAAATGGCTTCAGCAGCTGATTTACCCGTTATTGTTTCAACACACTTCAGAAAATTTATACTTATGAACAAGGAAGAAGAAAATGAATTGCCTGTAATCCCATACAACTCTTGATTACAGTGAATATTTCATGGTATACCATTCTGGGAATTTTTATATATACATATAGATATACATATTTATATGCATATGCATATATATAAACAAACATATAAATATGCATATATATAAGCATATATATGATAATAAATATGTATAAATGTAAGCCAATTTATGTAATAAACAGGTATAATACATATTATATATAACATATAAATACATATACAAATTAATATAAAATATAACCACCAATATTAATCATTCAGTATTTTCCTCCTAGTAATTTTACTTACGTAAGGGTTTTCAAGTTTCAGTTTTCAAAAGTGAACTGTGATGAACACTTATTGCTAAATTATTTTTTGCTAAATTTTACAAATGATAATTTTTTGTGAAATGTGCTATTTTCCCAAGCCTATTTAAGTAACATTTGAGCTTTATATAGAATGTAGAACTAAATGAAAACATGTTTTTATCAGTTCTAGCCCTGTTCACATAAAAAGTTCAAAATCCTCTTGCCTCCTTGTCTTTGTTGTTTGATTCCTCTCTGATTGCTTTTAATACCTCCGGACCTTCTTGGCTTTATCTCTTATTTTTGATCCTCAAATTAGTCCTTGGCCCGACTACAGAATTGGCTTCTTTTCTCTAGTTTTAAAACTTGGCATTCTCCTCTAGATGCGGCTTGCACTCCTCATCTGGCTTTGTTCCCTCTTGACCATTCTGGTAAACTGAAACTCAATCAAGCTTCAGCTTGGCTGTGTCGTTCAGTCTGGCTGGAATTTCAATGCATGGCAAGGATAGAACATTTACAGTGGAAGGTTGTGGTCGGGGGGCCTTGAGTGCCCAAGTAAAGAGTTTAGACTCTTTTCTGTGAACACTGTGGCCCCAATAAAGGTTTTTGAATAGATTAATTTGGTATTTGTGTGCAAAACAAAGCAGAAAGGGGAAAGCTTAGAGACTAGAGGCTACTACGGTCAGTCAAGTGATGGTTGTCTTGGTGATAAAATAGAAACAAAAAGAGAGGAAGTGACATTTTTAAAATAGACTCAGTGGGACTTGTATAAGCTACACAAATATTATCATTATCAATAATAATATTATATAGATATATGTGCCATGTACCATGTGCCATGACCACATTAGTAGTAGTTTTTTTTTTTTTTTTTTTTACAAGCATTAGCTTGTTTGGTCCTTTCAACAACCTGAAATAGATAAAAATATTTTCCCACTTTTACAAATGAAAAACAGAGGACTAGAAAGGCTAAGTTGCCCAGGATCATGCAGCTAAGTGGCCTTCAAATCTACATTTCTCAAATTTCAGTGTCCATCCTCTTAATTAAGTTAACCTAGAAGGTAGTAACAGAAATAGGGAACACAGACGAATATTAAATTGTTGGTATTGAATACACAGAGGAGTGATTTCTTAGGGGAAATCATTCTTTTTTTCTGTAATTAAAACTTTCATGACTGCTTCTGACTTTCTGGAAATACTTTTTATTCTGTAAGATGTTGGAATAATCAGCCCACCCCTTCTCTCTTCCCCAAATCCCTCCCAGAGCTTCCTAGTCCCATTTGTGTGGAATGGAGCAGCTTGCATTGTTAGAGCTTTGCCTAAATTGTGATTGCAGAATTAGCCTCCTGCTGTTATAACTCTGGTGTTGTGAAATGAGATCTCATGATATAGTTACAGTCACCCAGTTGATGCTAATACTTTTCAGTTGCTGTTTCTTCCCATACAAATAAAACTGCTGCCAAAAATATGTATTATTTCCCAGTATAAAGCATCTCTTTGAGTTTAATCCAGCACAGTACACTAAGTTAAATGTTAAGGTGGCAGCGCTTTTTTCATTAGAGGATATGGTCATATAGGAAACCATGTATGTCTGTTAAGTACAAGACCTAGTTCAGAAAGGCCGGGCACGGTGGCTCACGCCTGTAATACCAGCACTTTGGGAGACCGAGGCAGGTGGATCACTTCAGGTCAGGAGTTCAAGACCAGCCTGGCTAACATGGTGAAACCCCATCTCTACTGAAAATACAAAAAATTAGCCAAGCGTTGTAGTGCATGCCTGTAATCCCAGCTACTTGTGAGGCTGAGGCAGACAAATCGCTTGAACCCGGAAGGTCAAGGTTGCAGTGAGCCAAGATCGTGCCACTGCACTCCAGCCTGGTGACAGAGCAAGACTCTGTCTTAAAAAAAAACAAAAAACAAAAGCAAACAAAAAACCTAGTTCAGGTTTGTAAATGCAGTACAGATAATGTCTTCTTCCTAAGAATAACTTTCATTGTAGCAGCATATTTACTACAAAATTTCCCAGCTAGCTGTATAAAAAATAATATATATCACAAAATATTACATTATTGAGAGTAAATCTCTCCCTGATTGGGGAATAAAATATATTTTAGCCAATTCTTTATCATTGCTAGCACTTACTCTATAAAAATACCTGATGACTTGTCCAGATATTTTTTGATTTATCTGAGCAACAATTTTTTTCTCTAGTTTTCTCTTCTGGGAATAATGTTTAGTCTTTTATTTTTGTTAAGTATCACCATCCCAAGGTACAAAGAGAGAAATGACAGGCAAGGTTTAGTGTGCAAGATTCACTTTCCTTTTTAGACCTTATTGAAATCATTCTAACCACATGGATAAAAACTATCTGCCAAATACACGTCTCCTCTTTCAACTGAAGCTCAAGGATCAACTTCTCCAGGCAACTTGCCCAGATTCAGAGTTACCAAACCAGTAGAAAATATAAAGAAATCTACTTGAAAAGGTGGAATCTGGTAGTCAATAGGAATGGAGTAATGTTTCAAATGGCCTAGTTAATACAAAAAATTAAAAAATTTGTTGGTTATTTCCAAATTCTTATATCTAACTAAATACCTCCCCCCAAATTGTAATCAAACCACTGACATGATGGAGGTACTTGGCCTTCTTAGTAGGCATCTCAAATTTATGATCACTGCTGAACTCAAAATTTTTCCTTTATTATTTTTTACTTTGTCTTTTCTCTCTCAGTGAATTGCACTGCTATTGCTCAGGACAAAATCAGATTTGAGCTGCTTTTTACTTTTCCTGTATAGCCCACTATAGCCCACCCTTTTTTTTTTTTTTGTAATTTTTATTTTTGGTTCTGGGGTACATATGCAGGTTTGTTATATAGGTAAACTTGTGTGATGGGTAAATTTTTGTCTTGTACAGAGTATTTCATAACCCAGATATTAAGCCTAGAACCTATTATTTTTTTCTGCTTCTCTCCCTCCTCCCACCCTCCATCCTCAAGTAGACCCCTGTGTCTGTTGTTCCCTTTTTTTTGTGTATATGAGTTCTCATCATTTAGCTCCCACTTACAGGTGAGAACATGTGGTATTTGGTTTTCTGTTATTGCATAAGTTTGCTAGGATAATATCCTCCAACTCCATCCATGTTCCCGCAAAAGACATGCTTGCATACATATGATAGCCCACTTTTAATCCAACATTAAATCCTATTGCCTGCATCTTCAACATGTAGATGTGTATGTGTGTATATATATATATACACTAATCATATGTAATAGATATGAATTATATATGCTAATTATATATAATATATACTACTATGTAATATATGTGAATTATATATACTATTATATATTATATATACTAATTAGCAATAAACTTTAACCATATATATATATATATATACCTTAACCATATCCATATATATATATATATGGATCTTCATCTGTCTTTCAGAGAAAACAGTGCTTAAGCTAAAATTTATTGGGAATTAGGAGGACAATGAGGGCTTAGGTGACAAATTCAAGCCATTCAGCGAGGAGAGGAGTGGTCATGGTAGTGGTGACAGGAGAAACAAGTGCCCACACCTAAGTGAAATGAAGTGAGGCTAAGAGAACTGAATGAATCTGAGGCAGAACATAAGATGTCTTTGTTAGTCCATTCACAGACCATTCAGATCTGTTTGAGCTCTCTGGTATCTGGCTTTCATATTAAAAGAGGGAGCTACAATTTTGTACCCTAGGGTGAAAGACATAGCACACTTTGGGGAGGGGAACTCTAATTCGTAGTGTTTGCCACTTTCTGTCGTGTAAATACTCCCACCATAACCAATTTCAAGATACCAATATCAACTCTCTGAATGCTGAGTTGAGAAGAGATGTAAAGAATCAGCTCTCACTTGGCAGTGGTGGCCTGGCACACTACTTCCAGGGATATAATTTTCATTAATCATAATGTTCCTTCAAGGTGTTGGCCAGCAGCTATCTCCTAATCAAGTTGAGGCAAGAGAGCGAGTGAAACAAATAACAGTCTCATGCCATAACTGATATTCTTACCTCCTTACTATTCCTTCCTTTGGAAAGGAGTTTAAAGATATTACCAGCCCATGAGGGTTTTACCCTCAATTGTGTCTTTGTGTGTGTGTGTGTGTGTGTGTTTAATCACTAATGTGTAAATTTGGGCTGCAAATCCTCATGGGAACCAGCTTGTGGTTATGACTTATTTCAGGGACTGTTCCATCCATTCCTCTATACCCTACCATTGTCTTCAACACCAAAGACATTTTCATAGCAAAATCTCAAGGATGAAGGAAGGGTAAGGGTTAGTTTTGGTTTAGTCTTATCTTTAATGTATTTTTTTCTGATTTCTCTATTTTACTGGGGGAGAGGATCTCTATTTAAAATTCCTCCTTACCAAGGACCCTGGGCATTGACTTCTGAACTTCAGGGCCCACTAGGCAGTCAAAAGAGACCAGTTTTACCCATTTTGCAAATACCTTTGGGGAAAAAGGTTTAGACAATTCTTGGCTAAACTCTTGTATTTCTGCCTTTGCTTTGGTCAATGGTGGACAAACTACTCGATATTTAAATGAAGTTTTATTAGGGCACAGGCATGCACCTTTATTTACACATTATTTAGAGCTGCTTTTACAATGATGATGTTGAGTAATTGTGACATAGACTGGCCAACAAAACCTGAATTATTTACTATCTAGCTCTTTATGGGAAATATTTGCCAACCTCTGACTTAACTAATCGATTCTTAAATTTTTTATCCTAGGATTCCTTTATAATCTTTAAAATTACTGGGATCCTCAAAGACCTTTAAAAATTATATCTATTTTTATTTTTCATATTAGAACTTAAAACTGATAAATTAAAAATACATGAATTTATCAAAAATAGATTAATCACATGTCAACACTAATTTGTAGTATTGACACTACATTTCACATTTCATAAAATAACATATGAAAAACAACTAAATTTCCAAAATTTAAAAAAGTGTGCTATTAATATTACATTTCTGTAGTTCTCTTGAAAGTCTAGTTTAATGGAAGCTAGTTAAATATTTGTTTGCATTCAATTTGCTGTGATTTATTGTTTTGGTTGAAGTATATGAAGAAAATTTGGTATTACATAAATACACAGTTGGGAGAAAAAGGAATATTTTAATAGACTCTTTGGATGGTAGTGGATATTCTCCTCTAATATTACACCAAAACTTGTAGAGTGGTAGCTTTTTAAAGGTTAATGGTAATGTGAAATTTCAAAGCATATCAATGAATTTTTATATTCAATTACATTAAATCTATCTTGCTTTTTGAATGCATATTTTACCAATGCATTTTGTACATATGCATTTTATAACTTAATGTGTTAGTAATTTGGAAAATATTGATTCATTCGGTTTTGAAGCTATTCCAAATGTTTATACAATTGTCTTAGTCATTTCAAGCTGCTATAACAGAATACCGTAGACTGGGTGGCTTAAACAATATAAATGTATTTCTTGCAGTTCTCAAGGCTGGGAAGTCTAAGATTAGGGTGCTGGCAAATCCGGCGTCTGGTGAAGTCTTTTTTCTTTGCAGATTGTAAAATTCTTGTTGTATCCTCACATAATGCAGAGAGCAAGGAAGCAAACTCTCCATATCTTTTCTTATAAGAGTACTAATCCTATCATGGAATCCCTACCTTCATAACCTAATTGCCTCTCAAAGGCTTCCTCTCCAAGTACTATGAACATAACAATTTTGAGGGCACACAGTCATCCCATAACAAAAAATATTTTTTAAATATGTTAAGAGCAACATAAACTGAAAGCAAGCAGAAGAAAATAAATAATAGCAATTAGAGCAGAAATAAATGAAATTTAAAAAAAGAAAATTGAAAGCAAAACCAATCCTGGTTCTTTGAAAAGTTCAATAGATTTAATAACCCCTAGCCATGTTAACAAAGAGAAAAGGAAGACACAAATTACTTATATCAGAAATGATGAAGAATCCATTACTACCAATCACAAGGACACTAAAATTATTAAAAAATGGAACATTATAACCAACTCCATGCCCACAAATTTGCTAACTTAGATGACATACACCAATTCCTTGAAAGACAGACTATCAAAACTCATGCAAGGAGACATACATTACATGAGTAGCCATATTTTATATATATATATATATATATATTAAAAAAAGAAAAAAATCATTAACCTTCTTTTTAAAAAAAGTGCCAAACACAGATGGTTTTACTGAATTCTACCAACCATTTTGGAAATAAAAGATACCAATTTGCTACAATCTCCTCTAGGAAATAGAAGCCGGGAGAGCACTTTTTCACAGATTCTATGAGGCCAGCATTACCCTAATAAAAAAATCAGCTAAAGACATTACAGAAAAGGAAAACTATAGACAAATATCTATCATGAACATTAAAAATCTTCAACAACATATCAGGAAATTGAATCCAACAAGTATAAAGAAAATTATATACCGAGACCAGTGGGCTTTATTCCAGGTATGCCAACCTGGTTCAACATTCAAAACTCAATTAATGTCACGTTAATAGGCTAAAGGAGAAAAATCATATGATCACATCAACAGATACAGTAAAAGCATTTGACAAAATCCAATGCATACTCATGATTAAACTCTCAGCCAACTAGGAATAGAAGTAGAATTTTCTCAACTTGCCAAATACTTAATGATGAGAAACTAGATGCTTTCCCACTAAAATCAGAAACAAGGTACTGCGATCACTCACATTGAACATCATACTAGAAGTCCTAGCTAAGGCCATAAGACAAGAAAAGGTACACAAAATGGAAAATAAGAAATAAAACTGTCACCCCAAGAAAGAAAAAGTGTGTGTATGTGTGTGTGTGTGTATCAATATAGATATATATATGAGATCACATGATTGTCTATGTAGGAAAACCCAACACATTGACAAGAAAACTCCTGGAATTAGTAAGCAATTATAGTAGTTTTGCAAGATACAAACTTAATATACAAAAGTCAATTGTTTTTCTATATATCTAAAATTAACAACTAGAATTTGAAATTAAAACACAATGCCATGACATTTTTATGAGTGAGTGAGAAAGAGAGTGATACTTAAGCAAAAATCTAACAAAATACGTATAGGATCTACATGAGGAAAACCAGAAAACTGATGAAAATCAAGGAATATATAAATAAATTGAGATGTATTTCATATTTGCAGAAAGGAAGGCTCAAAATTCTTTAAGATGTAAATTCTTCCCAACTTGAGCTGAAGATTCAGTGCAATTCCAATCAAAATTTTAGAAAGTTATTTTGTGAATACTGACAAACTGATTGTAAAGGAATAATTTATATCTATATGAAAAGGCAAGGACTCAAATAACATAATTCTGAAGAAAATGAATAAATTTGGAAAACTGACACTGACTTCAAGACTTATTATAAAGTCACAATATTCTAGTGAAGTGGTGATAGGGAAAAATAGATGAATAAATCAATGGAACAGAACAGAAAATTCAGAAATCCACGTACACAAATGGCACTGGAACAACTGGACATCCACATCCAAAACAGTGAATTCAGATCCATATTTCTATCTTTTATGACAGTCAACTCAAAATAGATTATATAAATGCAAAACTATAAAATTTCTAGAAGATCAACAAGAAACTCTTGGTGACCTTGGGTTTGGCAATGAATTTTTAGATAGGACACCAAAAGCATGGTCCCTGAAAGAAAATTAATAAGTTGGACTTCATTAAAATTTAAAACTTCTGTAATGCAAAAGACACTGTTAAGAGAATGAAAAAGACAAACTGCAGACTGGGAAAAATATTTGCAAAACATATAACTGATAGAGGATTTTTAAAAATATACAAAGATCTCTTAAAACTAAATATTAGTAATAATAATACACATAAAATAGCTCAATTACAAAATGGGCAAAAGATCTGAGCAGACCTCATCAAATAAACACATCAAAAGATGCTCAACATCACATACAATTAGGGGATTGCAAATTAAAACAACAAAGAGATACTACTAATGCCTATTAGAATGACTTAAATCCAAAAACCATATATCACTACATGCTGGATAGGATGCAGTGTAACAGGAACGCACATTCATGTATTAGTGGGAATGCACAATGGTGCAGTTGCTTTGGAGGAGAGTTTGGCAGTTTCTTGGAGTGCTGCTGAATTTAATCTTAGCATACATGCTAGCAATTGTGCTTCAAGATACCCAAGTGAAATGAAAGCATGTCCACACCAAAACCTGTGTACAAATATAGCTGCTTTATAGCAGCTTTATTCGTATTTGCTAAAAAATTGGAAGCAACCAAGATGTTATTCCATAGATGAATGGATAAACTGTGGTACATCTAGGTAATGGAATATTATTCAGTGATAAAAGAAATGAGCCACCAATCCCTGCAAAGACACAGAGGAAACTTAAGAGCGTATTGCTAAGTGAAAGATGCTGGTCTGAAAAGGCAACATACTGTATGATTCCATATGATCTGGAAAAGGCAAAGCTACAGACAATAAAATGATCAGGAGTTTGGAGAGATGCAGAGAGAGATTAGGTGAAACACAGGAATTTTTATGTCCCTGAAATTCTTCTGTGGGATAATGTAGCACAGACACATAACATTTTCTATTTGTCTGAACACATAGAATGACACACACAAACAACCCTTATATACACTATGGAATTTACTTAATAACAGTGTATCAATATTGATTCATATTGAACAAATGCAATGCACTAGTGCAACATGTTAATAATACAGAAAGCTGGGGGTGGAGGAGGGAATATATGGTAGCACTCTATAATACTTGCTCAATTTCTCTGTAAACCCTAAACTGCTAAACAAAATTAGAGAGTCTATTGATTTTTAAAAATTACATTTGTTAATATCACCACCAATTTTCTCAGAAAAGTATGTATAGGAAGACTGTCAAGCTCATGGAGGCAGATATAAGTTTTCCAAAATTTTATGTTATTTTTTGCTCAAAGCTCAAATTTTGTCATTGGCAAAAAATACTGTCCCTTGTTTTCCTTGAAGGGACAGTCTTGCTTTATTCATTTTTAATAAAAAAATTGGAAAATACCCAAATATGAATAACTAAAGTTTTTCTGTCCGCTTTTTCAATTAAAAATGGAGAACCACACAAAACGTGGCTAGTAGAGCTCACAGGTCAAAAGGCACATGGACTTTTCCTCAAGACAAACATTAGTTTTGGTTCCACTGAAAATGCTTTGTTTCTGCCCATTTCATCCCACAAAGTATTAAAAAGATACGTACTCAGTGGTCAATGTTTTTAAAATTATTTTTACTACTCAATTAAAGATATTCTTAAGTGAAACTCCCTTCCTCCGCTTTTTCTCTGTGAGTCCCTGGTAGAATGCGCTGACCACTATTACAATTTGGGCTACCATCTTAACTTGGGCCAGGGTACCTACAGTTTTTAAGCTCTCCTCCCCTTTAATTTCTTCTGCACCACAAGTGCAAATGTCAGCCCAGTGAAAAAGGCAAGTAACATTTCAGTATTCTTATGAAAATAGTTTTGACCTCATACACCCCCAAGTTGGTGTCAGGGTCCTCCAGACATAGATGGACTACAATCTGAAAAGTACTGGCTTCAATTTTGGTTCCATAAATATTTTTATATTTTCAATTTTAAAAAATGGTTTAAAGAGAATTTCAACCTAATTTTTATCTATTATGTCAACAGAGAATTGGTCTGCATAACGTAGCTCATCATCTGAATAATTAGAGATTGAAATCCATCCGACCAGTTTTTTTTTTTTTTTAACATCTACCTGATCACTTTTGATAGTATCTTGTTGCTTCCTTATTCTGTCTTTTTAGTGTTTACTTATAATTATAACTGAGGGCAAACAGATCACATTTGGTTGAACTTAATAGGTGAAAGCCTGAGTATATAAATTGAGGGTGCTCTTCCTTAGGAGATATTTGTACGTGCTTCCTGCAGAAAGCCTGCTGGCACTACTCGTTGGATAAACACTGTCTTCCCCTTGAGAGTCCTAGTTCAATGCAGGGTTGAATATTGTATCAGCATCTACTCTAGAGCAAGTCCAGCTTTTTCTTTGTCTTATTTATCACAGTTCAAGTTTCTGTGTGCTATTTTTTAATGTTATTCTCTTAGTTTCTTATGAAGCAGCTATATCAAGCATGCTTATTTTCCTCTATCTGGAATCTATTCCTATTTCATAGATGGAGATGATAGAGTTTAGAAGGAAGACCCCGAACTTGCCTGAATTGTGTGACTGTTTTCATAGATTTTTTCTTTATACGGCAGTCAACTGAGATCTTTATTGTTTTCACAGCACTTATTCCTAGCTAAAATTATATTTTTAAAGTTTACCTGTTTATTGTCTGTCTCCTGTATCAGAATATAAACTCTAAAAGGGTGGAGACTTTTGTCTTATTCTGCCCTATGCTTAGAGCAGTGCCTGGAACACAGCAAATTCCCACCAAGCGTTTACCAAATAAATGAATGAGTGAAGTTGTAACTTCCATCTGTTGATGAAGTTAATCAGTAAAGTTGCTGTTCAGTTGAAGAGGGTTACCGACTCCCCTAATTTTAGAGCCTTGACTCTCAGTTTGTCCTAAAAGTCTTCTGTTTATTACCTTTGTATATTTCTGTAGCTATTTCAGCTGACAGAATCTACTATAGTCAATAACCTTTTCTTATGAATGAGACCCTTGTATCCCAGAGAGTGAAAGTGGTTTGCTCATGGTCACCTGACCACTTTTTGGTAGAACTTGAACCACAAGCACCTAACCATGTGTCATACATAGATCTTCACTTCTTGTAACTCTAAGAGGCTAGAAGCATTCTCTGGTTATTATTAATTCCAAATGAGGAAAGCCAACAGGCAGCATTAACTTGGGAGTTTGAGGAGATTTCCAGGTCAAGGTATGAGTCAAATAGAAGAAAGAAATTGTAAGGAGTTTCTTTTTAAAATGGTCCTGAAACCATTTTTAAAAAACTACATTTTTCTGACCACTGAAAAGGTTCATTCTTAAACTCTGGTCAGAGACCAGAGGAGATTAGCCTCTCTGTGGGAGACTAATGGATAATGCCCTTCAAAATGAGTACTACTCTTCCAATTTGTGAAACAAAGAATTTAAGCAAATAACAACCTTTCACTGCTTGATTCTGGTGTAGGGATCTATACCCATCTCTCATTCCTTCTATAAAAGCCTTGATAAATACGACTCATTTTATATCTATGTCAGATGAGCAGTATCAGCCCTTAGTATCATTTCTGCACCTTTGAAGTCTCTCTCTGAATTTCCCTTTTCTTGTCAAGTACGACACTTTAAGGATTTTTCTTCCCAGGCCAGTACAGTTAAGCTAATAGAACAAGCTGATACCCAACCATTTTTTATTTTCTTTTTAAATGCTTTAGAAATCACTATGTGTTAGGACACTCATCAAACAAACCCACATTTTGACACCCACATTAATATCCAAAGAGACCATTTAATGAGCAGTGTTCTTACCAAGAAAAATGAAGAACTTTTGAATGGCAAAATAATCTAGAATTGCACATCAGGTGAAATGTTGCCGAGAGACAGAGATGGAGATTTTAGAACTTGGAGAGGTTTGGAACCTGCATGATGCATGAATAGGGACCAGTGTTCCTGCTGCTGTGATCTTCCCAGGATAACCTCCCTTTTCTGCTAATGTATCAGTGCATGGGATAGCAAAGTCAAAATAAAATGGGTCCTTGTTTGGGGGAGAGACGAGGAAGCTGGCCTCCTCCCCCATGACTCACCCAGCTGGCTGTGAGGTTGAGAGAGTCTTTTTTAAGACTGGGAGGAGAGCGGAGGAGGCAAGAGAAAAGCTCTGGAAGGCTATGCAGAAATTAACTCTTCTGAATAGCACATAAGAAGGTGCATATGTGAATTAGATGGATACTTGATCTTGCCAGAAAGCATGCAGTTTGTATAAAAGTGAAATTTAGAGAGATGCACACCTAAAACAGATTGTAGGGGACCTACAAGGGTTGGCTGAAACAGAATTTCCCAGGATCCATCTGTGCTTATTCTTTTCTAGCCTAGAGAGTGTCTGGAACAGGACCTGTAGCCTGGTAGACATTCAACAAACAGCAGCTGCCATTACTGTCATGGATTTGGTGGCCTCAATTCTACTTTGGAGGTATAGTGGCAACATATACTGAACATCATCTTAGGATTCCAAAAACTACATGTATCCAACTTCCCCTTCCTATTTGTTTTGATATAGACAAACTATTGAATCTGGAACTCAATTTTCTAATATGGAAAATGGAGGTAAAGCCTGTCGCATATATCTACATACTACATAGGATTGTATCAAGGAAAGATGCTGAATGTAATAATGATTTGTTAGGGAAAAAGTACAAAGGTTGATGACAGTGTTGATGATAATGACAGTATTACTAGCTACCTATGAAATATTATGAGGCATAGAACTAAGGAAATTTCACATAGATTGCATGATACATTTTCATAGAAACCTCATGAAATAAATATTTGACAGCTGAGGAAATTGAAGCTCAGAGAATGTGTTACAGGTTGGGTAAGGAAAGTAAGTGCTAGAAATAGGTTTTGAATGGAGGCATGTATTCTTTTCTGTGTACCATGCAACTTATTATTAGCTAATATTTATTGAGTTTTTACTCGAAGCCAGGCACTACCCAATGCACTCTGTGTATATTACTTCGTTGAATCCTCACAACACTACTCTGAGGGAGAAATTAAATACTGCTATCATCATTTTACAGTTGAGGAAATAATATCTTCACAATTATTCTATTCATTGTACACAAGGCCAGGTCCCAGCCCCAGAAAGCTTTCTTCTAACTGGGTCACAGAGGGTTCCAGCTGCCCACCCACTACCGGCCCCACAGGGATCTAGGAGAATGCTATTTATGTCTCTTACCCGTCCCACAGAGCCTGGCACCCAGCTCCCTGGGGGAGGACTGCTCTTTGGAATTCCTGGCACTGTCTCCATTCTCCTCCTCCTCATACGCTGCTCATCTCTCCCAGTAATGCCTGCATTCGGTTTGTCTTTTAGCTCAGGCACAAGCAAGCATGGCCCATGCTTATGGGACCCAAACTGGTTACTGAACTCTAGTCAATGCCTCTGGCATCTTATACTTTGGAAAGGGGACTGAAAGTAATTACCAGGGGCAGGATCTTCACCTGCAGCTAACCCTCTAGGAAGGTTTGTTAGAAGGATTTCTCCACCTGCCAAAACCATGTTTGCTGTGCAGCTGGGTTTGCTGCATGTCTGTGGGGCATTTCCTTCCTGTTTCTGCAGCCCCTTCGGCACTGGGGAGCTGGTAACCTAGGGAATGGCGGGGTGTGGGAGAAGAAGGCTTTGGTGGCGCTGAGTTGCCAGTGTGATTGTCAGCCTGGTGGGCCGACTCTGAGGGGGTAGGTGTGTGAGAGGGTGGCTGAGGGTGCTGGGCGCGTGCGTGCCTATGGTAGCTGGAGTGCTGGCACAGCATGTGGGTGTGATTGCAATGTGAGTGATGCACACTGAGGATAATTGTCAGGCAGCTCAGATTTTTTTCCTCTGTCTTTTTTTTCTTTTCTTTTTTCCCCCTAATTTATAGTAGGTAAAGAAATCCTCCCCTGCATCAGCAAGATAATATTTTTGAAAAGTTTCCAAGGGGATGAATTATGTGCTGTCTCAATTCCTCAGTGTTATTGATTCTCCAAGACTTTGTGACTAATATTTCTTAGTGAGGGGGCCTGGGGTCTGGGTGAAGCTTGAGAAGCCAGCCTTGCCTCCTTTTTAGCATGAAAGGAATGCAAGCCAGATGCATCCTGGGGAAAGGTCACCTGCAGAGGCCAACCTTAGTTTTTGTATCCAGTCTTCACTCCCCATCCCCACCTTTTGGTAGTACTGGATCCAAGTTTACTTTAGAAAGGCACCCCACCCTTATTCTCGATTCCCGGGTTTGGGAAAGACTATCCCCACACCCCTTTAGGGAAGGCTCATAACCCAGACCCAAGCCATATTAGCATATACCATGTAACTATTACAATGACCAGTTCAAGCATGGGCTGGAGACTCAAATTAGACTGAAATGTTCTTATTGAAGAATTGAGATTTTTTTCTTCCAGAGACAGGGTTTCATTCTCTTGCCCAGGCTAGAGTGCAGTGGCATGATCATAGCTCACTTGGAGGTTCAGCTCAGCCTCCCAGGCTCAAGCGATCTCCCCACCTCAGCCTCCCAAGTGGCTGGGATGACTGTGCCCAGCTGGAAGGAGGATTTTTTTTTTTTTTAATTTCTGAAACAAAAGATGCAATTTTAGAATTTTTGGCAATAATCTTATCAAGATAGTCTGCATGAAAATGGAGCTAACACTAAAGGGTTTAGGAAGAGGGGAGAGGAACACAGTCTAAGTCATATCATGTAAGCCTCTGGATCCAGCTGTTCTTGAGGCAGGTTCTAGGCCTAAACTTTTTCATCATATAAACCAATTAGCTCCTTTTGTACTGCACTCAGTTTGAGATGAGTTTCCTGTGACAGGAAACTGCTTTTCAACTGGGAGAGATTATGCCAACAGGGACATTTGGCAATGTTTGGAAATGCTTTTGTTTGTCACAATGGAGAAGAGGTACTACTGGCATGTAGTGGATAGAGGCCAGGGAGGTGGCTAAATGTTCTATGATGTGCAGGACAGCCCCCGCAATAAATAATTTCTGGTCCAACATGTCAATGGTGCTGAGGTCAACAAACTTGCCACACATGAAGCTATCAAATCTGCTGATCCATAGCAAGGCTGTCTTTCTCACTTCTCCCTTCCAGGTAACAGTTTCTCTTGCCATGGATGAAACCTTGAATTAGAGGCTTATGAGGGACCCTGAGGCTTGTGATGCCTCAGAGGTGATACTGCTTGCAAAGTCAGCTCTGACCTTAGTTCTCAAGGGCTTTGGCTTCCAAAGGAAAAACTGCAAATAGGTAGAGGACAGACAAGGTCCCTGGACTTTCTATATCTGGGTCTATGATCTTACTTCAAAGTTTTGGAGTAAGAAATTCTGTAGATCCTGATTTACTACCCATCGTTCATTTAATACATTTAAGCTCTGTGCTGGGGGGTAATGCTAAACACTTTACAGGAATGTCTAATGGTAGGCTTTTCTTCAACCACAGGGGAGAAGTTGAGAAAATGTCCTCACTTTATCTCCATCTGCATTCAGGGATCTGAAAGTACAATGTTCCTCCAAGTTCCAAAGTCTACATAGAGGTTTTGTAGACTTTTCCATCTGGATGAGTAGGTTCTCTAACTGTTGTTCATCTCATGCACCTTTCTCTGAGGCAAATACACTTTGAATTCTGGTAAAAGTATTTATATACTAGAAATGGTTGGAGTGATGTTCTCAGACCAGGTGAGGTTTAGTGGTGTGTGATTTAGGGGAGAAGGGCTGAGGTGCCATGAGGTGAGATCTCTTTTTCATGTGGTGTTCCTGTCTCTTCTTTTTATCTGTGATTTGCCACTTCTTTAATAAATGACCCGGTCTCAGACTCCTCACTACCATTTGGTGCTGTGCAAATTTCATACCTTTTGGTGTTAGTGCCAGGTCCAAAAGAATATATGTGTGTGCATGTTTGTGTGTGTGTGCCTGTGTGCATGTGATCACTTTAGCCTCCCGTCATCTCAATTAACCATGCCCTGCATTTTTGACACAGGCAAAAGATGTTTTTTCAGTTTTGTTCAAAGTACTATGTGTCAGTGCAACTTCAAGGAACAATGACTCCACTCCTATCCTTTTGCCTCCTCCTGATTTGTAGATATTTCACAGTTTTCCCTTCTGAGCTTTCATTGTCAATGGTTTGTTTTTACCAGTTATTTTTAGAACACAGAAGGAGAGTTGGATGCCTGCACTTCCGTTCCCATGGTTGGATAGATGGGAAGAAATGGTGGTCATCTTATACTTTGACCTGTTGCAGCTTTTTCTATAGAGTATCTAAAATTGATTATCTCACCACCACAAGGATTGTTTTTCCTTATTACTCTGTTTTACAGATAAGAAAACTGAAGCAGAGAACAGGTGTTACTTCTCTAAGTCACATTTCTAATAGATGATGAAGGTTAGATTCAGTTTAATCTGGCACCAAAGGCTACTTGTAACTACTCTGCTAAACCACATTCTATCCCATAATCAGGAGTGTTGGACTTTATTTAGAATTGACCTTCCCAAATCACCTGGTGAGCAACTCAGTAATTTTTTTTTTTTTTTTTTTTTTTTGAGATGGAGTTTTGCTCTTGTTGCCCAGGCTGGAGTGCAATGGTGCAATCTCAGCTCACCACAATCTCTGCTTCCTGGGTTCAAGCAATTCTCCTGCCTCAGCCTCCCAAGTAGCAGTGATTACAGGCATGTACCACCACGCCCGGCTAATTTTGTATTTTCAGTAGAGATGGGCTTTCTCCATGTTGGTCAGGCTGATCTCAAACATCCAACCTCAGGTGATCCACCCGCCTTGGCCTTCCAAGGTGCTGGGATTACAGGCGTGAGCCATCTCACCCGGCCCAGTATTTCATACTTATAAAAATGATTCCAACTATTGAGACAGAGACTGAGTGAAGAGAAGTCATTATTGTCAGGTATGAAACCTACTTTTTGTGTGACTGACGATTAAATAAGCTGGGCTTGGTATAGTGCAATCAGGAGGCAAATAGATTCTGTTTCATATCTGCACCTTTTAATCTATTCTGTGAATTTAATACTATGTATGATTTATCTATTGCTGCATAACAAATTACCCCCAAATTTAGCAGCTTACAATAACAAACATGCAGTATCTCACACAGTTTCTCAAAGTCAGAAATCTAGCAACAGCTTAGCCAGGTGGTTCTAGCTCTCACGCTCTATTGTGGCTATAGTCATAATGTCAATGGGGGTTATAGTTATCTGAAGACTTGATTAAGTCTGGAAAACTCACTTCCAAGATGGGTCACTAATATGTCTCTGGGTAGAAGTTCTCAGTTCTCAACACAGAGACCCCATAGAGTTGCTTGAGTGTCCTCATCACATGACAACTGGCTTACTCTAAAGTGACTAATCTATGCAAGAAGGCAAGGAAGAAGTTCATGTAGTGTCTTTTACAACATAGTCCCTAGCCGTACACCATCAATTTTTCCATATTTGAGTTTTTATTTTTTTTTCAGAGATGAGGTCTCATTGTGTTGATCAGGCTGGATTCAAATCCATGTGCTCAAGTAATCCTCCTGCCTTAGCCTCCCAAGTAGCTGGGATTACAAGCATATGCCACTGTGCCCAACTTACTTCCTTTATAGTCTTTTCTTGAGAAGGAAGTCATTAAGTCCTAGCTCACACTCAAGATGAAGTGGGTTAAACTCTACCATTTGAAGGAAGGAATATCAAAGAATTTGTAGACACACCTTAAAGCTACAATGTACTGCTTCCTCGAATAAAACCTCAGGCACAGCTTTTAACTCTTCTGGTCATTCTCAGATAGTAAAACTATCCAGCCCAGTCTAATAAAAACTCCTACTCAATTTTAAGCTTCTAACTTTGCCCAATTGAGGCTTATTTACTAAAGGGAAGGAAGATTTTGGTTGATTCTTTCTCTCTCTGTTTTTTATTCTCATTCATTTGCTACTATTGGGAGTCCCTTGAGAGTCAGGCGTTGATGGGTTTGGATAAGAAGATCTAGAAGGCACATTCTGATTTTGTTAATGCCTGTGTTTGGTAGTGCCAAAGCCGAGGGTTTCTCTTACTAATAGCCCTTTTTGGGGTCTTCAGTGGTTCTTCTCATAGGAACATTCCCTAATACAGATAGAGCTCTGAAAGTGAGATCTTCTCTATTTGGCCACTTACAACTCTCTCCTCCGTCTCTGTCTTCCCTTTCTGTGTCACTACCATCAACTCAAGCCACAGCCAAGCTCTTCAGTGTTTCTCCTAAAACCTCTCATTTAGATTTAGATGAAAAAGAGACACCCTTCTCTCAATATTCATGGTGATGGTTTAGTGATTGAGAAAACCTCTTCCAAGTATTATTTTCCACCCACATCTTAAACCTGCAACCTCTAGGTGGTTGATGAACTAAAGATTGAAGATCCATTATCAACAGCTTCAATGTATCCTAATTATGAGGCCCACTGCCTATTGTATTGTCTTCAACTGTTGAAGATTCTACAGGACTTGCAAAGAACAGAAAAAAATAATGTCTAATACTGTATTATATCTATATAAGGTGACTAATAATTCCTCAAATCTTAATCTCTTAAACATTAGCTCAGATAATTTTTCTCCTAGAAATGGGGGCAAAAATATTTCTCTTGATAATGGAGATAATAAACGTTTGATTCCCAATCTCCCAATTCTGTAGTTAATTTTAGATGTAAATTTGATCATAAGTATGAATTTAGTTGAGGAAATATAAAGTGATGTACCAGTATAATCCATCAAAAAATCTCAGCTGCATTCTTACACCAGCACAACAGTATCCTGGCAAAGATAATCATGTTTCTGAAGAGTCCTATTGACTCTTTGGAAAGCCTGGCTTAATTACAAGCCATAGCGTATTCATACACATTTATTATTGATACAGCACTTAGCCTTCTGGCTTCTCCACACTTTCCCTGACAGAAACCCATTACCTCCCCTGCTATGTTTACTTTTCCGATGGAAGTTAACTTTACAGGATGTCATGAGAAGGCAGTGGTAGACTGAAAATCCTGCCCATGGCTTGGAACTTTATCTCGACTATTTCTCTGAGAAATGAGACCCCATGTATGATTTATGAACAAAGGTATGCATATTTCTCTCCGCACTAAAATGCCTTAATATGTGTGCCTCTTATGGAATTTTCATCCCTATATTATAGATATTTCTGTATTTGAGTTTTCTAGTAGAATGTATGCTCCTGTATTTGCATCCCAGTTCTGTACTACTCCTCTCCTCACCCCAACCCCTGCTCCCAGATAAAGACTAACAGGAATATGGTGAACTCTTTAATCATGTATTAACTTGGGTAATGGATAGATAAGAGAATAGTGAGATGAACCACTGAAGAATTAAAGAACAGAATGTTCTCAGAAAATCTACTTTACTAAACTCCACAACCCCTTTTTAGAGAGCCAACATTGCTCTCTTCTCACCCCGCTTCATGAAGAGCAGAGGTGGGAAATATGTCCAACAGGTCACAGATGATTGAGTCAAAACTGCTCAGCTGGCTCAAGTTAAGCCAAACAGATTCTTCCTGAAATTTAAATGTGTAAGATAGTAACTGACCCATTATCTAGATGAACTTTTGTCAGGCAGTACTGATACAGTTGGGTTAAAGACAGAGTTAAGGATGAGCACAAAAAAATGCAGAGACGGGCATGGGTTAGCCCTTGAGAGAATGGCTGTTTTGGTTCCTGATGACTTTGTAGTCCCTGATAACTTTTCAGTTTTCAGTTCTGGGCTCCACATTTCTACTTTTGAATAAATGGGTACTCTTGTCAGGGTCTCAACATGGCTAACTCCTTAGGCTATTCTCATTTCATCTTGAATGTCACTTTCTAGCAGAAACATTCCCTTAATAGCTCTTGTCATGCTCTTTACCTTAGGTCACTCTGCTTGTTTTCCTCACAGCATTTAGCACAACATGGGTACTGCTGTTTGAGTTTTTTGTTTTCTTTTTCGATCAGATTCCCTTAATAGAATATACCACAACAGATAACTTCTGTATTTATTTCACTACTGTTTTTCCAGCACTGTAAAAGAGTGGGACTACACTGGAGGTCTGAACAAGTAGACTTAGAATAAATAATAGGTATAATAAATCTTTCCTATTCAGCCATTTAAAGGTGGTTCCTGTTATTCCAACCATATGAATATCAACACTTAGAACAATGGCTGTAGGGGTTATTATTGCCCATGTTAGTGAAGAGTCTCCTAAGACCACCATGCACTTCAGTTTTTCCATCAGCCCTAAAAAAGAATCCTGTAAGAGAAGATCATACTCACATCTGGCTTGGTATGTCTGTTCAGTCTTTTTATTCTCAGTCCACTCAAATCACTAATTTTTATTTTTATCCACACATGTAGACTGAGGAGTGTTCACACATTTCTTCAAGTTATTGCATCCTACAAATCATATGTCATCTTTAATATTTTTCAGATACTTTGGAAATGGTGGGATACTCATTTAACTTGATCTGAAACCTCTTTTACGTAATGGGGTAAATTATCACTTATTATTGGAGCATAGTTCTTTCCTGTTTTTTGTTGAAAATCTTCTGAGAGAGTCTCGGGGAGATTAGAGATGCGCAGCCAAGTATGCCTCCAATCTAGGAAGGAAGTGAGAAATCCTACCTCATAACGTCTTCCAGAAACCCAGAAGCGCTCAGCGTTCTGTTGCGCAGACATGGTGACGAGTACATCACGTGACTCATTTGTGCAGTGTATTTGGTCCTATTGATCCATTTGCTTTAAGAATATTGCGTATGTCAGGAATGAGGTGTGGGAGTGCATTGTTCAGTTCTAAGGTACTGAGTGTGTGGGGGCTGCATGTGCTGTGGAGCAGGCTCCAAATGAGTCATATGTCTGTTAGGAATGTTCCTTTGGATCTGCTGCCTGTGTTTTCAATCTCACATTACTCCTAAGTACCTTACTGACAGCTCGCACTCACACCTCACAGCTTAGAATGGCCCAGCTCTAGAAGACCAATACAATTGAATCAAGTCCAAGAAAGATCAGTTCAGACAATAGTATAGTATCCATGGTGTCATTCTCCTTGACAAAAAAAAAAACAAGAAAAAGAAAAAGCGGAAGTATGAGCAGAAAAATGGACCTCTGGAGTCAAATAGACTTGAATTTGAATAGTATCTCAGTCATTGCCTAGTGGGGGAACGTAGACAACATTTTTTACTTCTCTTTAAGCATTAATGTTTTTTTACTCCAAAACATTACTGGCAAACGAAACTGAATTACTTTATAGGGTCATGGTGGTAATTGAGTAAAACAACATACATACAACTCTCTATCACAATGCTGAAATATGGTAGGCAATCCCATTTTTTTCCTGGAGCCTTATTTGTATTAATAAGAATATGTTATATTCTTGAGTACTTATTATGTGCCAGGCACGGCGATAACTACCTTAATTGTTGGAGTAGATAAGATCAATTGTCTTTCCTGTATTCATGCTTCTGTATTAACAGACTCCTAAATTTTGTGCCTGGCTTAAGAGCTACTTTTCTTAGTTTGTCTTGAAGAGCCATGTGACAAAGTTCTGGTTAAAGATTTAGACTGAAAAGTCTGCTAAAGATTTCTAGGAAAGTCCTGCCTCTTCCTGGTTTCTTCTGTTTTCTGCCTGAAGTGCATATGTGAACATTGAGTGGAGCAGCCTTTTGGTTCCCGTCAGGCCACCATGGGGCTGCAAGTCTCATATAAAGGACGATGGAGCAGGAGGATAGAAGGAGCCTGGCACATCTGTGCCAACCCTGAAATGCCTACCTATAGGCTAAGTTTGTGGAATACATTTCCTCCATTGGGTGAAACTTTGTAAATGGATTTTATGTACATGCAGCCAAATTCAATCCCTAAGATATGCATTATCTTATTTATTATTCTGATCACATTTTTGACATTATTATCAAATCCATTTTATATTAAATATATGGAGACAGAAAGGTTAACCTGCCCAAGGTAACATATGATACACCTAGGATGTAAAATAGAGATCTAAATCCATGCTTTAACCAGTAAAATATGAAGTCGAGATGATAGTGTTTCTTCCATGGCCTTTCTAACTACTTCACAAATCTTTGATCTTACCTTTTTATCCTACAAACTTGTTCTGATCATTTGGCATTTTTGTTAAATCCTCCTGAAATTCTCCCAGACTGTAAATCTACTGGAAAACGTTTGAGCTTACGTGGAATTTTTGGCATCACCTAACTGTCTGATCTGGACCTCAGTCAGGATCGTTTAACATTTAACTCTCTGATCATTTAACAAATGGCATGGTTTGAGTGAATGATATCTAAAGTACTTCTATTTCTAGTTGCCTATGACTCTGAAGGTACCATTTAGCCAATTTTTAATTGGTCAGCTGATAATTGAATTTTTATTTTTTCTAGTTCATATCATGTATCCAGTAGGTATTGAATACGTATGAATTGATGGTTATAGTGGAGACTATGCAACCTTTTACTGATTTTGTATGTTTTCTTCAAATCCTTGTCTTTTCATTCTTTCTATTTCCATCCAAAGCCTAACATCTCATTAGGAGATTTGGAAGACCTGATCCAGGCCATATCAAAGACCATTGCTTCAGTCAGGTCAGAATCAAAGAGAACAAATCAAAGCCCCTAAAACATAATATTTGGGGGGAAAATACAAATTACTCCTTGGGTGAAGGAGTGGTTTTGGCATATGAATTCAGAAAAACAATCTTAGAAAGAGCAAACCAAAACAACTTTAGTTTGAAAGGAGAAGCAAGGTGGTATTAAGAGGAAGTAAGGAGGATATGTGTTATTTTGAAGCATTTTAGAAAAATAAGAAGCGGCTAGACCATTAAAAGTATTAAATATTTGAACAATACTAAAAGAATAATATGGTATATTATGAATGATCCAAATATGTTGAATGATTACATTGGTAGAAAATGCAATGATTTAAACAGAATTTTTCTCCATGATAGGTCATGTCAAGAAACAGTCTTGGAACTTGCTAAATAGTGATGCAATATTGCTATGAGACAAGATTTTCTTGAATCCTTGTAGCTGATTTAAAAATTGAGGTTATACTAACATAGATTGTCATTAGCACAAAGAGAATCAACATGAGATAAGGAAAACAGTATGGACATTGAGGTCATAGTTACTGTCCAAGTTCTTTCTCTAACTAGCTTGATGACTTTTCTGACACTCAATTTACTCATTTAAAAATGGAGTTTTGGTATATAGAGCCAGGGTGGTTTGCACTATATTTTAGTCTGCTTTGTGTTGTATAATCAAATACCCAAGGATGGGTAACTGATGAAGAAAAGAGGTTTATTTGGGTCATGATTCTTGTGACCGAAAAGTCCAAAATTGGGCAACTTCATTTGGTAAGGGCCTCATGCTTCTTCCACTCATGGCAGAAAGCAGAATTAAGAAGAGGATCAGCTGTGTGCAAAGATCACATGGCAAGAGAAGAAGCAAAGAGAAAAAAAAAAACAAGGAAGGCATAGTCTTTTTGATAATTAACTGTCTCAGGAATTAATCTTTTCCCAAGAGGGCAAGAACTCAGTCACACTAGCATAAGAACACTAATCTATGCATGAGAATCCACTCTATGACACCTCCATCTGGACTTCACCATTCAACATTGCTAGAGTGGAGATCAAATTTGAATATGAGGTTTGGTGGTGACATACCACATTCAAACCATAGCACACTATATAAAAATAACGTATATAAAACTGCTTATGAAACAACTAATATGTAGTACCTATATAATCAATATTCTATTTTTCCTGGTAACAATGAGTACATTTTCTGATAACAGTGAGTAGATTTTCTTCTCATGGCTAATATAGGCTTCAATTTTACTTGAACTAAGCCCATTTTTTATTTATAGTAGCCAATTTTTATGAAAAGAGAAAATGAAAGAAGAGTGCATTGTGTACATTTCTATAATGAGAATTCCACTAAGCAACATGATACATTTCTTTCTACATGGCCTTTGTAGACTTTGTATATCATACCTGTAACTAAAGTTTGTACTTTTCAAGGATTTTAATATTTGTTCAGTGAGCCTTACTTGATGGATTTTTGGGGTCTGGATTGGCCTGGATGTGAGGTACAAACACTATTTCTCCAGAACAAACATGTTGATTGTACACTACTTATAGAAGGATAGTATATCACCTTACCAGCAGCACCAAAATAATTCTGGATTTAATTTAAAATGTAGAAGGGCTGAAGGAAGTCCGACTGAATTTCTTAGACAATAGTTCAGAACGTGATTTTGTTATTAATTACTCACCAGAAATGAACATTTGCAAACTCTAGTCACAAGCTATATAGAAAAAAAAAGTGTCAATCACTTGGAGCATCCTTTGGATACCTGTCTTGCTTTGTTCAGTTTTTAGGACATTTTAATGCTAACATTATTCAGGGTTACTAATAAAATTTAGTTGTTACGTCTGTTTTAAACAATTGTACAATACCCAGTCTTGATTGTAGGATTCATTTTTAATATATGTATAAATATAGACAAGGTGAGTAGGGAGCATTGAAAGAGGAATTAGGGATTTTTATCAAGTAATCTGTATACTTCAGTTCAAGTAATCTGTATACTCCAACAAGATGGAAACTCTATTTAGGAAACTTCTTGATGGTGGTGATTGTGTTCTTCATGTACATATTTGGCGTCCCTCAATGGTTTAAGCCAAAGGGAGTTAAGAGATATTCCAGAATAATTGTTTGTTGTCCCAAGTTATGTTGCTAATTAGGTATCAAGCAATGTGAAACATATATTATTTCCTTTCTATATGCATTCAATTTATTGCATTTCTATTCTGTGTCAGACACTTTTGAAGGTTGGTTGTACTTCTGGGACCAATGGATAAGGGCCAGTGCTCCATTGTGAACACAGTGAAGTGCTGGGAAAATAACACTAATCCATGACAAACATATATAAGTAATATAATTTCAGCTACTGGTACTTGATGTGGAAAAAAAATACAGGATAAGAGAAAAATGAATGAGGAAGAGGCACTACTTTTAATGACTAGTCAGAGAAGACATCTCTTTGAGAAGGGAAACATGGAATTAAGGCTTTAGTGATGAGAAAAAAGCAGAGACATGATGATGAAAGACAAAAAAAAGCATAAAGTGCAAAGATCCTGATGGTAAAGAAATTTGATGTGCTTAAGAAACAGAGACTCTTGGCTAAGGGACTAGTTAGAAAAATGGAGCTGTGAGCTGTTACTGACACTCACTTCCTCAAATGAAATTTGTTGCATGAGAGAACACTCTAGGCTAGCATTAGAGTCGAAGTTCTTAAACATAAGGCCATGGTCCTACCATGTTAGAATTACTCAACCCTCAGGGCTTTACAGACTTTTGTGGGCTGAGCCTACAAATCTCTATTTTAAACAAGCTTTCCACATGATTCTGATATGGGTTCAGTGATAACTATTACCCTTGAGGTCTCTGTAGAAATCCTGCAGTGAGCAGTCTCTGAAGTGATGTAATGAGAGTTACACTGTGATGTCAGTTATTAAAGAACTTAGACACTGTTTGAGGATGTGAGATACACCAAAGGGACAGTGGGAAGCTACAAAAAATAACAGAATGAAATCCACATTAGGAGCTACTGTCCCAGGTAATTGCCACCATTCCTAACAGCAGAAGTTACATCATCAGAGGCTGCTACTCACTGGGACCAACATTTTGAGGAGAGGCTTCTGAAAACCATGATAATTAGGAACCCCCACACTTACTCCCAGGATCTTTGGGACCTGCCAACAAGGAGAACAACTACCTACTTTTGGTACTTTGAGCTGCTGAAAAACTTGACAATATTCAGTGATGAATACCATCACTGAGATCAACAGATATTTCTATTTTATTGGAATGGGGCGAATTAGGAGAATTTTATTTTGTTAGATCATGCTATAATAAACATAATAGTACTAATTGTCATGATTCTATTTAAGAATTCTTTAGACTTGATATCTCAAGGGACTAGAGTTGGCCAGTCTTTTGATGCATTCCTCAGTAAGAGGGAAAATTATGGCAGTGAAGGAAGCGGTAGAATTTCTGGGTACAGATTTCCTAACTAGAGAAGCTATGAAATCTATCTTTGGATTCCTGGTATGACGTGAGTAGAGAGGGTCACACTGAGTAGAGATGTAATCACAGCCTGTGTTAATTTCTGATGGCTGCTGTAACAAAGTACCACATACTGAGGGGCTTAAAACAACATACATTTATTCTGTTACAGTTCTGGAGGCTAGAAGTTCAAAATCAAGGTGTTGGAAAAGCCATATTCTCACTCAAAACTCTTAAAAAAATGATTTTTTCCTAACTTCTTCCTAACTTCTGGTGGTTTCAGGCAATTCTTGGCATTTCTTGGCTTTAGATGCATTACTTCAATCTCTTCTTCCATCATCACATAGCCACTTGCTCTGTGAGTGTCTCTGTTTTCTCTTCTGGTAAGGATACCAGTCATTGGATGAAGGCCCACTTTAATTTAGTATGTCTTCATTTAAACTTAATCTACAAAGACCCTATTTCCATATAGCCACATTGTGAGGTTTCAGGTGGATGTGAATTTTGGGGGAACACTATTCAACACAGCTCTTAGGCAATTGGCTTGATGTTTTCTTTTCTTCTTTAAAATATACAACTGAAAATGAGACTAATTTGAGAACACCAGCTGTTATGGTTTGGCTTTGTCCCCACCCAAATCTTGTCTTTAAGTGTAGCTCCCACGATTCCCACATGTCATGGGAGGGACCCAGTGGGTAATTGAATCATGCAGGACAGGTTATTCCCATGCTGTTCTCATGACAGTGAATAGGTCTCATGAAATTTGGTGGTTTTATAAATGGGAGTTCCCCTACACATGCTGTCTTACCTGCCACCATGTAAGATGTGCCTTTGCTCCTCCTTCACTTTTTCACCTTCTGCCATGAATATGAGGCCTCCCCAGCCATGTGGAATTGTGAGTCCATTAAACCTCTTTCCTTTATAAATTGCACAGTATCAGGTATGTATTAGCAGTATGAAAATGGACTAATACACCAGGTCTCTTAAAACTGGAACAGTTGTCGTTTACGAAGACCCCTCTTTCTTTCTGAATGGCTGTAGCTATTGTCCAAGTCATACAGATGTAAATAAAGTAAATTCAGTCTTCTTGGATTCTATTACCAAAATCAGTACTGATAACTTGAAAGTTATATAATTGAGGAGAACCAACCAGCTCTTTGCTTCACCTTTATTAGTCTTTTCACTACATTAAAGCATCAGAAATTAATAAATATGTTGCCGAGAAGTTAAAAAAAATCATCCCACCATCACCCATTGAATGATTAGGCAAAGGAATTGATAACATTCATGGGCCCTCTTTTGGTAAGGTTCAGAAAAGTGAATTATATGGTGGGACTTTAAGATAGAGGATCCTGAAAGATTTAAGGAACTAAGAAATTTTAAGTCTGGGCGACAGTTTGACAACACATCTTAGTTTACATTAATATCAGTTTTTCTTGCTATGACATTATTTTCTTCATATTATGGTTGCCTAAACAAACATCTTACTGACATAAAACTTTTGAAAAATAGTATAAAAGTGTTCACTCCTTTAATATTGCCCATATTGAGACAAATATTTTTAGGCATGAATTAGGTGATTATAATCATTCAATTGCAAGAAGTCAGTAGGGTGGATAAAACGAAAGTTCCCAGTTTGTAGTTCCATAGTGTGGTAGCAAAAGCTATTTGATCATTCTGTTTTCAAAGCACAGAAGGCTCCTTAAGAATAACAAAATAAGATGAAGACTGGATACACTTGCCCAGTAGGATGTAAAAGTCAGGTCCTAAGTTTTTAGCAGAGGCAGAATAAGAGAAAAATTAATAAGGATTGGCACAATTTATTAAGTAGCTAAAGGTCTTTCAAAAGGGATTGATCTGAAAACAAATCCCTTTTCACAACATTGAAAAAACAAAGAGAAATTCCCTTACACATTTACTGCAGATGGAAATTATTTGTTAGTTCTTCTGAGAATGTTTTGTGGGCCCTTTTGCCCTGACATTAGTAATCTGCATTACTCTGAGGATGTGAGAGTTGTTAGGATTGCAGACCTAAAGAATAAATGATAAAATACTATTTTGATTTTTTTGTAGAATTTTTGTTATATGTGTGATTTACTTCTTAAAGCATGAAAAATCCTTTATATCCAGTTATTCTTTTGCCAAGGGGATACATTAATATTTTTAAATCCATACTATTTCCCTGAGACAATCTAGCCCTCATCTGTCTTCTCCCAGTTCAGGTCTGTGGGCTTTTTATCCTTTGCTACCACTGACCCATCCTTTCTGGCAATAGATCAGGGATCACTGAGCTGAAATGGTCAAATATGCAGTGTCTACTGACATGGCCGCAGAGGATGCTCTCTTACAGTAATATTCAATCAGAGAAGGAGTTTGTTTTTGAAACCAGTTCCCAAACCTCAGAGCAATATGCTTGCTGCTGCTGCAAGATCTGTCTGCCTTCAGCAATTGAGCCTTAGCGGCAGAAGCAGCACAGAAAATAGAATTCCTGCTCTTTATCCTCCAGCTGAATTTTACTTTAGGTCAAAACTAATTCTTTTCTGTACTCTGAACTATGGGCTGATGCTAATTTGTGAAGTTAAGGTATAGTATAAGCTAATTATGTATTCTTGTCAGAAAGAAATTCTTCTTTACTTCTGATAGCTAAGGATGGTATCAAGCAATTACATGCCTTAGGATATTTAACTCCCTCCTCTGAAGCAGACATTTTTGGCTAATGTAATACACCAGATGTTACAGCAACAGGGATGATGGATTATATTGGTTCCTGATTTGCATATATAAATGAATTTTGTATGCAAAAAGTACAAGAGAAAACAAGAATAGAAAGGGAGACACCTACCAGGATATTGATAAAAAGTAAATATTAATGCCCATAACAGTTCTTTTGACTAGGATTTTAAAAATCCTCTTGAGTTAAAATTTTAAGTAGAGAATAAGCTATTTTCCACATGAAGAATTATCTAGATTGAAATTGTTTTCATTATGTTAAGGAATCTTAATTATACATTCCATGGGGACCACATACTTATAAAGATACAAGTAATAGGTAGCCAGTAAATATGGCAGCATCTTTGTGCACTTCCAACCTTCTGTTAAGCCCATTTTCAGTCATTCTACACTAATGTTTTATTAATATATGGTATCTATCCCATTTTGACTTACAAGATGAATAAAACAATTGTAAATTACTAGTCACCCTAGGTGTGCGCATGTAGGCTGTATTTATAGAATCTGTATTGTGAAATATATATTGTAAGGAGCACTTCAGGTTTATAATTGCAGAGGATTCAGGTCAGTAGAATAATGTTGCTTCCACCAAAGTGAACTAAACTCTTGTTTTGCAGGTTTTCCAATATCCTCATATAACAGCTTTGGGCGGCTAGAGTTACTATATGCTTCTTTGCTCAAATTAAGATATATGTCCACAATTAATGCTATTTTCATGACCTGAAATTCTAGTTTAAAGCTCACATGCAAACTGACAATTTCTAACCCCAGCTAAACCTGTCAAAGTTGTGTTTGGGTTTATGTGTGGAAAGACAATGGGAATATGTCTCTTTATTTGAGTCCAGTGGAATTTGAGTTCATTGTTAATTGGCACTAACCAACTTCACTGTGGAGAGATTTCTCCCATCAAGCATCACACGCTTGAATCTCAATCACTGTGGCTTCTTGCTTTGCTTTTTTTGTGTATGACTCATGGTGATAAGCCTACTTTGTTAGCTTCAGATCAGAACTAATTCGTTTATTCATACAATTAAGTATTTACTAAGTACTGTATTGGGTTGAACAGTGTCCCCCTAAGTTCATGTTCATCCAGCAACTCAGAATATGACCTTATTTGGAAATTATATCTTTGCATCTGATTGGTCAAAATGTGATCCTACTGTTAGGAAGGGGCTAAATCGTAAATGACTAGTGTCCTTATAAGAATAGGAAAATTTGGACACAAAGACACAGATACACAGGAAGATGAAGGCCATGTAGCAATGGAGTAATGTAGCTTTCAGCCAAGGAAAGCCAAGGATTGCCAGCAGTCACCAGAAAACCAGGAGAGGAAAGGAAAGATTCTACTCTTGACTGTTCAGAGGGAGTATGGCCCTATCAGCACCTGATTTTGGATGTCTAATCTCTACCACTGTACGATAATAAATTTCTGTTGCTTTAAGCTACCCAGTTTGTAAAACTCTGTTACAGCAGCCCTGACGAACTAATACTAATATCCATCATGGGCTAATAATTATGTTAGGCATTGAATTTGTGGCAGGGAACAAAATCAGCAGTCCCTACTCTTATGAACCCTGTTGCTACAGAGTATCATACTCATGTGTTTGAAATGTGAAAGCATAATCTAAAATAATACCCATTATTTAATGAATGATTATTCTCATTGCTTTTAAGGGATTTGTCTGCATTAATTTATTTAACCTTTATAACAGCTCTGGGTGATATTGTTATCCCTACTTTAGGAATGAAAACAAAAAGGTTAATGAACCCTCTTATGTTAGATTGAAAAACGTCTCCTAAAGATACTCAGGTTGTAATCCCTTGAATCTGTAGCTATTTTTTTTTCTTCTTCTTCTTTTTTGAGATGGAGTCTCGCTCTGTTGCGCCATTCTCCTGCCTCAATTTCCCGAGTAGCTGGGACTACAGGTGCCCGCCACCACACCTGGCTAATGTTTTTGTATTTTTAGTAGAGACAGGGTTTCATTGTGTTAGCCAGGATGGTCTTGATCTCATGATCTCGTGATCCACCTGCCTTGGCCTCCCAAAGTGCTGGGATTACAGGCCTCAGCCACTGTGTCTGTCCTGTAACTATTATCTTATATAGAAAAAGGGACTTTGTAGTTGTAATTAGGTTTAGGATCTTGATATGAGTAGATATCCTGAATTATCTGGGTGGACCCAGTGTAACCATAGTTGTCCTTGTAAAAGGGAAGCAGAGGGAGATTTGACATTAGAGGAGAAGGTGATGTGATGAAACCAGGGACTGGAATGATGTGGCCATGATCCAAGGACTGCCGGCAGTCACTAAGAGCTGGAGTGGAGCAAGGAACAAATTCTGTCCTGGAGACTCCAGAAAGGACAAACCAGGCTATTGCCTCTATTTCAACCTCCTAAAACTCATTTCTGGCTTCTGGCCTCCAAAACTATAAGACAATAAATCCAATTGTTTTGAGACATTATGTTTGTGGTAATTTGTTATAGCAGCAGTAGAAAACTAATACATTTCCCATGGTAACAGGTAGTAAATGGCAGAGCTGGGATTTGAATCCATCTGGCTTCACCATCTGTGTGTTTAGACACCAAATCTATTTTCTCTCAATATATGAATTTGAGATAAGTCATTATGATGGCAATGGCAGCTTGTCTGGAGAGGCCGCTACAAAGACACCTGCTGCAGCGGGGCATGTACAGCTTGGACTGCATGCTCCACAGAGCCAGTAGGAGATGGAAACAGGTGGAAGCCATGCCCCTTTCTGAGTTGGTAGGGCAGGAGCCCCACCTGCCAAAGTGCAGCCTGCAGGGCCTGGGAAGCCCACCCACCTGCAGGCTTGGAAGTGCCTGTCCCCACTGCCTGGTCTCTCCCTGCTGCCCTTGCCTGCTCCGATTTCACAGCAAAGTTGAGGCAGAGACTGGGTTCTGCTGCTGCAACCCAGCTAGGTGTGCATATGCTTGGGTCATCTCTGACATGCCAGCTTCTTGACACGCTGGCCCTTTATGGACTTTGGGTGTTGATGAGCACAGGAGGGAGGCTGGGGGTTGTTGAGAGCAGCTTAGTATGTGCCAGCAGGCACTGAACAGCCTGGGCACCATGGATGGTATGTTGATAGTGGGAGGCAGACATATTCCTGGGTGGAAAGGGGCACGTCCCCAGTCAAACTTCACCTTCAAGCTAGAGATGGCCTGATGCCTGGGGGCCTGGCTGCTGGTTCCAGGTAGAGTATGTGGCCTAGAGTGAGAACTTACGGTACTTTTTCCAGGCCCGCCCATGGCAGCCCATGGACCCATCAGCATATACTTCCTCCCTTCTGAGTCCATAAAAACCCCAGACTCAGCCAAACTCACAGAGATGTCAGGACTATCAGCTACTGGAAGGAGCTACCCACTTCAGGTGTCTTTGAGTTTTCAGGATGACCTGCTTATGGAGAGGAGCTACCCACCACAGGGTCTCCTCTCTGCTGAGTACTGGACACTCATTAGGATAATCTGCCTGCAGAAAGGAGCTACCCTGGGTCTCCTGAGAGCTGTTAAGTCACTTAGTGATGCTCCTCTCCACCTTGCTCATCCTCCAATTGTCCACATACCTCATTTTTCCTGGATGTGGAAGAAGAATTCGGGACCTGCCAAATGCCAGGGCTGAAATACAACCCCCAGTCCCGCCCTACTGGCCACATTGCAGGTGATCAGGAGAGAAGAGCTGTGGCCTTTGGAGTAGTCCAGACTGAGGGGTTCCCTGAACCAGGACTGTAACACCCTCTTTGGGGTTTTGTGGTTCCTAGCATCTCCAAGCTTTTGGTCAACACTACATTCCCTGGTGACTGTAGTGGAAGCTGCTGATGGTATATCGGTCCAGGCACAGCCTCACACAAAGCTGGTGCCTGTGCTAGTGTCTGGAGCTGCCCACCCTGTTGCAGTCAGCATGCCTGATTGTGAACAGTGGCTGGAACCCATGCTTACACACCCCTCACCACTGCACACCTGGTTTGCCCATGGCAAGCATGGGATCTGGTCCAGTAGTGTGAGCCAAGTGCAGCCTGTTGGACCAAGTGGGTAGAATGAACTCAGCAAAAGCAAAACCCAAGGAGAGATGCCACTGGCCACAGAGGTTTCCAGCCGGCACAGTGACACCCAGTGTCACTTTGGATCCTATGACAATTATAGATCACTGATACATGGTGGTTTAATGCCATGAACAGAGGATTTGTTTTAAGATTGGATTTTAAATACTCTTTTTCCGTTTTATTGGTTGTCTTACCTTGGGCAGTTCACTCAACTTTTCTGCACCTTAGTTTTGGTTGGCAGCTGTTAAGTGTGGTTATGATGCTATCCTGCAGTATGATTTAGACTAGTTCATCCAAAGTGCCCTGTAAAACATATATTTTACATTAGACACTCAACTGATAAAACTACTATTAGTATTTTTACTCGAGCACACAAAATAATGTTTGCATGAAGTTCTCTGTGGAAATTTCTGAGCTGCTTCCTTTGCAATTATGCCTCTTTAAGGCAAACACCCTACTTCCATTGTCATTTCTTGGATTAATATGGGATACTTAGCCACCTGTGTCACTTAAAATTTCTAAATGAGTTTTCTTGTTTCAATATTCAGATCCATGTCTCCTCTGATTACTCATCTACTCTGTCAGTCATTTGCCATTTGCTCTCATGTCCCTTCCCCTTCTGTCCCCATGGTCTGCTCTGAATCTCAAAGGATCTTTTGCTCTTTCTCAGACTTTCTTGACAGCTGGCTTCCTGTTAGGTTCAGCCAGTGGAAGCCCTGGCAAGAGATTAGAGGGTCAGAGGAAGGAAGAAGTCAGAATATTCCTTCCTTCACTCCTTTGCTCCCTGTGACACTTCTGCCAACTACTGTGCCTCTACGTCCTGTGATAAAGCCTCTTCTTCTAGCCCCAGCTTCTAAGATCTAGTAATATCACCTCCTGAATACTCTTCTTTGTATTTCCATTCCTAGGTGTCATTGTGGCTCTCTAATGTTGTTTATCTTGTAGTTGCCTCAGATTACCTAGTTGGTTTTCAGTTTATCTTAGACCTTCGTAACTAGTTCATAGTATTAAAGTCCTCTACCAAATTAGCATGCATGATTTTGGTTTTACTGACTGTATGCTGACACACAGAGCCACTTTTCTCTCAAGCCTTATTTCAAGTTCAAACCATGATTTATCTCTATGTGCTTTGATGACTCATATCAAAGCCTTAACCTCTCCATGCACCTGGTTTTGCTCTTTGCATCTGCCATCATGAAGGCTCTTGCCTTCAACTTCTTGCTCATTCTGTTTGAGTCTGTTTGTCCATCCCTGTGTGCTTCTTTCATTATGTTGCATTTACCCCTTTTAGGTGAGGTAGGTATGAACCACTTTTTCTAACCTATTCCTCACACCTGAATTCATTCTGCTCTCAAACCTTTTGGCTATCACCTTTGGACATTTTGCTCATCCATTGTCTACCTGGCAATGAAACTCCACAGTGAGTTCTATTCTTTGCCTCTGTTCTTTCCATGGCACCCCATGCTCATCTCTATCTCAGATCTCATGCATCCAGAGTTTAGAGACATTCTTTCAACTCTATGTTCCTAAAGCCACTCACAGTGCCTGGCATATCACACAGACTAAGTCTGTGAATAAATGATAAATGTAAATATAAGTGATGGTTTCACTTAGGCTGAAGGTAGTTCAAATTTATATAGAAAATGCAGAGTTTAATAGAGACATAAAGTCTGAGAGTTGGAGAGAATCCTAGAGACCAGCCAGATATCTGACAGTTGTTTCTCTTATGAATAAAAACTAGAATAAAGTGCAATAAATTGTTAAAAACGTATAGAGGCCCATTCTGACTATCAGAGTGATAACAAACCAACACTCTTGACTGAAGAGTCTCTAAGCCTCTAATCTTGGTCATCTGCATGAAGGTAAAATATAATTCCAAGTCCTAGCTGTCTTAGATATTCATTTTCTAGAGGACTATGGGCTAGACCTGATAATTTATCATGGTCCCTCAGGTTGTAATTTTCTAGAACAGATCAGAGTTTGGTAGTGTTGGTGATGAGGGGATAGGGAGTTGGAGAACAAAATAACTCAATTAACCTTGTGATTCATAACATTTAAATAGAAATACAAGAGATAATATATTGACATGTGATCAAACTTGGTTAACTGGAAGTAGAATCAGGATATAGGAGATGTAACCATCTAATAAGTAAACACAATTCTAAGTTTTTGAATAGCTTTTACTTTATATTTATGTACTTAGCTAAGGGCCATTTTGCCCTAGAAATACTCTTTTTACACAGGCAGATAGGCAACATTTACTATCTTGATTCCAATTTTTATTTCCTGCTGCTTAGAGGAACATTTTATAATTGAGGCTCTTCATGTGTCCAGTGCTTCTACTCTGCTGTCTACTTAGCCACATGCAGGAGGCGTGGAGTGCTTCCATCTGCTGCACCCATGCCAGGGACGATGCCTGCGGCATCCCAGCTGGTTCCCTAGATCCAGCTCTTCAAACCTGCTTCCAAATGAGAAGCGCTGTTGTTTAAGAAAAATTCATTAAAGAAGCTCTCAAGGTATCCCTGAGTCAGTTAAAATTCACACTTTGGGAGACAGAAGAACACCCAAGATGTAATAAGGAGTGAAGGAACTGACCTTTTAGAGAGATGCACCACTGTGAGGTCAAAGGGCCTAGTCTCTGAGGCAGGAGAACTGTTTTCAGTGATGGCTCTGTTCTTGAGCTGTGAGCTGTTTGGCCTTGGGTGAGTAACTTGATACCTCTGTTTCTTCATCTATACAATTAAAGGATGGTTTGAGAAGGATAGTCATGGAGGCAACTAGCAGCAAGGAAACCAGAGGGTAAGGGCACATGAGTTTGTAGTATGAATTTTCAGAGTTATTCCCTTTTCTTACTCTTGGGATATCTTATTACCTAGGTCTCTCTTCTTTCTTTTCTGATGTGGGAACGTAAAAACTACTGCATAAGAGCAAGAAGTTTCGGGCTGCTAGTAAAATCGCAAGGCAAGGGTTAGGTTTATTTTCCTCTGATTTTCTTGCAGGTGAGTTCACTGTGAGGACTCAGGGTATTGAACATCTGCATGTGGAGGGATTAGTGTTGGGAACTCATCCATAGAAAGGGATTGAAGGATACAGTATTTATTTTTATTCCTTCAACAAAGATTAATTGAGCACCTACTGTGGGCCGTGTTCTGTAAGAAGGAAATTAATCAAAAATATCTCTGAAAATGTTCATTACATTTCCTGTTCCATGTTTGAACTCACTTAACTAAATCAGCTACTATTTATCATGTATCTATGCCAAGAAGCCCTAGTGAAGGGACTTTATCGAAGCCCCAATTAGATTTATTTATCTGGAACATATATAGCATGTTACTATCTGGTTTTTAATTCTATTGAACACTTACTATTCTGTTTTCTGCCAGAGTTGTTTATATGTTTCCTCATCCAACAACCTAACATGATATTTTGATGGCAGGGATTGTCTTACTCATTTTTGTGTTTTTCTTCTTCAATTCTTATTACTCAGCATATGATAAAGCTTAATGAATATGAAATATGTGCAAACTAATAAGAGCTGATACTTCCTGAGTCTTTATCATATATTAGTAATGGTTCTCAGCACTATGTGTGTATTATTGTGCTTACCATAATTATACAACATAAGTGCTGCTATTATCACTTTACATACGGAGACTGAAGCCCGGAGAGTTTCAATAACTTTACCAAGGTCATGTACCAACTAGAAAGCCTGTATTCTTAGTCACTACGTTATACTCTCTCTCAATTAAAAGAATAAGTCATCAGTGATTAATCCAAATGGTTCGAAATGTGAGTAGATATCATGAGCTATGTTTTCAGGAGCTGCAGTGATGGTGTATGGCTAGAGACTTGACTGACATTCAGAAATCTGCATAATAAGAATTGTGACCTATTTCTCCATTTGGTTGCTTATTAATGCAGTCAAGATTTAAATAATTATTCTTCCTACAATTCCTTATATGTCTTGGAGATAAAGTGATTCATTGGGTAAATGGAAAAGCCAGCTGCCCAGTTTTCATCTTCTTATAAACCCTAATAACAGTCAAGAAGAATGTGTAAGATGGCTTGAGGAGCTTAAGGCTAGTGGTTATGAGCTGTTATGACAACAATGGCACTCTTTTAAGATGCCCAGGAAACAGGATAAGTGTAGCTCGTGCACTTGGAAACATTTTATATCACATCCAAATGACTGAGCATTTGCATGGATGGTGTGGCTTGCAATCGAAAGTTTGGCATGGATGTTCACATGCACATATTGTCTCTCAAAATTTATGGGAAAATCATATCTAATCCAGCAATTGTCAGCTGAATCTATAATGTGTGTCAAACATTCCACAGTGGTAAGAAATTTCATCATTTAAAAATAGACTCTTTTTCAATGACCATGGTAAAAGAAAATTAGCTAGTTTTTCTCTCATATAAATGAAAGAACAGAATCTAGGATTTCCTGAGGATTGGTGGGGGTGGGGAGTCTTCATGTATCATTCTCAGATATTGACATCTCTCAATCACATACTCTTTGGGAGAGACATTTATTAAGTTAGAAAAAAATCAGGTAAGGTCTGGGTATTCTCAGTGTACTCAGTCCCCAAGAGGGCTTACAAGTTGTTATTTACTTTGTTGACTTCATTCAGGGCCAACATTAGCCCTGTGATTAGAGTGGTTTGTGAATATTTGAAAATGTCACCACTTGTAGGTGGGTGCTAACTCTCTCCCAAGTTGCATGGCTGGATTTTGTGGTGTTCTGCTCACTTTGGTTCTTGTGCAGTGCACAAATTATACAACTGTATGTGATAGTCCTGGCTTTATCATTTCATTTTTTGGTCTTTAGATTAAAAGATGTTAGTCAGTACTCTTTTGGTTAAAACCAACTGTGAACTAGTTTTTGCCTAACAGCAGAGTGATGAGAAAGCTTACTTACCGGAAGGCCGGGGGGCAAAGCAGCTGGGACAAGAAACTGCTGCCATCTGTGGCAGCTTAATCTCATTCTTTCATGTCTGCTCTTTCCTATATGTAGTTTCATTTATTCCTACAGACTGGCTTCTTTCACAGGATGGGAACTGCGGCTGCTCATAGCTCTGAAGTCACACAGCACCATTTTAGAAAAGAACATTAAATGCACACTATTTCGCTAATCCCGAGATAAACAGTCCTAGGGAAAGTTACGGTTGGTTGTATTTGCAACAGGTACATTTCTCTGGGCTGAGAATTTGTCTGGGTAAGTCAGATACTATGATAGATACATCATAGATCAGCTGCTAACTACAGCTAGAAAGATTGAATCTGCAAAAGTATGAAAAACTTGCATTCAAATACATGCTTAGAGTGAGAAGAAACATTTCCTCAGCCAAAGGGTGGTAGAAGTTGGTTGCTAATCCAGGAAGATAAAAACAATAGATGCTCATTTCATAGATCCTTAGTTCAAACTCGTTAGTCCCATTTCTGAGATCAGGTAAGGATGTCAACTCTTATTATTAACTCATAAAACTCCAAAGCAAATAATTAAAATGCCAACAGCATCAACACATTGTTTCCGTGTAAGAAAGCCACAAGAGAAGCCAAATTATCCAGGGTTACTGGTAAGCTGGGAATTAGAAGAGAGTGGGTCAGCTCTAATAACCTCAGCCCAAAGCAAGCTGTCATGTCTATTTCCACAGCAGGGTAGTACCTTCCAGGGAGAATGGACACTTTTTCTGAGCTGTGCTACCTTGTGACTCCTATGTGGGAGTGGACCAGCATGTAATTGCCCAAGTTTCCATTGTCTGTACTTCACCATTGATTGGATACATAGACTGTAATAGTTTCAAATTTTCAAGTCTTAGCTCTGTTACTTACTATTCCTGTAAATCTTGAACAAATGTTATTTAATGACTCTAAGCCTCAGTTTTCTCATTAGTAAAATAGAACCATAATAATATTTTCCTCACAAGGTCTTGTTAGAATTAAATCAAATAACCATGGTCAGTGTCATATATAGTATTGTGTCCAGAATTGGTGGGTTCTTGTTCTCCCTGACTTCAAGAATGAAGCCGTGGACCCTCACGGTGAGTGTGAAAGTTCTTAAAGATGATGTGTCCAGAGTTTGTTCCTTCAGACTTTCAGATGTGTCTGAAGCTTCTTCCTTCTGGTGGGTTCGTGGTCTTCCTGACAGGAGTGAAGCTGCAGACCTCTGCAGTGAGTGTTACAGCTCTTAAAGGCAGCATAGGCCCAAAGAGTGAGAGGCAGCAAGATTTATTGTAAAGAGGGAAAGAACAAAGCCCACGGGAGCAGGTTGCTCCTGGCGGGCTCAGGCAGCCTGCTTTTATTCCCTTATCTGACCCCACCCACATCCTGCTGATTGGTCCGTTTTGACAGAGTGCTGATTGGTGCGTTTACAATCCCTGAGCTGGACATAGAGTGCTGATTGGTGCATGTACAATCCTCTAGCTAGACAAAAAAGTTCTGCAGGTCTCCACTAGGTTAGCTAGATGCAGATAACTGATTGGTGTGTTTACAAACCCTGAGCTAGCCACAGAGTGCTGATTGGTGTATTTACAAACCCTGAGCTAGTCACAGAATGCTAGACAGAAAAGTTCTCCAAGTCCCCACTACCTTAGCTAGATACAGAGTACTGATTGGTGTATTTACAAACCCTGAGGTAGACACAGAGTGCTGATTGGTGCGTTTACAATCCTTTAGCTAGACTTTCACATTCTCCAAGTCCCCACTAGACTCAGGAGCCCAGCTGGCTTCACCTAGTGGATCCCACACTGGGGCTGCGGGTGGAGCTGCCTGCCAGTCATGGGTGGTGCACCTGCACTCCTCAGCCCCTGAGCAGTTGATGGGACCCAGTGCCACAGAGAAGGGGGCAGTGCTCCTAGGGGAGGCTTGGGCCACGCAGGTGCCCATGGTGGGAGGGGCAGGGGGCTCTGACATGGCGGGCTGCAGGTCCGGAGCCCTGCACCACATGGAGGTGGCTGAGGCCAGGCAAGAATTTGAGCATGGTGCATATGGGCCGGCAGCACTGGGGGACCCTATGCAACCTCCGCAGCTGCTGACCTGTGTACTAAGCCCCTCACTGCCCTGGGCTAGTGGCACCAGCCAGCCACTCTGAGTGTGGGGCCTGCGGAGCCCGCACCTGGCCCGCAACTCACGCTGGTCTGTGAGCACTGCGCACGGCCCTGGTTCCCACCTATGCCTCTCCCTCCACACCTCCCCAGCAAGCAGAGGAAGCCAGCTGCAGCCTCAGCCAACCCAGAGAGGGGCTCCCACAGTGCAGCGCGGGAGCTGAAGGGCTACTCAGGCACCACCAGAGTGGATGCCAAGACCGAGGAGGTGCTGAGAGTGAGGGCTGCTAGCACATTGTCACCTCTCAGTATCTGGCATGTACACGTTCTTTTCAATTTTGCTAATTTGCTGCTAATATTATTATTGTTGTCGTTGTACTTTCACTACTGATAGCCAGTTCTGCCTCTTTCAGAGAACTGCCTAACTCTTCTTGGAGCATACCTTGTGCTCATATTAAAGGTACCGCAGACAACACATTTTGTGTGTGTGCTGTTGACATAGTTTAACATTCAAATGCCAACCTTATTTCCATCTTTTTCATTTCTTTAGGAGGCGCTGAATTGTTGCCCGCATAGTAATTGCTATTTTATACACTTTTTGGAGAAGTCACATATCTTGAAATTTCAGCTTCTAGGATTGTAAGACAATTTGTCACCAGAAGTACCTGAAAGAAATTGTTGTGCAGAGATTTCTTCTGAAGGACTCTTCCTTTCCAGTGTAGATTGTCTCAATCTATGGGGTATACAGACTGGAAAGTAAAGAGATCTCCTATAATAATTTTGAACCATTCTTGTTTCTGGTCTAATGGCAAGAAATTTATATAGAGAAAGAAATGCCTTTTCTCTTGCAATGAAATTTGAGCAAGAATGAGCCCAAAACTCTCCCTGTCTTGCCGTAAAAAAAAAAAAAAGGAATTCTCAGAGTTGGCTGGGAAACAGCTGGAAATGCTTTAATTGTTGATAAGATAAACTACAGTATGAATGATGATGGTACCAGACAGAAAACTCTTGAAAGGGTGTGTATGAAAGCAAGTCTTACATGGTGGCTTGATTGAAAATGCAGGCTGCGGTATACAGTAGAAGTGAGGGGGAGAATTGAAGAGTTTTTTTTTTTTTTTTTTTTTTTAACAAGAAAACCAATTATGGAAAACTCCAGGTACTTTCTTCAAGAAGGAGTTATTATCACTTCAGGTTTTTTTTTCCCCCCACTTGGTCCCCAATTTTATGTGAACAGCAACTGCCAGGCCAGACATGATTTAGTCAAGACGGAAAAGAGTTTCAACAAACAGTGGTACAGACTGTCTGAGGTGAACTGGCAAAATGAAAAGTTGGGAAAATTGTTAAAGATAAATGCCAACATTGAGAAATAAAAATTTAATAGAAAGAACTTTCTGTCATTATAACACAAATCATTTTTTACTTCTGTTTTAATTAAGTTGAAAGGAAATATATTTATTTATAATGTTCTGAGGTTCAATCTTTCATCTTTGAGGGACCCCGTTGATTTTTGTTCTTGATGCTCCCTTTTGTGATGGATATTTGCCGCTTCAGACATTTAGACTTTACATTGAAATTAAAATGTGATATATCTTTTTTTCTATTTGTCTCTACAGATACATTCTTCATTCTTTTCTATCCTGATTTGTTCCAGGAGGCTCATTTTCATAGATTGCAGCCATAGTCTCTCTTGCCTGGTTTCCACTTGGATTCAGCAGAAAATTGTTAGGCAAGAAACAAGTGAAGTTGGGGGATTATTCCCCCAACTTGCTACCTACTGGGCTAAGAGTTGATAGTTGTTGTGATTCTCTACTGAAAGCCACATTTCCCAGTGGATGGGCCTCTCTTATAGATATAAGCCCATGCCTGGGTCTAGGAGTTCTAAGAGCTCCAAGCTCTTTTGCTTCTCATTACTTCCTAGTACACATAGTTGAGAAATTAGAAACACTGCTAAGGATGGATAAGGAGAAATGGATACTGGAGTGGCACTTAAATCCAAGATAAAACCCCAAGTTCCAAGTCTGAAGATGAGGAAACTGAAGCTCAGAGCAGTTTAGAAAGCACACAGGGTAACATACAAAGTAGTGAAGCTGGAACTCAAACCCATATTTTTAGATTTCAAAGGCTGTGCTTCTAAAAAGTGCAGCCCTGATTTGAATTTTAGCGTTCTTCCTACCACTCCAGGATCCCAAGTATTTGTTTTCCCTGGGAAGGTACTACAACATCCAGGTTAAGAGTACTGGAGCCAAAATTCCTGGTTTCAGTGACTAGATTTTCCTTTACTGGTTCAGTGTCCTTGGGCAAAGCAACTGTTTGACCTTCAGTTTTGTCATTTGTAAAATATGAATAAAAATAGTATTTACTTCAAAATATTGTTACAAAGATAGATGGTCTGCAATAGATTAACTCTTTTTGTCCCCAAAATTAATCTGCTAAAATCCTCGTCATTAGTATGATGGTACTAAGAGGTGGGGGCCTTTGGGAGGTAATTAGGTCAGGAAGATGGAGGCTTACTAAATGGGATTTGTGCTCATAATAAAGGTACCGCAGACAACTCTCTTGACCTCTTTCTGCCACATGGGGATTCTACCCTGCAACCAAATGAGGATTCTATTCTGTTCAGTGGAAGATTCTAGCATTCTGACCATACTGGCATACCGATTTCAGATAGCCAGCTTCCAGAACTATGAAAAATAAATATTTGTCATTTAAGCCACCTGGTCTATGGTAATTTGTTAAACCAGCCAGAAACAACTAAGACATAGCCCGATTGCTTAAACCATTGCTCAGTAAATAATAAGTACTACGTGTTAACTTTCTTCTTCTTCTCCTATGACTCCTCCTCATCCTCATCACTTTTATTAATTTGTGAGATTGTTGTAAGAATTAAGTGGTATAGTAAAGATTGTGGGAAATGATTGCATTCAAAGTATATGATGGATTTATAGTTATAAGATGTGGAGTAAGAGAAAAAGGAAAAAAGAATCAATGACTTCAAAATCTTTGCTTGGAGCAATCAGGAGAAACTGTCATAAACTGAGATATGAAGACATTTGATTTTTATAAAGATTCTGTAGGATAAGGGCATTTATTCTTATTTTACGGGAGGTAATTGAAGTCAGATGGGTCAGGCAACTTGATCAAGATCACACAGTCAATAAAAGGTAGAGTTGAAATTCTAACCAAGTCTATCTGATTTCGCAGCCTATTCTGTAGATTTCAGTTTGGAATAGTAGGAAAGTAGTCTTGAGACTCCAAAGACTCCAAAGTAGTCTTGACTTGGTAGTTTTTTTTAGTTCATTTCAAATCTGAATATTAGGCCTTGCTTTTGGTTCTCAGTTTGTAAGTGAATTGACTTAGTCTAATTTGTTTTTAATCACAGCTAAAAGAGATTTCAGAACTCTTTCTCTCTTGTACTCTCATTTGAGAGATGAGAAAAATGAAACTACAGAGGGAGAAGTGACACAACACAAGTCATAAAACCAGTTTAGGAAAGAGCTGGATGTTAAATTCAGGTCTTCTGGTTCTAAGCCATCTTCAAGTATTTCTAGTATTTCTAATACCAAAGGAAAGACAAAAGTAATATGTTTCGGCTAGAAAGAAAATAAGGCTGGTGTCTGTTGAGGAGAGGTATGGGATAATTTATTTATTTTTTTCTTGCATTAAAATGGAATGAAGTATCAAATAGAAACTTCTCAGGTGATTCTGTGGCTTTTTGGTGTTAACCTTCTAGATGAAGTGAAGAACATACTGATCTGGTTAGAATGATACCACCCTGAAAAACGTACAAAATTAAATGTTGCAGAAGCCTTTAAGATTGACACAACATCCACAGGTAATAGTGTTTTTATTTCAAAGCAAAGTCAATATACTCAAATCAATTACTTCCCATCCTAAGAATCATTTACCAGTAATCTTTAAAAAATCACATGCCAGTGTGAAAGGACAAACAGGAGAACCATTAATTCATTGAAGTATTTATTTACCCATGAGTTCCGCAAAGTTTGTCAGATATGTGTTATATTTCAGACTCTCTGCTAGGTTCTGGGGATCTAAATATATCTAAACCGTTGTAGTTTCCTTTCAAGAAATGTCCAATGTCAGAGAGGTCAAAAAAAGAGCAATTGCAATGAAGTCTGAGGTGGTACATTGATGACAAGAAGTAGGAAGAGAATAATTAGTTGGTCAGAGAATACTTAAGTAAAAGGGAGATGAGGGGGTTTGTTCTTGCAAAAGAGTTGGAATTGACCCTGTGGGTAAAGTGAGATTAGAGAAGGGGAATGCATAATATTCCAGAAAAAGGGAAAAATTATAAGCCTGGTACAGAGATTAAACATCTTGGGAAATGGATGAATGGTAGATAGAACAGTATGGCTGTATTGGGTGAAACAGAAGGCAGGAAGTGAGATTAAAGAGAGTCAGGGTCTACCTCATACAGAGTCTTAAATTCCACATTAAGCGTTTTGACTTTACATATTAAATAAAGAAGAACCTTAAAAATATTTGAAGTAAGGAATGAGCCAGAGAAAAAGGAAAAAAGTATAAAATATTTTGACTTATCAAGATATGCATATAATAAGTTTATGCTAGGTTTTGCTGCAGTGACAAAGTATTCCCAAATCTCAGTGCTTTCCAAAAAAAATTTATTTTTCATTAATGTCACATGTAGATTGTGGCTCTGCTTCATGCCCCTTCAGACCAGGACACAGGCCAAAGGAGCCATCCTACCTGAGTGCATGGCACTAGGAAAAGATCGATGGTGAAACGTGTGACAGTGACATCCACTGCTTCTTGTTCCAATTTTAATCACCAAAGCAAGTCACGTGGCAAAGCCTGCTGAGGACATGTAATCTTATCATGAGGAGAGAGAAAATAAATAAATGAGGAGCATAATAAATAATCATACAATTTATGAAAGTGTGAATATAACATTTAGTTGCTATTTTGAGATGGAGCCTTACTCTGTCATCCAGGCTGGAGTGCAGTGGTACGATCTTGGCTTATTGCAAACTCTGCCTCCTGGGTTCAAGTGATTCTCTGGCCTCAGCCTCCCAAGTAGCTGGAATTACAGGCAACCGCCACTATGCCTGGCTAATTTTTGTGTTTTTAGTAGAGATGAGGTTTCACCATAATGGCTAGGCTGGTCTCAAACTCCTGACCTGAGGTGATCTGCCTACCTCGGCCTTCCAAAGTGCTGGCATAACAAGTGTGAGCCACTACGTCCAGCCAACATCTAATTATTTACTTCTGGTTTTCATCTGGAAATTGTGTGTGTGTGTGCGCATGTGTGTGTTTCCATCATATTTTATGGTACTGGTAAGGATTACGTGTGTGTTTCTCCCTGTAACTTTGATATGTATATATTACAATGCTCAGCACACATTAGTTATGCAGAAAGTTAACTGATTACTTGGTTTTCTGCTATTATAAATATTATAAGTAGAGAAATAAGTAAGATAAATCTGAAACATCTTAGTCTTCATGATTTCTCCCCAAAATGTGTTCATCTTAAACTTAATATTCTTTCCTCATAACAACTGAAAATCACTTGGCAAGTAACTTCACTCTTATATGAAGACCATGAGCAATTCACTCTGTTTCCCAGAAACTATCCCCTTGAAAACACTAGTCCAATTTACCCCCAAAGCTTCTGGTTGCACACTGTTTCTGTTCTCCTCTTACGTGGTCAATTGTACAGTGTAATACTCAAGAAATTGCAAAGGAAAATAAAAGAGAAAGATACAGCACAGACAAAATAGGTTATTTTCTGCTTGAGAGAACCATGAGCCTGTGAATTTGGAAATCTCAAAAGAGAAGTCAGAGGCTAGTATTTGTTAACAGTGAGCCCACTGTTCATTTTGGGGTAGAGAATAGCAGAATGAGGATATTAATCTTTTCCTTACTGTAGTACTTCTCCCAAGACCTTAGATGTATACGCTATCATTCTAGAGAGATAGATTACCATTTGGGCTTCACAAAAACAAAGGACTAGAGCAAGTGACTTGTTTCAGGCACTTACAAAGCAGTTTCCTGAAAACAGAGTAGGTTGCCCCTGGAGAAATGGTATTAAATGTTACCTAAGGCCATTAACAACTCTTTTGCGTGGTCCTGTCAATCATTTTTGTCCAAATATGGTTTTATACTTCATGTATTCAATTTCACTTGATATTGAGTGATATCCATTTTGGACCTGTTTTAAGGTTTTCAGAGATTTTGCCTATTTGCAGAGCTTACTGAAAGAGATCTTTAAAGTCAGTGCATATTAGGAAATGCATTCATTCATCTAAGTTTATTGAGTGCCTGTCTACTTTATCTCAAGTGTGTGTGGAGTAATAAGGATATGACAGTAGACAGAAAAAATAACTTTCATGTATGATGCATATGTTCTAGTGTTTACTGGTTCATTTTACACATAAAACAATATGTATTATCTATAATATGCTAGAAACTGTATTGAGTGAGCAAAAATGGATAAATTTCCTGACTTCCAAGAGCCTGTATACATTAATGGCAGAGAAACTTAATCTATAATATTAGTGTTGTCAGCAATAAACAAGTCTGTATTTTATTTATCACACACATATTTTCTGAGAACTTCTAAATCTCAAGGAAATGGTGGAGGGAAGTTGGGATACAAAAAAGAATAGGATATGACCCTTATAATCTATGGGACTTGTAGTCCTGATTGTGTGTGAGGGACCAGTCCTGTGACCTCCAGAACACACGGAGTCAGGATATCATGCTGACCAACATATGACAGACCTTTTGAAGCAGCTAGCCCATCATGCTGTATTTTTTTTATTTTTATTAAACTTCTTGTTTACCTGAAAAAAAATAAAATGAGTCAAAATATTTTAAAGATATTACATAGCATGTTCCATCAAAGAGATGATGATAATAATTACAGTGTGACAGTACTATTAATAGAATGGTGGCTAACACTCATTTTGTTTTTATCTTGTGCTAGACACTCTTCTAAGAGCATTATATGTTTCAATGTCTTTCATCCTACAGTAACCATGCAGAATAAGTATTTTCATCTCATTTTGCAGTTGAAATAGCTGATGATATCTTTGGTAGCTGATAGGGTAAGTGTTTTGCTCAAGGCCACATGGCTAGTGGATAGTAAGGCCAGATTTTCAACACCAACATTAAACTTGTAGGACCTAAATGCTAAGTAACCCAGGAATAAATGTAAATTTTACTTTATAAGAATAAATAGGGACTTCATTTATAGAAAAAAATAAGAGCAGGTTGCTTATAGGAGTAGAGAAATATGAGTTATTTTAGACCAAGGTAATAGGGGATGCTTAGAGGGGAGAGTGGGATTTGATGTGTGCTTTATAAAATGGGCATTGCCCTAAACTGTGACATCAGACAAATTACTCTAGTGATCTCTGAAGCATCTTCTGTTAACTAGCATTACAAAAGTCCTTCATACCTATCTTCACGAGTAGGAAGAGGTAATTAAATTTGAGAATGTCTTGCAGGAACATCTGAGAGCAAAATATGAATAGTTCTACCTTCCAGAAGGTTTTCTGTTAGGATCTTCAGAGTGTGAAGAGATTTCACTATAGAGAGAAGACATGATTCCAGGTTTGCCAGATTTAGAAATCACATGAACTGCTGAATGTAGAACACATTTTGATTCCTCTTTGGTCTTTCATTCTTCTTTTTATTAGATTAACGTGAACATTCCTTGTCTTTTCCTGGCCTTCTTTCACCACATTTTCATTTTCTTTCTCCTTCTACTTCTTCCTTTTCCTCCTTCTCCACCTCTCCTCTTCTAAATGCCTCAAAGCATGACATTATATAAAAATAAAATAATCTTTTTGCCATATGTAACTTGGAATGGATCAGGGTTTGATTTGCGAACTTGATTTCCCTAGAAATGAGCATCACTTTTAAAATAAAATTAGAATAAACATACAACTTCATGAAGCCCACAATATTTTGGACAAAAATTAGATTCATGCTGGATTTGGTTAGAACTTTATGTTCAGCTATAGGCCAACTGGTTTCTGTTAAATTATACTTAATGTCATCCATTTCTTTGAAAGTTCCAGAGACTAAAAATATTTCTTGAGTTTTGGTGCATTTGCATGACTACACTGCATACCATTTTCTCTGTATTACGTAGCACCATGCTTGATATTTATGTAAGCAGTATTGTAAGAGTACACTTTTTGCTTTTTTTTTTTTTTTTTTTTTTTTTTTTACTCACCAGAATTGCAATGTGTTCAACAGCATAGGCCTGCCTACTTTGGGAAAAACTGAGATAGGAACATATGAACTTTCGGTACACACAAACTAGAAAGTTAAAAATCAACATTTGGCTTTAAAGCAATGCTATAATAGAACAATTTATATGCAATGAAATATTCACAATATGATTCATTTTCTTAGATCTTTTTTATCATTCAAGATTTAGTATCCTGATGATCACATATAAGGTGAAGAACACAGTGGATAGAGCAGCTTTCTAATTTAAATTCTTTTAATAATTATTTGTTCAAAGCTTCAGGGTAAGGAGTAGATATGGCATTCTATATTATAAACATGATTTATATGGCCAAGGATGCAATACATATAAATGGAAAAGTTTAATCAGAACCATGGACACAGAAGTCTAACAGCAATATAGATTTCTGTGTTTTTTATTCCAGGAAAGAAAAATTTAGCCCTCAAAATAGGATATGTATCTCTCAAACCAATAATTAGTTTAGAAGAAAAATAGTTGAGGCAGATTTTCTGAGTCATTAGGATATGGTCTTCGAGTCATCTTTCTAATTAGCTGGGGGCATCCATCAGCACACTTTGCTAAGTTAAATGATATGGTGCAGTGTTGGAAGTTTGACAACTTATTCTATTACATTTCAGTGGAAACATTTTAACAAAACAAATCTTTAAAAATAGCATTTTTAAAAAAGTGGGTGAAATTAATCATCATTCAAATGCTCCATAGCCATGCTTATTGAAGAAAAATGTAGGACAAATCTCTGCCTTTGAATTTTTGTAATTTTGACTTCTAATGCATGCAATCATTTCAAAATGGGTATTTATTATATCAGTTCATGTAAAGGCAAGATGACAGGTATGGAATGAGGCATTCTTAATTCCTCATTCATTTTTTTCATTGAACTGCCCAACTTTGTGGTTCCTGTGATATGTTTTTCCCCATAAAACCACAAAGCAGTGGCACTCCCGGCAGGAAGGTTTAGAGAACAACAGTGGAAGAAGACTGGTTTACAAAGGGAAGTTTTCCAGGCATATTACTCAGGGAATGGATCACTGGATTTGATTCTAGAAGCTTACTAATGATAGGTAATAAGAATGCACTCTATGGTCAGGCACAGTGGCTCACGCCTGTAATTCCAGCAATTTGGGAGGCCGAGGCAGACGGATCACAAGGTCAGGAGATCAAGACCATCCTGGCTAACACGGTGAAACCCATTCTCTGCTAAAAATACACACACACACACACACACACACACACACGCACACTCCTGGCGTGGTGGCAGGTACCTGTACTCCCAGCTACTCGGGAGGCTGAGGCAGGAGAATGGTGAAAACATGGGAGGTGGAGCTTGCAGTGAGCCAAGATCACACCACTGAACTCCAGCCTGGGTGACAGAATGAGACTCAGTCTCAAAAAAGAAAAAAAAGAATGCAGTCTATATGGTCAGACAAGCCTGAGGAGGTTTGAATTCTCTTTTTTCTACTTATTAGTGGTGTGACCTTGGGGAAGTTACCTTTTCTATGCTTTACTTTCTTGAATTGTGTAATAGAGTACACAACATATACTTCAGATTTTTTTTTTGAGAATTAAATAAGTACAAAGTAGTATTCATTAATTGATTACCATTAATATTACCATGATCACTTTTGCTTTCACTCAGTATTTTGTTTGCATATGACTGCTACTCTGCTACTCTGAAAACCTAACAAACCAATAAATTCATTACTGAGTTGTTAATGCACAATCACATATTTCTTGATTCCCTCTTACCTAGCCAAGGGAATATTTAAACCATAACAACTACGTATTCCTGCACTTACATATGACAAATAAAGGAGCCCATGACTAAGCTGAGAACAAAAATAGTCACCTGGTACTCTAATACAGACCCAGTTGGATTCACTGTCTGGAGTTTATGATGTAGACCCCTGGCTTCAAGACTTGCTTCTGATAATTAGCTTGTGTTGCAGTTGGCTGATATTTCCCATGTAACTGTTGGCACATGAGAGGATTCAACTACTCATTCTACATCAAAGGGAACAGGGGCCACTAGCCCTAGCCCAACTGCAGACTACGTTCTTTGAACAATCTCTTATTCAGCAAAATCTCAGCAGTGGTGAAAATGTGGGTATCATGGATTAATGTCCTGCAACTTAACTTCATCTGCCATTAATCAGAAGAGGAAAGAGTTAACCAGCCCCTAACATTCAGAAGCTGACCTGATACTATCAGCCAGAACTAAAGTTGCTACAAGCTTGTCCAATATTCTGCTAGTCAGGCTTTGGTGTTCTGTTGAACATAAACAATATCCCAGAACTTCAGCGTCATTCATGACCATTGTGTGAATCTTTGTAATTTTAAGACACTCTCCCTCCAGAAAAAAAAAAAAAAAAAAAAAAAAAAGAGGACACTTCTAGCCAGGTATAGTGGTGTGTGCCTGTAGTTTTAGCTGCTCAGGTGGGAGGACTACTTGAGCTCAGGAGTTCCAGGAAACAGAGTGAGACCCTATCTCTCTAACAAAAACAACAAAAAAGAAAGGGGAAAAAAAACTAATCTGTAATCATGTTTGAACAAAGACAAAATAGAAACCATGAACATTGTTTAAGCAACAAAAATGACCAAACATTTTCTTACCCTGGTTAATATGAATGATTGCTTCTTCTGTATTCAACACTTTTTTTAAGCTTAAGTATTAGGCTAGTTTTCCATTCTTCTAGAGAAGATGTGTTAGGTAGGATACCCAATCATAAAATTACCCCCACTTCTTGGAGGCCAAGGCAGGCAGATCACTTGAGGTCAGGAGTTTGAGACCAGCCTGGCCAACATGACGAAACCCTGTCTCTACTAGAAATAGAAAAATTAGCCAGGCATGGTGGTGGGTGTCTGTAATCCCAGCTACTTGGGAGGCTGAGGTAGGAGAATCTCTTGAACCTAGCGGGTGGAGGTTCCAGTGAGCTGCCGAGATGGCGCCGTTGTACTCCAACCTGGGCAACAAGAGTGAAACTCCATCTTAAAAAAAAAAAAAAAAAAAAAAAAAAAGGCCCTGCTTCTTGATGCATAAAAAACAAAGCAAAACCTGCTTCTTTAAACTTTCCCTAAAGTTACCTCATGCAAGCCTAATTTGTAAGTGTTCTCTAACACCCTTTCATTGAGGTGCCTCATTGTTCTCCATGTTGTGTGTTCTCTCTTACTGCAACAAATTATAATTTTTTTATAAAAAACAATTTGTTAAATGTTGAGTGCATTCCCAGTGGTCTTTGGCTGGAGAGTCTTGACAAAGTTAAACAAATGAACTTTCTGTGTGATATCAACAATGCACATGTGAGTCAGATGAGTTGCTATAAATGTTTAAACAAAAATCAAATGGAGTACAATTTGCTCTCCTGAGCCTGTAAACAAAGTTGATCTCTTTTGCTCTATTGGTGGATTAGCTTATTTTTGGAAGGAAAATGACAAATGAATTTTATCATGGCGGGATCTAGCTCCTGCTGGGGGCAATATTCCCCATGCATCCTCAGGGACAACTTCTTTTACAAAAACAAGACAAATATACAAAATCCCTGAACTCCACACCAATTGGTAAAACATTTTCTTCTAAAGCAGTAAAAATTTAATGACCTACATTATGATAAGGTGTTGTTAGGGTTTGGGGGATAAAGAGATGTTTTGCTTTTTGAATATTCTGATTAACTTGAGTGTTTGCTTCAATAATAGTGTGAAGGAACAAAACAACATCAAACTTGCCAGCATTAGAAATGTGGACATTGAGAGAAAGAAGGAAGAGTAAGAAAAAAGGATGTGAATTTTTTAGCAATATTTTAGAAAAGACAGGAACATTATCAAGGCAGGAGAATTTCTATGACTGGTGATATGGTTTGTCTGTGTCCCCACCCAAATCTCATCTTGAATTATAACTCCCATAATTCCCATGTGTTGTGGGAGGGACCTGGTGGCTGATAATTGAATCACAGAGGCAGAGGTAGTGAATAAGTCTCACAAGACCTGATGGTTTTATAAGGGGAAACCCCCTGTGCTTGGTTCTCATTCTCTCTTGCTGCCACCCTGTAAGAAGGGCCTTTCACCTTCCACCATGATTGTGAGGCTTCCCCAGCGATGTGGAACTGTGAGTCCATTGAACCTCTTTTTCTTTATAAATTACCCAGTCTTGGGTATGTCTTTAATGAAAGCATGAAAAAGGACTAATACAACTGGGTAAGATGAGAGTCAAAAAAAAAAAAAAAAAAAAAAAAAAGCTCACAGAGAGATATAGAACTAGGTTTATATTACTATGATTTGAGAAGAAAGCAATAATATGTATGTATACATGGGTAAAATAATGGAGTATTCTGATAAGAATACTTAGGAAACTGATAAGATAAGCTTCTTCCACATAGGAACACTGTGTGGCTAGGTCAGAGAGGGGAAGAGAAATTTACCTCCCTATGTGTGTGTGTGTGTGTGTGTGTGTGTGTGTTTATCCCACACATGCCTTGCTTACTAAAAATAAGTAGAATTTTAATATGAAACTAATCAGTCATAAAAGAAGTATATACAGAGACAATAACATCTGATCCTGAGATATGACAGACTCATTTTCTTTTCTTTTCTTTTTCTCCGAGATGGAGTCTTGCTGTGTTACCCAGGCTGGAGTGCAGTGGCACAATCTCGACTCACTGCAACCTCCGCCTCCCAGGTTCAAGTAATTCTCCTCTCTCAGCCTCCTGAGTAGCTGGGATTACAGGCATTCGCCACCATGCCCAGCTAATTTTTGTATTTTTAATAGAGATGGGGTTTCACCATGTTGGCCAGGCTGGTCTCGAACTCCTGACGTTGTCTGCCTGCCTCGGCCTCCCAAAATGCTGGGATTACAGGCATGAGCCACCATGCCTGGCTACAAACTCATTTTCAAAAGGGAGAAACTATAAATATTACTTGTGCATTAATACAACCAGAAGCTTTTGGAGACCCTTTTTTAGGGGGATCAAATTTCAGTTTGACTCCTGGCTCTTCTTTTTTTAGCTGGGTGACAGAGTGCTTAAGTTTAAACAACCTAAGCTTTCTGAGCCATAGAGTTCTCCTCTTAATAGAGGGATTTAAAAATACCTACTTCCCAGTGCCATTGTGAAGATTTAGTCAATTAAGTAGAGAAATACACTTAGCCAGTGAGTGACTTTTAGAAAATTCTTTCTCATTCTTCCAAGTTTACTGATTGTGTTACCCCTATCTATCCCCCACCCGCCCACATCACCGGCCCACTTCTTTGAAGTGACTAGAAGTGAACCATTTAACAAAAGACCTGTGAGTACACCTCGGAAGAAAGGGAAGATGGAAGTAGGAGATAAGGCCCAGTGATATTCCACAGGGAAGTTGAGAAGGGAATGGCCAGTATCACCTGTATTAGTTTCCTGGGGCTGCTGTGACAAATTAGCTCAAAATTGGTGGCTTAACACAAATTTATTCTATCATAGTTCTAGAGTTTAGAAGTCTGAAATCAAGGTGTTAACAAGACCATGCTTTCGCTGAGGGCTCTACTGAAGAATTCTTAGTTACCTCTTTACTTTCTGGTGGCCTTAGCAGTCCTTGGCCATCCTTGACTTGTGGTTGCATCACTGCAATCTCTGCCTCCATGTGACTACCCTGGATCTCTGTGGGTCCTCTCTTATAAGAACAACCATTATTGGATTTAGGGCTTACTGTACTCCAAAATGACCTCATTTTAACTTGATTACCTCTGTAATGACCCTATTTTCAAAGATGGCCACATTTACACGTAATGGGAGTTGGCACTTCAACATATCTTTTTTGGGGAAATAATTCAACCCGCTACTCCTCTTGTCTCAGAAAACAGACTTGTAGTCACATGGAGAGGGAGGGATGCAAACAGAATGGCTGTGTTTAGGAGTCAAAAGCGATAAACAGTAAACTGATCTTGGGACATGGACAAAGTGTCATTCCTTTAAGTGGCTGCTAGAATACCTTGCTGAAACTTTCTAAAATGCAGACATCCTTTCCTATGTTTGTTATAAGAGAATTTTTGTAATGCCTCTGAAAACATTGATTCTCACCTGCAGACCTCTGAGTTATGGTTTATAGAGGGGTAGGGTACTACAGTCTCAATTTCTGTCCTAAAAGTTGATTTTAAAAGTATGTATCACATTTACACATTTACATTGACTCTTTTCCTAAAAGAAGAATCTCCAGGCTCAAGAAGAATAATGCTAAAATTAAAAAATGACATAAAGTATACTTGTCACTAAGTGTAAGAGTTCAGAGGAGCAGGCTCTTTCTAACATTTACAGAGCCTTAGACAAGAGTACATGGAGGTTCCCAACTGCATCCTTCTCTCTGTTTTTTTTTTTTTTTTGCTCTATTATGTGCCTCATCCATGTCTGGTGGACATTCCAGAACTCAGGTCCAAGCACCATCTGTTCCCCCAAACAGACGCCCCTTCAGTCTGCCTCAGACATAAGAATATGTTCACCTGAAGAAATGTCTGCTGGAAAGAAACCAGCACAAGCCTCAGAGATGAGTTTATGATATTCAGGCATGGAATTTGGAGTCCCCCATGTCAAGAAGATGACCCAGAAGGTGAGGAAAGACCCAGATTCTTTAAGACTACAGTGTCTTAACCCTTGAGCTTTATTACAAAGGCAGGTAAGATAAAACCAATATTAAGTATCTATAAAGTAGGGGACCTCAGAGGAGGTTCTTGATGACCTAGGTCTAAGAGCAGGATGATAGGTGGTTTTGTCCATAATTTATTAAATTAGTCCCCTTTTCTTGAAACAGAAAAATAACTTTATTAACATCTACATTTCCTTTTTAAAGACTGTGACTATTGTTATAATAGCCTTCTATAGTCACTTTTGACTCCTATTATAGCTTGGTTTGATTTATTTACTATTTTAGACACTTAAAAGCAAATTTTCTTAAGCTGGGGTCAGTGGTGCACACCTGTAGTCCCAGATATTCAGGAGGCTGAGGCAGGAGGATTGCTTGAGCCCAGGAGACCAACCTGGGCAACATAGTAAGATCCCATCTCAAAAAGAGCACAAAAAGATCTCTCATCTTTACCCTATTTATTATATAATACTTCTCTTATTCTGGTAGGTGGCAGACTACTTGATGTAAGGAGATTGTTTATCAGGTTAATTGGTAAATATTAAAGGACTTCAAGGTAAAGAATGTGCCCCAGATGGAACCTCTGAGAAACACACCAAAAATTATCCCATCGCTGCCTCTCTGGATTATAACTTGAATTTTTATTATTATGAGGGTTGTGAAGGAAGGGGACTGAATTAAGAGAGGGATTAGAAAAATACTGTCATTGGGCATGAACAACTTGGGAAATAAATTTCCTTGAGTTGGCCCCTGAAATATCATACTGGATGTACCAGGGATAAGGACAGAGAAAATGAGGAAGCTCCTAATGAGTTTTAGTAAGCCAGACTGGTCCTTGCTATCTTATGTTATCCCAGGAAACCTGTGACTGTTACGGGCTGTATGTCCCACTAGTGATACAGAGATGGAGGATGTTTTGTACGTAAGGATTTACACTGTAGGGTTATTTATAGTTATAAAGAGTTGGAAACAAATTCTTAACAATTTTCTAACAGTGTAGTAAATACATTTATTCAAGAATAGTCTACTATTAGTCATGTACTACAGTCATGTACTATAACATGATATCACAATTCATGTTATAGTATAATATTTAATAGCATGGAATGTTGTAATAACTATATTAAAGTGGGCAATAGAGAAACAGCACATCTAATTTAAACTTGCAGAAGGGAGAATCATTTTTGTGTACTCATATGAAAAAGCCTAGTCAAGTATACTGAAGCGTTAGTAGTATTGATCCGTAAGAGTGGTTTGGGAGGCTGAGGTAGGACAATGGTGTGAACCCAGGAGGCAGAGGCTGCAGTGAGCCGAGATCGAATCACTGCACTCCAGCCTGGGTGACAGAGATAGACTTTGTCTCAAAAAAAAAAAAAAAAAAAAAAAAAAAAAAAAAAAAAAAAAAAAAAAGTGGTTTAATTTTCTATCTGTAATTTTTTCTGAATTTTGCATATTGTCTTCAATAGATAAATATTTTACTAATGAAAAAGATGGTGAATAAAAGCATCAACCTATTTTAGAAAAAAGACAGTAAGTTATGTCTTGATGTAAAGGTAAAATCATGAGATGTATTAGCTGTTGAGTCCATCTTCTCCTCTTTGCCTCTCTATTCATAGACATTTGAGGCTGCGACTCCTGTGTGTCTATAGAGAACATTAATTTATTTATGTGAGGAGGTGTCAATATCTTTATTTTTAAAAAGAAAGATATTGGTGTTTAAGATTATCCAAAACAATAATGACAGCAGTAACAATAATAATTGTGCACATTTGTGTAGCATCTGTCAGTTAGCAAAACCTCTTCATACTTGTCTGAAGCGGAGTAATTCTGCCCAAGAAAAATGTTTTCATTATGCATGGGAGAGAAAAGCATTATATGAGGCCAGTCTAACTTTTCATAATATAGTAATAATAATTTAAAATAGGGAAGAATAAACTTAGAGAATAAATTTAATTTTTATATTTTCAATAGAAGTATAACACTAAGCTTCAACTAAAGATTGTTTTGGGTTGCTTGCAGGCGACAGATTTAAGTTCTGCCCATTGGAAGCTACTCTGCTGCTGCTGTATTAACATGCCTCTTCCTCTCTATCCACCTACTTTTCCACTAAGGAAGACCCAACATGGTATACAAAAGTATGAAGGGGCACAGTCAAATGCACAAAACAGCTCCTTCTAGCTTGCTTTACAACCTACTACTTCACAAACATTTTACAAGCAATATTTTCAGTGTAAGATGAGGCAAATTTTATACCTAGCAATGGAGGAATCAGCTAGAAAGAATCCAAACAGCTACCTTTCCTAGGAAATGTATACCGTTGTTTTGACTTTATTGTGTGCTAGGTAGGAAAGTAAGATAGGGGTTATATGGTTTGGCTGTGTCCCCACCCAAATCTTACCTTGAATTGTAGTTCCCATAATCCCCATTTATCTTGGGAGGGACCAGTGGAGATAATTGAATAATGGGGGAGGTTTTCCCCATCCTATTCTCATGATTATGAGTCTTGTCTCACAAGATCTGATGGTTTTATAAAGGGCTTCCACCTTTACTGGGTACTCATTCTCTCTCCTGTCACCCTGTGAAGAGGTGCCTTCTGCCTTGATTGTAAGTTTCCTGAGGCTTCCCAAATTATGCAGAACTGTGAGTCAATCCTTTTTTCTGTATAAGTTGCCCAGTGTCATGTATTGCTTCATAACAGCATGAAAACAGACTAATATATGGGTTTATTAAATTGCATGTGTTAAAGGAAAGGCTCATTTTCATGTTTCCTTTATTTTTGTTTATAGAATATGTTCTAAGTTCAGATATCTTTTTTTTCAAGTTTTATTTTAGATTCAGGGGTACATGTTCAGGTTTGTTACATGGGTAAATTGTGTCTCTGAGGTTTGATGCACAAATGATTTCGTCACCCAGGTAGTGAGCACAGTAAGGTCGTTCTTGATCCTTGCCCTCCTAATATTCTTCACCCTCTAGTAGGCCCTGTGTCTATTGTTCCCCTTTTTGTGTCCATGTGTAGTAAATGTTTAGCTTCTACTTATAAGTGATAATATGCAGTATTCGGTTCTCTGTTCCTGCATTAATTTACTTAGGATAAAGGCCTTCACCTGCATCCATGTTGCTGACGAGGACATTATTTTGTTCTTTGTTTATGGCAGTGCTGTATTCCATGGTATATATTTACCACATTTTCTTTATACAGTCCACTGTTGATGGGCATCTAGGTGATTCCATGTCTTTACTATAGTGAATAGTGCTGTAATAAACTTGTGAATTTGTATCTTTTTAGTAGAACAATTTATATTCCTTTGGATATATACCCGATAGTGTGATTGCTGGTCAAATGGTAGTTATGTTTGACTTCTTTGAAAAATCTCCAAAATGCTTTCCATAGTGGCTGAACTAATTTACATTTGCACCAGCAGTGTATAAGTATTCCCCTTTCTCTGCAACCTCACCCAGAAGTATTATTTTTCGAGTGCTTTATAAAAGCCATTCTGACTGGTTTGAATGGTATCTCATTGTGGATTTGATTTGCATTTCTCTAATCATTAGTGATGTTGGTCTTCTTCTCATATGTTTGTTGGTCATGTGTTTGTCTCTTTTTGAGAAGTGTCTGTTCATAGTCTTTCTTCATTTTTAAATGAGGTTGTTTGTTTTTTGCCTGTTTATTTGTTAGAGTTCCTTATAGATCGTTGATATTAGACCTTGTCAGATGCATAATTTGCAAATATTTTCTCCCATTCTGTAGGTTGTGTATTACTCTGTTGATAGTTTCTCTGCTGTGCAGAAGCTCTTTAGTTTAATGAGGTACTACTTTTCTATTTCTTTCATTGCAGCTGCTTTTGGAGACTTCATTATAGAATTTTTGCCAAGGTCTATGTCCAGAATTGTATATCTTAAGCTTTCTTCTAAGGTTTTTATAGCTTTAGGTTTTAGAGTTAAGTCTTTAGTCCATCTTGAGTTAATTTTTGTATATGTTGAAAGGAAGGACCATATATATATATATGTATGTGTATATATATGTGTATGTATGTATATATATGTGTATCTATGTGTGTGTATATATATGTATGTATATATGTGTGTGTATATATATATGTGTGTGCGTATATATGTGTATATATATGTGTGTGTATATACATATGTGTATATATATGTGTGTGTGTGTGTATATATATATGTGTGTGTGTGTGTGTGTGTGTATATATATATATATATATAATTACCTTAATTTGGTGGCGGGCACCTGTATTCCCAGCTACGTAGGAGGCTGAGGCAGTAGAATTGCTTGAACCCAGGAGTCAGAGGTTGCGGTGAGCTGAGATTGCGCCATTGCACTCTAACCTGGGCAACAAGCATGAAACTCCATCTCAAGAAAAAAAAAAAAAGAGTAAAGAAAGGAAGGGGTTCAATTTCAATCTTCTGCATATGGCCAGTCACTTATCACAGCACCATTTATTGAAGATAAATTCCTTTCCCCATTGCTTGTTTTTGTTGACTTTGTCAAAGATCAGATGGTGGTAGGTGTGCAACTTTATTTGTGAGTTCTCTAACCTGTTCCATTGTGTCTGTTTTTGTACCAGTACCATGATATTTTGTTCATTGTAGCTTATGGTATAATTTTATATCAAGTAGTGTGATGTTTCTGGCTTTGTTCTTTTTCCTTAGGATTATTTTGGCTATTTGGGCTCCATTTTGGCTTCATAAATTTTAAAATCATTTTTTCTAGTTCTCTGATAAACAATGTCACCAGTAGTTTGATAGGAATAGCAGTGAATCTGTAAATTGCTTTGGGCAGGATGGCCGTTTTAATAATATTCTTCGTATCCATGATCATGGAATGTGTTTCCATTGGTTTGTGATGTCTTTGACTTCTTCAGAAGTGTTTTGTAATTCTCACTGGAGAGATCCTTTACCACCTCAGTTGGCTGTATTTCTAGATATTTTGTTCTATTTGTGGCTGTTGTGATTGAGAGTGTATTCTTGATTTGGTTCTCAGCTCAGATATTACTGGTGTGTAGAAATGCTATGGATTTTTGTATGTTGATTTTGTATCTCGAAACTTTGCTGAAGTTACTTATTCTAGGAGGCGTTTGGTGAGTCTTTATGGTTTTCTGGGCATAGAGTCATATCATTAATTAAGAGATAGCTTGACTTCTTCTTTTCGTATTTGGATGTCTTTTATTTCTTTACCTTGCTTTATTGCTCTGGCTAAGACATCCAGTTTATATTGAAAGTACTGGTTAGAGTGGGCATCTTTCTTTTGTTCCAGTTCTCAAGGGCAATGTTTCCAGCTTTTGCCCATTCAATGTGATGTTGGCTGTGAATTTGTCATAGATGGCTCTTATTACTTTGAGGTGTGTTCCTTTGGTGCATTAAAGTTTGTTGGGGGCAGGGGGTAGAGCAAGATGGCCGTATAGGAACAGCTCCAGACTCCAGCTCCCAGCACGAGCGACACAGAAGACAGGTGATTTCTGCATTTTCAACTGAGGTACTGGGACCATCTCACTAGGGAGTGCCGGACAAACGGTGCTGGTCACCTGCTGCAGCCCAACCAGGGAGAGCTGACTACCACAGCAGTCTGCAATCTAAGGGCAAGGCAGCAGCCAGGCTGGGGGAGGGGCGCCCGCCATTGCTGAGGCCTAAGTAGGTAAAAACAAAAAAGCCACTGGGAAGCTCGAACTGGGTGGAGCCCACAGCAGCTCAAGGCGGCCTGCCTGTCTCTTAGACTCCACCTCTGGGGACAGGGCACAGCTAAACAACAACAACAACAACAACAACAAAAACGCAGCAGAAACCTCTGCAGAGGCAAACGACTCTGTCTGACAGCTTTGAATAGAGCAGTGGATCTCCCAACACGGAGGTTGAGATCTGAGAATGGACAGACTGCCTGCTCAGGTGGGTCCCTGACCCCTGAGTAGCCTAACTGGGAGACATCTCCCACTAGGAGCAGACCAACAGCCCACACCTCACACAGTGCAGTACACCCCTGAGAGGAAGCTTCCAAAGCAAGAATCAGACAGGTACGCTCACTGTTCAGCAATATTCTATCTTCTGCAGCCTCTGCTGCTGATACCCAGTCAAACAGGGTCTGGAGTGGACCTCAAGCAATCTCCAACAGACCTACAGCTGAGAGTCCTGACTGTTAGAAGGAAAACTAACAAACAGGAAGGACACCCACACCAAAACCCCATCAGTAAGTCACCATCATCAAAGAGCAGAGACAGATAAAACCACAAAGATGGGGAAAAAGCAGGGCAGAAAAGCTGGAAAATCAAAAAATAAGAGCACATCTCCCCCTCCAAAGGAACGCAGCTCATCGCCAGCAAGGGGTCAAAGCTGGATGGAGAATGACTTTGACGAGATGAGAGAAGAAGGCTTCAGTCCATCAAACTTCTCAGAGCTAAAGGAGGAATTACGTACCCAGCGCAAAGAAACTAAAAATCTTGAAAAAAGAGTGGAAGAATTGATAGCTAGAATAATTAATGCAGAGAAGGCCATAAACAAACTGACAGAGATGAAAATCATGACACGAGAAATACATGAGAAAAGTACAAGCTTCAGTAACCGACTCGATCAACTGGAAGAAAGAATATCAGCGATTGAGGATCAAATGAATGAAATGAAGCAAGAAGAGAAATCTAAAGAAAAAAGTAGAAAAAGAAATGAACAAAGCCTTCAAGAAGTATGGGATTATGTAAAAAGGCCAAATCTACTTCTGATTGGGGTGCCTGAAAGTGAGGGGGAAAATGGAACCAAGTTGGAAAACACACTTCAGGATATCATCCAGGAGAGCTTCCCCAACCTAGTAGGGCAGGCCAACATTCAAATTCAGGCAATACAGAGAATGCCACAAAGATACTCCTCGAGAAGAGCAACTCCAAGACACATAATTGCCAGATTCACCAAAGTTGAAATGAAGGAAAAAAATCTTAAGGGCAGCCAGAGAGAAAGGTCGGGTTACCCACAAAGGGAAGCCCATCAGACT